>NC_138788.1:9019408-9357408 GCF_965178545.1 Coloeus monedula
CTCTGATCATAGAAGTAGTTCTTGTCATCCTTAATGTTTCTTTCTAAACACATCTAATTTTGAGCCACAGTTTTCTAAGTACCTCTCCATAAATCTGTGTTACTTTTTTATAGCTGTTCGTAGTAAACTAACTAATTTTCTTTTCTACATAAAACCAGTGGGGAGTTCATGATTCAGTCAAGTTAGTGTTTAATAATCTTCCTCTGCTATCCTTCTTCCACACATGGATAATTTTGAATTATGCTGTTAATGTCATCTATTTGAAAGCAGGTCACCTTACTTTCTGCTTTCCTTAAACTGTCCCCCAAGAGATTTTGAAGTTTTATATGTCTGTCTTCTTAAAAGCCCTTGTTTCCCTGTTCCTCTAGCAGTTCTCGTCCAACTTAACTTCCTCAGCGTTGGATTTTTCTGGATCACATTGAAGGCTGTTTGAATAATTTCCATTTTTGCACTGTCCCTATCAATAAACAAGTATTTGCCAGTTAATGAACCTGATGAATTCTAAGACTTTGCTCAGCATCCACCAATGTTTGCCCCCCCATAATGCCTCCTTATTTAAACTTCACAATCTGCCTAAAATTCTTAAATTCCTAAATACCTAAAACCTTAAATTCTGTGTCAGTACAAAATCATTTAATAAAACCCATCTCACCAGACTCCTGATTTCATGATCTTCTGTAAATTATCAAAATGCCAAAATTTTCTCCTTGTGGTGCGGCATTATAGGTTTTGACCTTTATATAGTTGTTCAGGTTGTGGGCATTTTGCTCATGTTTTCCTTTAACCTCCTTTAAAACTTTTACCCTAAGGCAGTCAGCATATATTAAAAACTGAAATCTCTTTAATCAAATGCTCCATATCATGTGCCAGTGTTTCTCACCCATAGACCTACCCAGCCTATTTGGTCAGTAATTTTATGTGTCTCAGAAGAAAATAACTCGTTTAAAAATATTCAAATTTCATTGTATATTTTCCACAAAATGCAGTCTACTAGAATAGCATATGAAAGAAAGCAATTAGTGGGGATCTTAATAAATTAAAACAGCAATCCCCCGAGAAATATTATGTCATTAGCAGAAGTCATTTTTCCAAGTGAAAATAATCATGACAGAACCATTTAAGAATACAGTCAGGAAACAACATTCACCAAGAAGTTTACTTGATTATTAAAGTAATTAACAAGTTTGAAGATGCTGTATCTGAATTTATGCTAGAAACAGAAATTAAAGTGAAATTAATCCACTAGACAGTCCTAAAGGATGTCTTCACCAGATTTGGGTATTTACATGCATGCAGGAACTATTTCAGTGTATTCTGAAAAGTTTAAAGATTAAGGATATGAAAGCTGCTCTCACTATCACTGAGGTATGTATGTGGCCAACAATGAGTCTTTTTTACAATTCTGAATATGGTCACCAGGGCCTACTTGCTGCATATGCAAAAGAGACTACAGGACTAAAGCATAGAGTTGAAAGCATCCCAAATGCCCCGAGCACCATCAAAAATGAGCAGCTTCCAAAGCTTCCAAAGGAGCAATCAGTAGGGATGGCAAAGCCCAGAATGGCAGACAAGAGTTGGGACACTTTCCCTCCTACATTCCAAACTTTTGAGTTTTGTGGTTCAGACAAATATTGGAATGGAATTACCTGACCTTCTTTTTTAAGTGATCAACTTTCTTATGCCAGTGTTTTCCCTTGGGTGGATGGAAGTTTCTCCTGCTTAATGTTTAGTTTCTCTTCTTAATATAGATAACAATTTACAGGTTATTATGTATCTACACCCTTATTTTTCTTTTTAAGCTGAAATACCATACTCTCAATTTAAAGTATATATTGTAATTAAGCACAGCAAACAAGAAACCTCAAGATCAATGTTTCATCACAGAATCACATAAAAAAGAGCAAGAAGAACAGAAAGAAAGAAAACCCCATTACATCACACTATGAAAAATAAAGACAGGATCCATTATGAAGATCACATTATAAAAGAGAACCTTAAGATTATTTTTGTAGTAAATCTATTGGTTTCAGTAAAACTACTGCATATAGAATGAATTTAGAAAAAAAATCTCTAAAACTAACTTTGAAACAATGCTGGTTTTCAAAACTATCTCTGACTCTTGGAATTAAAATCGTTGTTTATACAAATTTCTGAGGCTAAACAATAGACTCTATACGGGCAACAGCTAGTGAAAGGGAAAGTCAAGAGGGAAAGTCAGCTGGGTGCTTTTAGAGATCTTGTTTTCTTAATCAAAATCTTCCGGCATCACAATAGTTCCCAAAAATACATATACGTAGCATGATAAAGTAAGGCCACAAGGAACTGTCTCCAGCCATTGCTTGGGGCCAAGCAGAGAACAGCTTTACAAAATAGATCTGAGAAAAGAAATCTCTTCATAAAGCAGTAACAGGGAACAGTAATGGGGGAGAAATGGAAGAGGAAAAAAAAGAGGCAACTGGTTTTTTTATCTATTTTTACTCCAGCTTTGTGCCCTACTGCAGTGAAAGACTCTGCTGAAGTATTTCAGTCAAAATCAGTGCTCAGCCCTGTTCTTCTTCCTGAGGTATGGTCTAGAGTGTGGAACTTTTCTCAAGATCCCTTTTCACTTTGAACTGACTCATTCTGGTTCATTACAATCTCTAGTATAATTGAACTATAAATTGAAGGGCTACTATTCCGTGTGAAATTAATAAAGGTAAAAGAAGGAAAAAAAGACTGCTCCAGATGGCCTACCAGAGCTGCAGACAAAATACGTGGTGATGCTTATAAAATTAAATTAAGAACGAACGGACTGTGTGTACAATAAGAGTAAAACAACTTTGCCTATTCCTGCGCAGGAACCTCACAACAAGAGGCTTCAATACACAAATTGCATCTCAAGAGCCAGGTGTGTGTTTATGAGCCCTGGGCCCTTGAAATATGATAAATTCACCAAGGGAAATAAAGAAAACTAGCTTTGGAGAAAGTCTGCTTTTATCTTCCAGCAGTACCAAACCTTCCCTTCTCCCTCTCTTCTCCTCTCACTTCCCCTGGCAATTCATCAGCCTTTATGGACCATTTCAATGCTTTACAAAGTTGGGCCTCGACTCGTAGTCAAGTGAAGTCTCTGCAAACAGGATCTGCAGCAGGAGCACCTGTTCCAGCAAATATTGTCCAGTAGTGTGCAACTTTGTGAGGATTTTTCAGCAGATAACAAGCACCAATGAAAATATTTTTCCTGTTCCCTCAGTAAAAGAAGGACAGGCTCCCACTCCATTTATGACATGAATAAAGGTTTGGGGAAAATGAAGTGTCTGGTATCCTTTGTTACCATGGTGACCACCACCTTTGGAAGGCCAACTGATTTCAGTTTGTTGACAGAATGATTTGTAACTGAGTTTCAGAGAAGTGTGGTGTTCATCATATTTTGACTGAAACAACTCATTTTTAGTTTCGCCTTTTGCCTTGTCTTTGCCTTACAGAGCAATATGGCTAAAACATGAAAAAATCTGCTGATGTTATTTACTGTTCTGAAGCCCCTGGCACTAGCAAACAAAGAGGAATGCTGTTCAGCACCAAAAATGTCTTCACTGGTTAGCAGGAAATGCCTTATCAGTTGGCCCCACAGGACCAAGGGGGAGGCAGTTTTAGATGCATTGTGCATTAGAGTTTGCAGCAAAAGATTCTGCATCTTAGCTTCAAGTACTCAGCCAGAATATAGAGTGCACAAGTTCAGGTACAGATAATAATTGGAAGCTGTATACACCGGACATTATCCCATAGAGGGGAGAAAACAAGGAAGTGCTAAAAATCATTTTTATTCAACTAAGCAGCATCTGAAATTCACAGCTGCTTCTTTAACAGAGTAACACCTGGTGCACAGGGACAGCACTCTGCATTGTGTCTGACCCGGTACTGTGTGCTGCAGAGAAGGGCTCCCCAGCTGGGGCAGTACCAAGCCTGGTATTCAAAGGACTCCAGGAACAGCAGGAGTTTTAAATATTTTAAGGCAGCAAAAGCAATTGCTGTTACCAAGAGAAGTCCTGCTTTCCTCTAGTCCCAAACATTCCACCTAGTCCATGACACTCTGAGCTTTTGTGCTAGCATAGCGTTTTGTGTGGCTGCAGTTTCATCTGGATCCCAAGGCTGAAATAAAGCACAAAGCAAAAAGGCTCATCATGTGGCTATGGAGGTATGAAAAGGAGGAGGGGCTAAAAGTTTGTTTTGGTGCCAGTGCTAAGCAAAAGCCCTCCTACCTCCCCCAAATGTATTTCCAGGTTTGCAGCCATGATTGGGTATTTAATATGTGAGCTTTTACGGCATGTGAATGTTAAATGAAATTGCTACCAGAACTTCAAAATATTTTGTGCAATTAATTACTTTTTCTTAGTTTTCTGTTTATGCCAGGGTATCATAATTCCCTAGGGTTAGGGTTATTCCCATTTATTAATTTATTAAAGCAATGCAATCAAGAACTCTGAAGTTTGTGAAGTGCTATTGCTGATCCCTCAAGCTGGTCATCTGTTTCTCTTTCAGATACTGCAGTCAACATTCTGGAAAGCACTACAGTGCCAAATAAAGAAGATTCATTCTGGTACAGCATTGCATAGCAGATCATACCTGAAAGTCTTAACAGGTGCTTGGCCACCACCAAACCAGCTGTAGCTAAAACACCTTGTTAACTGTAAAACTATAAAGTAGCAAGCAAACTCTGCATATTAATATGCAGATTTCTGAGATTTATTATTTTAGGTGTTGATTGGTTTTGGTTGGAAGCCAGATTTCTCAGAAGACTTTACAAGGTTCAGTGAGTCTCAGTGGAAAAGAACTTTTGGATTCAGAACCAAGACTAGAAAACACGTACACCAAACAGCAGTTACTAGCCCAGTGTCTATGAAACTCAGGACAATAGGGAAGACAACGCTAATGTTTCTGTTCTGTCACTCCAAAACTGGAAGTGACTGCCTTCACTTTTTTTACAGATTATATCTTCCTTCTCCATTTTTTGGGAGCAAAAGTCCCACACAAACTTTCATTTTGACATAAAATAGAAGTTTTCAAATCAGAATTTTTTGCAGTGCAAAGAACAGTAACAAATTGAGAGGAAGTTCAAATTATGCTGGAGTAAACACTATCAAAACCACATTGCTATCCAGACAAGAGAGCACAATATATCTATCACAACTATTCCACATAGCAGAGAACTATCTTAAAGTGTACAGAGTATAATTGAAGAGGATTCTCAAATATAAAAGTAAATTCAGATTAAATATTTTGAAATCCCCACACAATCTCATTTGCAACAAGGCTAAAATATAGAAGCCAACATTCAGAGTGTAGCAAATTAACATTCAGAGATGCATAGCAAGACTTCTCCTAAGAAGCCCTAAGGTTTTTTAAAACCAGGCAATAGATGAGAATGAAGCAGATGTAGGGTGTCCAGAGAAGGACACTAAAATCCATCATTTAAAATAAGGTCTGCTTCCACACACTCCTGAGCATGCCAATGCTCTAGCCTCATTGCACTTGAAAGTAAACCCTCCAAAAGAGGTAATTAGAACAGTAGCTTGATATTTATCATGGAGATGCCATTCCCCAGCATGTCAGTTGCGTTTACTCTACACTAATACTGAGCATAAATTTCATCTTTTATTGATTTATAAATATTTCATACTATGTAAAATATTGTCAGATTATAATTCTCTCTCCATAAAATGGGAGGCAACCGTCCAGCCATCTGTTTGGCTAATGAGAACAATCACCCAGGCTACTTTTCAAGCATAACGCATCCCAGTTTGAAACTGCTTTCAGTGTAAGCACCTGTTCATACATATCAATTAAAATGATAATTACTCTGTTAGTGAATATAATCAAAACAAAATAGTTACAGCTCTATTGTTTACCAATTAAGACTGCAGAGTTCACTGGTGATATATATCTGGGCTCATTTTTTTTCTTCCTTACCCATTCTAAGACTGGAGGAATTTCACACCAATTTAAGGCAATATATGTTTCAATATTCGAGAACTTACATTTATAAAGTAGCAAAACTACACATGCTCACCTGGAAGGTGTCTCTCTTTATATAGATCGTGCTCACATACCTTCCCAGGAAAAAGAGAGGACACTTCTCCCATGAAAGAGAGGGCCATTCTTTCCAAGTAGAACAAGTGAATGATGGAAATAAACAAGAATGAGAACTCTACTCTTTGTACAGAGTTCTTACTACAGGGTAATTGTCTGACTTTTTTTTATACTAATAACTATTCACATTTAACAATGAACCCATTATACAAACTGGATTATGATGGCTTTTTATAGCAGACATGTTAAAGTGCACTTAACTTCAGCACAGAATATAACTCTCAGAAAACTTACATATCCTTTCACAAAATGCAATGCTGCTGTTCACGTGCTCATCACTATTCCAGTTTTGCTCAAAATTCCTCTCAATGTAGAAAAAATTCTTCATCTCTGTATTTTTTGCCATTTCTCATAATCTTTCTGAAGTATGACTGTACCCAGATGTGCAGATATGTGCTTGTGCTCCTGCGTGGCGACCAGACGTATTTTGGAGTACGTCATTGGCACAACCCTCCCCTCTTGCTACCCCTCACCACAGTGAATGCTGTTCTCTGTTTTTGACAAGGATGCTGGAGATTCACAGTGCCATTCCCAGCTCTGACAGCTACTGAGTTTCAAAGACTCCTGTTCATTGAAAACCAGTTTATCCTTCAACAGTCACAACAACCTGAGACATTCCTTCCACCAGTGCTGTATGGGCAGCCCTATAAAGTCACTGGGGATGAATGCAGTGTAACCTTTTCACAGTAAAAACACATCCTTACTGACTTAATGTCCCTTTAGCTGTCTTCTACGTTGAAATCAAATCACACCTTCCAAATACAACATCCTACTCCCAACACATATCTCCTAAAATGGGTTTCAGGTATTGCTGGAAATATATTTCTTCCCTAGCTGAAGCCACTTCTGTGTTGATAGACATAATTGATGTTGAGAATGTAATTGCTGTGAATATAGATTCTAACTTTTATATGAGTTTAATTCATTTTAATGTATACAAAAAAGGGAGGTCTTCAAAACAATACACTATATATGGTAATAGAAGTAAGTTTCTTCCTTGTTGGCATGTACCAGAGCTAGCTTATTGACATAAGCAAGAATTGCATAAAGACAGAGATGTAAATCCAGGTATTACACCCATAGTCACATTGATGCCTGAGCTCCCTGAGCAATGCTTGTGCACGTGTAAGATATTCTCATGTTGACACTGCTTTTTTGTGCACACTGGAAAGTGAAATTTGTTCATTCCCTCTAACAAGCTGAGAAGCAGCTTCGAGTTTCCATGAAACATACTTCTGATTCTCATTCTGTCTCTTGAAAACTTCCTCCAAGCCCATGTTCTTCCTCCCTTCTTAGGCTCTGACCCCATCAGTGTACAAGTCAGTACTGGAACTGAATTCAGGGGTCCTCATTCCACAAAGGTGAAGTGAGTTAACACATGAGGTGAATTCTCTGACAACTGTGGCTACAGCAAATTTATGCTGGAATATCTGTGGACAAGAAAAGTTTGCTATTCACATCTTCTCTTGTCTTTGTTACCAAATGGAACTCGGTACATCTATCAAGAAAACTATTTTCTAGTTTATGGCTATACAGTTATCTTTTCCTCCAGGGAAATTCACCTCAAGAATTACGACGCAAAGAGAACATTTATATTTCATATACAATGCTGTAACAAGCAACACTGTAAAAGATCACACACTTTGCCCATAGATACTTTTCCATAGTTCACTGAAATGTGGATGTTTGGTACAATGGATACTAAATATTTTTCTTCCTCCTTTTACTCACACAATCTATCAAAAGTTGACATCAACAAACATGACTATGTTAACCAATTGCAACACTTTCCAAGATAGGAGAGGCACCTGGAAACTGACAGTGATTTTAATATTAGCTTTGACTGAGATAAATTCTGACATGGCTTCCACCATATATATAATTCTCTAAAGATTCTGATAGACAGAACCCATTTTATGTCCTCAGAGCACCAAGTGCACCCTGTCATTTTGAAAGATTTGTCAGCCTGAAGTCACCCTGAGCCATAATGACAAAAAAAGCAATTGTCTAGAGTACAAGAAACGTGGAATGAAAGAAAATTGATTTTTAAAATGGATCATATGTACTTAGTGACTTTTACTTAAAGAATTGAAAATGTTCCTTAGTTTGCTTCCACATAAATAATTATTCTCTGACAATAATATACTACCCTTTTTGCACAAAGTTGTAATTAAAAATGCAACAGGTAACTGTGGTCATATGGTGGACAAAGAAAACATTCCCTTGCTCTAGACTCAACATTTAAATTGTCACTTTTTTGTGCAAGTCTTGCAGAAATCATAAGATCTTATTGCAAAAGCGTTCATACCTACTTTAAATTCACAGAGGTGCATGAAAAATTTCCATGTGGTTTCATTGATTTTTCTACCCATTCCTCCTATTTCAACTTGCATTTCCAATTTCCTGGTTGCCCACAGATTTTGTAATTGCCTTTTAATCAACCACATGAACAATGTACTTGGCATTGCATTTTTACTGGTTCCTGGTCTTTCTGTAGCTATCTCGTGATATTTCATTTCTGTCAAATTTCAGATCAGCTTTCATTCAAAGGCAGCAAAGGTAACATTAAATTGCATTAATGACATTAATTAACTATTTCTGAAACTCACACAAAGAAAACATATTTGTCAGGGTCCTAGCAGTCAGTGAGCATATTGAAAGCTCCATCATCAGCTTCAAAGTACTTTGGATTTTCTCCTAGATAGTATCAACACCATTTTGAGCTCAACATGTCAAATATATTCTGTAACCATCTGAGAAAACTTCATCGTGATAAGCATTTGTAAAAAAGCTTTGTTTTATTATAAAATAAAAAACATTACATGGAAAATTCAACTTTATTACTGAGAAGTATAAAAGAAGAACTTTATTAAGATTATTTGGGAGTTCATAATGGAACTGACAACACAGGTTCAATAATATTTCTTTGCTTTTCCACTTGTAGACAATGGCTGACATGCATTGTCCTGAAACAGATCATATGGCTAAATTAAGCAACGGGCAGTGATGGAGAACACCAAATCATCCAGAGCTTACCTTCTGATACTGTTTCTACCACTGAACTAAGCATTCCTAACCAGAACACATCCCTGGTATTTAAATGGCCACATCTTACTGCTCCCTCTGGAGCTGTTCTACCTGAAGTCTGGCTGCTAGGATACAGCAAGTAACAGGAAGAGAAGGGAAGAAAAGAAGACAGGAGAAAGGAATCTGCCTTGGTGCTTTCCTCCTTCCTCAGATCTGCAGCTTTGGAAACAAAAGAACAGAAAACATTATTTGTATCCTCGCAGTCAACATGCATCCTTCCTTGTGACTTTCCAAGACCACAGTTCCCTGTGATAGCTCCTACTGTGAGAGGGAAGCAGAAGGTCCACACTGCATCATCTTGGGGAGCCCAGGGTTCAGCAAGAATGACAGCACAGTGTTTTACAAGGGCCTCAAGGCTTTTCCTCTCCTCTGCTACATCACTCACAGCTCTCTCCAAGTCTGCTTGGTTCTCTGTGGCTCTCAGCCACAGCTTGAGCCCTTCATGCAGCTACATTCAAGAAGAAATACAACTTGCTGCAACCTCATCCTTCTTTCAACTTGCCTGCTTCCTTTCCAAGAATTCACTGAGGCCATGATGTTGCCCTTCTTCCTGCTTTTTTCTGAGAATTACCTTTAACTCCTTTCTGACTAGAACCTTACCATGTTCAATTTACTGTTTCTCAATTAACACCCCACCCTAGATTCATGTAGTATGTGTCAACAGTGTAGCCTGGTACCCACATACACCTCACTGAGTGTAAACAATGCAGCTTTATATTGTTGCCTGCACTGGGATGAGTAAAGTCATCTGCAGGGAAACGGCATGGAGACTGTTCTGGGAAACAGTCTATCAGCACATGGAGTACAGAAATGAACAGCTGCCAAGAGGAAATCCCAAATGTCCCTTCTAACCCTCATTCACTTGCTTCCCAAAGAACCTAGACAGACCCAACTGCTTCAACTGCTTAGGCTCAGGGTTGCTGCACAGTCACTGCAGAGATAAAATGTCACAAATAAAAAATTGCAGTCTTGCTACTTTGGCTTTCCTGTCATTGGCCCAGCTCAGAGATTTCAGATGGAGGTAAGGAAATCAATCCCACATCCCATGGTTACAAAGGACAAGTTCAGAGGTACTCCAAAGAAGATGTTTTAGCTGTACAGACGTACTCAGTGGCAGATCCCTAAAAAAAAGTAGAAAACTAAGAACCATATCAAATACCTGGGGCTGCTCAGAAAGTATGTCCTGAAAATATCAATGGACAAAAGTTCTTTCAACAAATCTTGATTCAGAGAAAATTAAAATATGCTAAGGACAAAAAATAACAGATACACCAAGTACCATTTTGTGTGTTTTCATGAATAATAAATAAAGCAATTAATTTCTCAGAAAATAAAACTCTGCTGTAACACTTATGTATATGTTCTAGCAGTGCATTTTATTGAATTCCACAGATGTAATTAAGTGTGTCATTCATTTGTTCTCCATTATAGTATTTCAGTCAAACATAAACAGCTTTCAGACTTCATTTGCAAGAAAGATACTTTGAGCCAAGTAATTTGCTAACTTCAGAGCAATAGCTCGAGAGGTATTCACAGGCATTTAACTTTTCTTCCATGTATGTACAAAGCTCTACACATGCACACATGTAGGTAAGCACCAGTTTATCATGGCACTAGCATATAGATCAGTTGACATATTCTTTTCCCCCACATAGGCTGTGATATACGGTGCCTTCATGGCATGTTCTTCCTATTCCTGGTAGGTTGTGATATATTTAATCATGCCTCTGATTCAGCTGTGCTCAGTGGGTTCCATTTCATTTGTACAGCTGGAAAACGTGTACTGCTGGCAGTTACGCAAAAGAGTCTGCTACAGTGAATGACTGAAATGGAGAGGAGGGAGAGGGCATAAAGAACTTGTGAGTGGAACTGGAGTAGAGCATTTAATTCTTGTGTTTTAATAAACAAGTCCAGAAATCCAGCCTATCAAGGAAACTCCCTTTTATGTTACAAGTGATGCGGCTTGACTGTGGTAGAATTCAGCTCAGCCATCATCTGCCTGAAAAAGCCCATTTATAAATGGGGTGGTGATTGCAAAATGAATCCCTGGAAGCATTTTTTCAGAGAGGAGGCTATTGACAAGGCTGTACTGCAGAAAGGATGGACTGTGAACAAAATTATCTGTCACAAGATAACTCACTGCAAGGTCAAACGTTGACCTTGCACTGATGAGGCAAAAGAGGCTCTCGGTAGGCAATAGAAGACGAGTTGTTTGAAGGTGGCATTGGGCCAGATCAGCTTCCTTTAGAAGACTGCAAGCAACTGTTGCTGCTTTCTGAAAGGATTAGCTACCAACACAGGACAGTTAGAACCTTTTGGGGGCCTCATCCTGATGTGCCAGAAGTCAGGATTTTCCCATCTCTTGCCTACTGCATTTTCTTCTCAAGCCTCAGGAAAGCCCGCTCTGAATATTTTCTGTTATAAAAAGGTCTGGATCTCATACCAAGAATGAATCACTTAGAACAATACAAATATGAGTCACCAGAATAATTAAGGGATCACCCATTAAGTATTCAGAGCATGCCCAAGATGAATTGGAAACGCTATCGTTCCTCTTCACAGGCTGCTAACCAGAATTTCCAGAGCAGCTTTCCTAAGTTTATTTGAAGCCCCGCACCATGACCCAAAACAGCGTATATTTTGGATTCTCCATAGACAGAGGGGTGTAAAGTTTTGCACTGTGGCCTCCTGAAGGCCTCTGCTGCTACACAAGTACTTCAGTAGCCCATGTGATGCCCCAGAGTCTGTGAGCCCACTAAGAGACGCTCATTTCAGTGAGAAATTCAGCCTTCAGCATGAACTCAGTGAGTCACTTAGTTCTGTCCTTCACCTTCTTGAGAGGGAAATCACACAGTGCCCAGAAACAAAAAATTATATTCAAAAATCTCTGTCGAGACCCACAGCTGCTGTACATCTGTCTATCTATCTCCTATCCCATCTTTAGCAGGACTAGAAAATTTTTAACCCTTTAGTGGGCTCTCAGTTACAAAATTAATAATGCATTTGCAATATTAAAAATCAACTTCTAAAATTACAGTCTGTGCCTTTGATTACAGCCTTCTTCCATCTGGATAATAAAGGCAGTGATTTCTGGGTTTTAAGTGAAGTTTGGTGTTGTTGATTAAATATTTACCACTACTAAAGCCCTACTTCTTCTTAAAATGTAGAAGATTTTAAGACACAAAAGATCTCCTTTAATCTGTATCTATTTCTGTACTTCTCACACAGTGTGCAGCTTTTTAATTCTCTGGTTTAACTTAATTGAACATCATAAGTGAAATGCTTAGACAAAACCTTGCATAAATATTGGCCAGGGAAAAATCCTAAAATTTAGTCTCTGAATCTGAAAAAGAAACTGAACAAGTTTTCTCCAGGTTAAAAAAAAAAAAGCAAAGTGAATGCTATTGAAATCACTATTTCTAGCGATTATACTATTACAATTGTATTGATATACTATTGTCTGATTAGTACCAATTCAACTGGTTGAATTCAATTACTCCTGTTTGGGGGAGGGGGATTGTCTTTCAATATAATTTCATTTTTAGATGAATTTGCTATGGTCTTCCTTTGTATTTTCCCCCACTAAATTTAACACAGCTGTCATTACACATCATAACTGTAATTACAGGTTTCAGTGGAGAGATGACATATAATTAGATGTAATTATGCTCATTATGTAAATGTAATGCTATAAATTAAATATACAGAAAAACCAACAAAGAAAAAAAAAATCACAGGGGAAAAAAGAAACTGAACAAATCCATGAGGTAATAAACTCAAAAAGAGTAAAGGAAACTGATAAAGTTAAAAAACCTGTCCACTAATGTAAATATCTCTTTTTACCCCTCTTTGTAATTTCATTTTATTTAGTATAAGTCTTTATTTTACTTCTTAAAATGCTTGCAAAAATAGGACAAGATCAAACTCTTACTAGCCCTTAGATTAAAAGCATTTAGAATATGAATCCTTCTCCTCTCCCAAATTGAAGCACTTTTGTTAACCAGGCAGTAAAAGTCCCTGGACTTACTCATCACTGATATCTGAAGAACCAACACACTTCTCCTTTAGCCATTACACTTCATCCTCTTTCACTGCACTGCAGACTGTACACCCAGTCTCCTCTATTTGCTATAATCATTCAGGTTCTGGCTAACTGTGGAAGCAAACGTACTTGTCTGGCTTCTCGCAGCAGACACCAAGAGCTTAAAGCTACTCCCTCTGTAAGTGGCAATAATACTTCTGAGGGAAATCATACAGAAAACTCTGACAAAATTAGGGGACATTAGGAGACACTCCATTTTCTCCCAGATGGAGTTTGGTCAGGCTCAGAGAATCTGGTCTAGAAGCCACAGGAACATGCTGGCTCTGCATTGGATCATTTAGTACTTTACCACTGTGATCAGAGCCTTGCAAAAGAAATTTGGGTTTGCCCTTTAATGTCTCTTCCTGGCAGTGACTGGAAAGCAAAAACAGGTTCTGTCTCTCCTTTCATTGCTGACATTGTCAGTGCTATTGACAGAGTGAGGTACAGAACTCGGTACTTAATTAGACAAGCAAAGGGGAGATAGATTCTCAAGTGTTACTTGTTTAAAATTTGGGTAACTCTCAATTCCTAAACCTATGGCTCTACACTGTTCCTAACCTACTGGTCTTAAAAACTGCAAGAACTGTTTATTAAAGACTTAGCCACTCACATTTTATGGGGGCTTAGCTAACTGTGAAAGTACCATTTGATTTAATGACTGAATTTCTGCAAGGTGAGATGAAGGATTTTTCCTGTGTCTACAGGAGATGCCAAACACTCTCCAGCTCTCAGGAACTACAGGTGGTCAGATGCTCAGTCTTCATGCATAGCTTCAATAGCAGCAGGGGCTGCTCACTATATTCCTGCAGGTGACTGATCCTGCAGTCTTTCCTGAAGGATTCAGCCTATAATACTTGTGAATTCTCTCTTGTTAGCATCGGTAGAAGTTTCAGACACCTGGATATTATTACATTCTGCATCATTTAAATAAATAAAAGCTGTATCCCATAAAAAATTAATTATGCCAACATTTTATAACCATTCTCGGGGACTCGGGGCAGAAGCCAAGGCCTATAGGTAACATTTGCTTCCAAGACCAAAATGTGCAAGTGATTATTTTGTGGCAGCATATGGGAAGCTGTTGGTAAAGTAGCAGATGCATGTTAAAAATCCAATATGGGCTGGAGGAAAACATTTGTTATTTCCCATAGAATAATTCATCATATGTTCATAGATAGAATATCCACAGGGCTCTGCCCACCAAGGAAATGGGAACCATTTTCATACTGCAGGCCCATACTACACATATTACAGAAGGCAGAACCTGGAATGGCTGTTGTTAAAGTGTATCTTGAGGTCTTTGAAGACTGACAGACTTTTTGTCTTTTAGGATCAAATATAAGTAATCAGTCATGTCTTTTGTTCTTATTACACTACACAAAAAAGCAGCTTTACCAGCTCTTTGTGTTTCAAGCACATTTCATCAAGTGCTCTTTTGCACAGTATATTGCTGAACTTGGATCTCTGAAAACTATATACTAAAAAGAGATGATGTATTTGCCTCAATGAAGACTTTACCATTCCTTGTACCCATGCACAAAGTCTGAACAAATAAAAAATAAAAGCTTTATCCAAAAAAACCCAAAATTGTTAGAAGATAAAAACCTTACTACACATTCTAGAAGCCAGCTGATATTTAAGGCCTAGTCTGAAATCAGATTTAATAGAAGTAGTAGTAGTTGACCACTTAGTCATACCCATAGAAGCTTTTATGAATACTCTTAATTGAAATTAAACCATACATAATAATTCATGCTAAAATACACCCATCAAACCCATACACATTTTATATTTTAAAAAGGCTTGGGTAGTAAACTTGTGGTGCTTGACCAGTTAAGCAAAAATCACCAATATCACTGATTCTGTTCTGCCTGAGCTGAAAGAGCTATTAGGTTGCTGAGTAAACAGTTCCCCTGTTCCTCCTACCTGCACACTTGTTTCCTGTACTTATTCTCAGCTTTATTTCTTCTTTCGTGCCAGCACCCACACTTGAATCAGCTCACCCACTTTTCATCTGCCAAGCAATCAGCCGCCGCTCCTTAAATCTTACAGCTCTTTGGCAAAGACTCCCAACGCTGTTCTCCGAGGACACGCTCATCCTTCCCTCTTTGAACACTGAGCCAGTGTCACGCATGTATTTACAAATGCTGTAGTAGAAAGCTTAGAGCAGCAGCTCCAAAGGGAATAAAAGCATCTCCATGGAAGAGTGAAGAATAAATGGCCTAAAGAGTGCCATCATTTTCTACCTATACTCCTCCTCAGAGAGCCAGCTCTAGCTGGGGATTCATCATGTGTATAATATGGAGCAAGAAAGACAGGAGAATAAAATTACATTTGAAAAAGGAAGATGATTTGGAAGCCAGAATAGATGAGTTGTGCACCTGATGCTACACCCAACATTGCTATCTGTCTTTGGTGGAGAATATCAATTTAGCTGACATCACCTTCTTAGGATACATTCACTTCATTGAAAGATTTCTAAGAAGGAAGAAGAAAATCTCCAGACTCTGACTCCCCAGAATTTTTAACCAAGGCTCAAAAGCAAAAGGATACCTTAGAAGAATGAAAAGTAAAGAGCGAGTACCAGACAGAAAAGAGCTCAACAATGGCATGTAGCTCTGCCACTGTGATTTTTGAGAAACAGGAAAATGTGAGGCCCTTATCCTCTGAAGGGTGCTGGAATCATTCTGCAAAGTCAAAAAAACTATTGGTCTCCAGTTAATCAGACAATATACCAGATGTCCTTCACAAAAAGTGAAGGTGAGCATTTGAAATAAGGCCTCAACTACAACAATCAAGCACCTTGTCTTGTGTGCTAATTTAAGGCAGAGGCCAGACACAAATCTTTAAAGAAACATTACACACCAACAGCACTAAGCAACAGTTGAGCAACAAAAGTGTTTCACAGGTATCAGAGAAATTCATTGAGTCATTGATGGTTAGCAATTCATAAACTCTTGTTAACAAGACTACTGTACCATTCATGCTACTTTTACTTAAACTCACCTTCCACAGGCCATCTAGTGAACTCAATTAGCACAGTCATAGACAACTCCAAGTACTGAAACTACTTTATACACATGTTCCTTTTTACAAACAATCATTTTTCAAGAGGCCTTTGTCTTCCGAGTCTCTCAAGTAACTGAAAGTCTGCTCTGCAGCTGACTTTCTGAGAAAGTCACAGAGAGAGAAATTGAGAAGATGCCACATATGCAATTAAAGGTGACAATACTCTCATAAATTCTCCTGACAAAATAGATGGTATTCTCAATCAAAGCAAACCAGGAACTAGCTCATGGCATGTCCCATTCCCACTGTACAACACACTTGGGGCTTTTCTCTCCCCATCACGTCGTTCAGTTTAAGTTAATGACTTAAAAGTAATTAAATCCAATAAACCATGACAGATTAAATAAAAACTAATCAAAGTAAATAAATTACTGTTTTCAAACATGGCTTTTGTTTGGGCAACAGAACAAAAGGAAGTAGATGATGGCAGTGAACAAAAGTGAATAAATAAGAGAAAAGAAAACATTAGTGGTTGAGACACATTATAACTCATTAACGTTTCTGTCTGTTCTGCTGTAAAAAATACTCTGTATCAGCTAACAAGACAATCTAATGAGACCTATCAGGGGAATGCTATAACAAGATTAGGAGAGGGACCAGTGGCAAGGCTGTTTCTGCACAATGGAGAAAAGGATTTGTATTTAATTAACACCATTTATCTCAACAGTCCATTCCTAAGGAATAGTCTGATAAAGGCAATCAGTCTCTTGAACCAATTGGTTGTTTAACCTCACAGATGGTTTTAAAAGAATAAATCTGGGATAACCCTTTGTTGATTACTGTTGATTACTATTTGTTGGAACTAGCATTTGCTTGACACTGACATTAAAGTAAGTTGGATTTAGCCTTTTCCATTCTCCTTCCAAATAACCCTTACCAAAACACATGCCCACAGTTAACAGGTAGTGTGTGCATGTGTATAGCTCAAGTCATAAGCATGATGGACCAAAGACTTCAGGATTTTTCCAGAAACCAAGCCCCAGCAATCACAGCATGTTCTTGACTGAGTGAAGAAAACTAACACCCGTCCCTGTGGAACTGCACCAGTGAGGCACAAGGAGTAACTGCTAAAACCTAAAGATTGCTGCCTGAGTGTCAGCAATAAAAACAATTCTTGTATTAATAAAATTAGGAGAATCCTATGAGAAGCAAATACCATAGAAGGATTAGTTTTAGTACTGAGATTAAATGTCACAAGTTTCTGCCTCCCAGACCTGCATTTGAATGATACTTCTTGTAATTCTTCACTATTATTTTTATTATTGCTCCCTGCAAAGACACTGGCAAGTTCTTTAAAAATAGCTTCGCATGAAAGTACAAAATGAAAAATGTTGAAATATTTAGAGAACAAGTACCTACACACTTCTGAAGAGTTCCTGAACTTGAACAATTTAAAACAAGCAGCATTCTGTACAGATGACTGATCTAAAAGTAAGAGAGACTGTTGTACTCATCTCTAGCTACAAGAGCAATAAAAATACAGTGAAGATAATTCTTTTATTCGTATTTTTCAGAACAATTGAACTGACATGCTCCAATGTGAACCTCAGGCTCTTTATGAACCACAGCTGTCATCACCCAGGCAAAAAAATCTTGTTCCTCCTCCCACCTACTTTGGCAAAAATAAAAAATAACCTGCCAGTTACTCCAACACCAAAAAAACCCACAAATACAAAATCTTCCTTTTGCTTATCTCTGCTGGAACTTTCAGGTGTCTTGTCACTTCCATTGTCATCTTATTTCTTAATTTACTTACAATCAATATAATTGAGCAGCTAATTGGCATTAATGCTTTGTGATGATACTGAAGCCTCTAAGCCTTTTTTTTTTTACATACACAGTAAAAAACTATCTAACTCTTGCTGGCTATAACTTTCACTATTAACACTGCTGTCTCTAATTTTAGACTTCTGTAATATGGCTGACAAACTTGGTGCAAGACACATAGCTATGACATGCCTTTTTCAGGCATGAACTTTCTAAAAGATCATTCCCTTAGTTTATTCCATGCCCCTTTTTCAAGAGTTCTGATTCCCTTCACAAACTGGGAAATCCTTTCACAGTGGTCACTGCAAGGGACTCCTCAGTTGCAGCAGCATTATGCATAAGCAGTTTAATAATCAGATTCTACTTCACTGTATGAAAACAGGAGAAAATCTTGAGCTGCATAATTCAATTCACATGTACTTCCCTATGGCATGCAGGCTATAAGGCTTCAGATAGTCTTACGCTTTTTCCTTTTTTTTTTTAAATAAATTTTATGTGAAACTGTAGAAGTCCTGGTAAAAGCCTCCGTACCTTGGGCTGGCAGCAATTGCTGACCACTCGAGGCAATTGCCCCTTACATCTGGCTGAGACCATACAGATAACATTCTCCAGGTCTCATTTAGACAAAGGCATTCCCCACTTGGAAAAGGGCCTTACTGAAACCATGAACCCGAGCCAACAACCCACTTCTCATCACCACCTCTGTGCCATTCCCTGCACACAGCTTAGCAGCAGTCAGGAGAGGCTCAGCCAGCCCTCTTGGCTCGGTGGCCCGGGGCTGCACCGGGCACATGAGGACACAGGAGCAGCTCCCCAGCTGGTGGTGGTTGTTTCCAGTGGGCTGCTGGCCATTAGCATTCCAAACAGATCCCTCCCCAGCGCTTGCTAACATGCTGTATTGATCAGTGGATGCCCGTACTCAGTGGAGACCCGATTTCACAGCCCTTCATTAATTTAATTCTCTTAGCTCCAGCTAAGTGACTTGACACCTTTTTATTACATAAGGCCAAATCTTTTGCAGGCCTAATCTTATATAGTTTTGACCATTAACAACGCGCTGTTCCAAAGAACTGTGAGTTCATTTGGAGGGACTCACTCAACCTCCATGTCAGTGAACACTGGCAATCTTAGCACTTTCTTTTTTCTTGTTTTCAGCCTCTCCAAAGCATAAAGAAAGTTGTTAGTCTTGAATAAATTGCACATTTCATTTAATGGAATCCAGCCTTACGGAGTACGGATTCTGAGAGTTTATTTCATCTATCATAAAGCCACTTTCAATGCATATGTTCTACAAGACTTGGCACTGTACTGCTGCAGACATGAAAGCTATTATTGTAACTGAACAATCAGATGTCAGTAAAATACTGTGCTTTTCCTTAGAGCACCTAATGCTGTCACAGGCAGCCCTTCCCACTTTTTACAACAGTGCTTGGTAAGTCTTCTGTAATCCAGATACCCCTCTGTTCAAAAGCAAATGGACAGGACTGATGAAAAACTATTAGCTTAGCAGAAATCAAAGTTGGATCAATTACTTAAATGTACCTAATAATGTTTCAGTATCTGCAAAACCTAAAACAAGCCCTGCAATGATTTATTTTTAGATTACTCAAAAAAATCAAAACAGTTGGAGAAAAAAGGGAAAGGAATAAATGTTTCAAACTTCCACAGTAAATACGAAGTCAGCAAAAATAAACATTTTGCACATATGCAATGCTGTTACATTGCACAATGCATCCAATTCTCAATCAAAAGACAGTACTTGGCAGTTCTGAACCTACCCTGCAATCGAAGCTAATAGGATGCACATACATATTCACATTCACACGCATGGATACGCGTAAAAACAAACACTGACAATTTCATGTTTTATTATCACTAGAAGTGCGAATGCATTTAGAGGCTTGGCATCTGATAGTAATAAAACAAGAAAGAGGAACTCAAACAGCGTAATTCTGAGCAATTAGAACATACTGCACCTGTCACACTTGTTAGCCAAAGAGTACAAAAATCCTTTTACATGTTTCATGAACATACCACACTTCTTGGATTCTTCCAGCGTACTGTGGATTTTGGAGTGTGACCAAACTAATCCTTCAGTTTCATGCTTTCATCATCTGAATAAATTATACCCTAAATCTTATCTTGCAAAATGCTGTTGTATTCTATTTGATTTATGATAAACAGAGGCATTTCCCCACTATAATCTTTCAGATCTTAATGAAAGATCTTAATTCCCACTGAAGTTTGCCCATTAAAAGGGTTAGAACCATCCTAACCTGCTGTGTCAACAGAGGGCAGCCAGAAGCTGGCACTGTAGATTTCCAGGTAAATTTAGAAGAAAATCACCTGATAAGATAGATATCCTTTGTTTTGCAAGAAAAGCTTGTTTTCTTCAAATTGTTCAACACACTTCAGCAAAGTCAGTAGTTTTGACCAGGTAGTAGGATTTATGGCTTTCTACTGATGTTGTGATGCACACTGTTACCTTTCTGAAGGTAAGTTGATCTTCAATAACTTTAAAAAAGCCCTTGTGTCATGGAAACTGTGCAGAAATGTTAATTTGAATTTAACAGGAATTTGGTTTTGTTACAGACTCCTCTGTATTTAAAGTCACCATCAAGAGAGAGAGAGAGAATTGTATCTTCATCACTCCTTTCCAATACAAACTTGCAAGATATTAATTCTAATTTTAATTTCATAATCTCTATCTTTTAAATTTATTTTAAGAGCATCTGCCTAATTTTTTTTCACAGAACTTGAGAAAAAGTGATCATTATGTTTCTTTAAGTAAAATAAGAGCATGAACACAATAAAAATACAGCTATGCAATGCACAAGGACACATCACCAGCAAAGCAAGAAACACCCATCTCACATCACTACCTTCTTACAACATCGTCAACCAGTATTTCACTACATACAGAAAGAACCTCTATTTCACAAGCTGGTTTTGCCCTGATTTTTAATGCACTTTTAAATGTTTACTGCAATTCAGAGGTCACACAGCATTAGCAGGTTTGGGTTTTTTTTAAAGGCAAATCTGTTCTCATGAATAAATACTGCACAGGCAAGAAGACATTAGGTTTTTCACATACAAGGCCTGAATAAGTCATTGGTGCATAGTGTTAAGAAGTCTTCAATTTATGGGATGCAGTCACCCTTCAGGGTAGAGATGACCAAAAGCCTGAATTCTAAAGCATGGTCCTGCCTCTCACTGCAGCATGGGCACCTACTGCTGCCTTACTCAACTGGGGAGGATATGTGTTTGTAAAATGACTGGGGAAGAGAGATGAAAAGAAATCTGTGATTCAACTCTCTGTGACCTTTCTTAGACAGCTGAGATGCAGTTATCTTTTCAGCTTAATGATGAAGAAATCCAGAATTTGCATTATGAAAATTTTGAAAATGTCATTCTGAATAGCAAGACTCACACCAAGAGAAAAGGAATCAATTATTCCTTTTGACTAAAGTAGATGGCAGAAGCTGAAGTAATTGCTCCTTAAATAAACTACAGCATTCCCCACACAAGATTTAATCTTTTAGACTGAAAAAAGATTGCAAGTCTTGGCATATCCCACACATGTTTATTGTACTATGGCTGCTGCAGAAGGGAGGGTTAGTATCTCATTTGGTCTAGACAGATCAGTCACAACATAGTTTTAGATTTTTCATGTGGACCCTGCTGGCCAGGAGAAGCTCAACAGCTAACAAGAGAATACAGTTTCAGTGTACAGCTATACTTTAGCAACTTTCTCAATTATCCTCCAACTTGTGAATATTTGTTTTTTTTGGCAATTCCTGTAATTTAAAAGTTGAGTACAGTTCTCTCCAAACTAATACTAAAACTAATAGGAAAAAGCATATATAGGTGAAGTTTCTTAAACAGCATTAATAAAAAAAATTTAAATAGGAATAATTCTAAGTGTTCTTACTATGTCCTGTTCCTTCCTCACTTTTTTTTACTCAACCATGCAAAAATAGTTTAACTTTCCAGTGTAAATGCAAGTTTCCAACACTGGAAAAAATACAGACATACATTTCTCAAGTCATCCTTGTGGTTTCTGTGTTGCTCTTGCAGTCTACTGTTCCATTAATCTATCTCTACAACAGATCCAATTCAGCAAATATGCATGTTCAAGTTTTTAGCAAGTACCAATCATAAAGTAAAAATTATTTACACATCTAAGCTACAGGATGGTACACCACATGCAAGAAAAACATGCAAATGGAGCATTTAAGGAAGCACTTTACAACTGCACATGACAATACATTTAAAACACACTTGATGATACCATAACAGTCACCAGAGAGGTAGGCATCACTTGAGCTGAGCAATTAATCTGCAGTTAAAAGATTATTCAAGCAATTTCACTTCCAACAAGCTGCAAGGTGCTGAGTCACACTTTTCTTCTCCCTTTGCCACAAATCCAGTCAGAATAGTTACAATTCTAGACCTCAAGCTCTTCTGGCTAACAGCGACATGTTGGATCCTGCCTGGATCTATTTGTTCTATATTGTCAAAAAACCCCAGCCTTGTGGCACTCAGCAAAGCACCCAACCACAGGCTCCCTTAAGCCTTGGTGTGGCCAGGACCACCTTGCAGGGTTGGTAACCTTTGTGTAGCCCATCAGCAGCACGAGTGTTCCAGATGAGTGAAGGACAAAGGGGCATTCCCTCCTTCTCAGCTTTAGACAACGGCAGGCCACAGTGTGATGATACAGCCAAGTGCTATGGATATGAGATATAAGCAGGGCACAAACTCTGCACCAAGTGCCACCTGACTAATGCTCAGTTTCATCCAACTTTACCTGCATTCACTTTGCTCCTGAAAAACAGCGTTTACTGTCCTGTATGTGCCCATGCTATAGTGATCAAACCAAGCAACCAGCAATTAACATAAACACAGAATTAAAACAGGAAGGTAGTAACAGACTCTGGGAACGCAGAATTGCCTACTGTCTTAGTGTTTAAAATTTGCAACAGCAATAAGAAACTCAGAAAGGGACTAATTAATCCTGCAAGTTGCCCTGCAGTATGAGCAGCCTTTAGCAGAAGGGAGTCACTGAAGTGGTCTTTGCATGTGTAGGAGCACATGATGTGTTACTGAGCTGCTGCAAATGAAGCTTTGTTAAATGACGTGACTACTGGGGAAAGGCATAAGGGGTTAATTATAGTCAAGTGCACATGAAATATTTTAGTCTCCATTATTTTTAACCTGAAACTAATAGTGCAAATAAAACCGTCACCTTCCTGTTAATAGCACATTACAATATCATTTATATTAGTTTTCCCTTAGGAAATAATAAGCTTTCTACTCTATGGGGGCTGTTAACAAGGGAATTCAGCAGAACTTAGAGGCTTATAATTCCTCTTTTATAAAAGTAATCACAGTAGAACTACACTCATAAGGCTTTTCATTACATTCATGTGAGATCTTCCAGCAGGCTTACTCCTATGGACGGTATGTAAGAACAAAGGTTTAATATTCTTCAGATATTGCATTCTGCAGAGTGATTTGGACATATCTAAACAGTGCCAGACAAAACAGTTAAGCCTATGACAAGTGTAAAAAGAGTAATACCACAGACCTCCATGAATCTGAGCAGCATCACCAGCTCTCACTCACTCCTTATCTGGCTGCTTCCTTCGGGTTGTGACACAAGTTTTCACCAATGCAAATAATTCAAGGAAGATGTCAAATATTTCACGCAAAGAATGCAAAATGAGAAAGATCCCAGAATGTTGTTTCTTATTTTTAAAATCCCTACACCCATATAATTTTGGAGAAAAAAAAACCCTCTTCTTTGAATACCATTTAACTTCAACAAAAACATGTAACATTTGAACACAGCACAAATGGTCCCAGTATGGAGGAACCTGTTTGTGAAATGACACACATTCACAAAAATACTAAACCCAAAAGTTCTCTCAGTGGTCTTATAACAGATAAGCTACCTTAAACCTAATAGTAGATAGCAGGTTATTAATGGATCTCATCACCAAATCCACACTGTATCTTGCAGTAGTATCCTAGATCAGATAAAAAACTCATATCCTAGAATAAGAAAATCTATATCAAGTCCATCACCATAAATAAAACCCGTTGCCTCACAAGTGTCAAGCATTGGGTTACACATGGCTTTGAGGACCAGATTAGATGTTTTAAGACCTCTAGAGTTCATTGGCACACCTCATGTTCAAGTTAATGGCAGCTACACAATATGCATCACTGAAAAAGCAGGACTACAAAGACTCAGTGTTCCTCCAACATTAAGTATAATGAAATGTTAAAATTCCAACCTCCGATCATATTTTAAAATTTGGTTAAAAGCCAGCACATATTGAATTTCATCTGTTCTCTCACTGAGACTCATCCTCCAAGTGACAAAGTAACATGGTTTCATGCACCACACTGAAGCACAACCCAAATAGACATATATTTTTTCTGCTTTTTTTCTGCCACGAAGCAATTCTGTTTTCTTACAGCAATACATCTGCAAGCTGTTCTTTCAATTGGTTGTATATTTTTGCTGCCCAGTAAGATCACGGTATGCCAAGTAGCTGTTTCTGCACCAGTCACGGCTACAACCAAATTACAGACTGGGAGCAGTTGGGATTAAATGACATCCTACAGATAGTATGTGCTATTGGAGCAAAATCTACGTTTCTTCCATATTAGCATACTATAAAGTACCTGCCTTCATAATAGTTGCACAGAATAACACATAGAACAAGAGAAGGCCACCACACAACCGTACTGCCATGGTAGAAGAGAATTTTCACCTTTGTCTCTTTCTCCTTTTTAATGCTGACCTGCCACAGTAAAAATAGTGACAGACACAGGCTCAGAACCACAAACCTGCAAGTAGAAAATCATCCTCTAAAATATCACCGTAGTTGGAAAACACATTGAAGACTGGTTCACCTTTCCAGTTCCCAATCATCCATCAGTATTTAATGAAATTGCATTGCAATAAGGAGTACCTCATAAAACAAGATGGTAAATAATACCACCATATAATACCCACACTTCATGAACAAAAACACTTAAATGTCTATCAGAAGGCTGGAGAAATGTATCTGTTTGGTATTTCAATATCATGCCTACTCTAAGCAACAGATGTACAGTGTTTTTGTACAAAGAATTAGGACCGCAACTTTACTAAAAAACCTTGTATAAGAACACGGGAAAGCTCAAGGATTAATCACTAAACTGCATTTTAATATCCGTTTTATGTTACTGAAGCCAAGAGTTAATAGATTATTTAAAAGGCTCTGAGTGATATACATTCAAGTTTGGTCACATTCACATCTTCAATTTTGTAAAAATCAACTATTATCTAATGTCGGCATGATTTCGTTCCATCAAGCAATCTGTGCTGAAAGTAATTCTGGGATTATAAATCTAATGAGAACAAAAGAGGTCTTATCCTATCTGAGCTAAAAGGTACAGTGGAACGGCTCTGAATCTTCAACGTAAAGACAATCTGCTACGAAGACACTGCGAAATCTCTTCCTTATAAATAACAGAAAATTGAGGTCCAGGTTTTTCTTTCTGGTTAACTTCTCACAAGCATTAGGCAGTGTGAATATATGGATTAAAAAGATAGCTTTATATCTATTTCACAAAAAATGTTGTTTTCAATGCTGATTTTTAAACCATGAAGAGTAACTATTCAGAAGTAACACCAAATTTAAATTGTGTTCAGGTGCACAAAAGCAGAGTGCAGTCCCAACAAAGACCATTAGCTCCTTACTGGTTCGCAAAGTCCAGCTGGAGTGCTGGACTAATCCTGCATCTATTACATGTTTAGATTGATATTAAAAGAATGAATGCACTGCTCTTTCAGATATCAGGAAAAAAATACATAAAAACTTAAGAAAGAGCAAAACCAAATTTATTATAATAAAAGTAAAATGTCAAAGACTGCTTTATTCTGTATCATTGAAGTCCAGAAAGAGTAAGTCACATACAAACGGAGGTTGAAGCCTAAGTCTCACACTTAGGCTCACACAAAGTGAGTTCTGCTGCTCACAGAAGTAATCCATTTGAAGAGAACACAAATTTTTAACCAATTTTTAAGAATACAGTATTACCTGACTTATTTCATGGCAAGGAAAAGTAGATGTTATCAATGATTTGCACTGGAATACAAAATGCACTCTGTTTAAACATAACTAGAAGAAACACAGCTTGAAGACACAACCATTCTTTTATCTACTTTCATCGCTGTACAGACAGTAGAAAACCAGTTCATCATCCTTCAAATTAAATACAAATATTACTGTACCTCTGCCAAGGGCAGTCAACTTCCTAATGGTGAACACAGCTGATAATTTCCTAGCTACCTCTACGGAAGCTTCACATTCACTTCACCTATCATTAGCATCAGAATCCCCAAGCACAATGAATAGGCCCATTGCCTTTAGGAGGTAACATATCCCTCTATCACAGGCAGCTGCTATCCTTTAATTCCTCCTATAGAGGGAGGGCATATTCTGAAGAATGTAAGAGCAGTTGACTTTATTAACACAACTCCACATCCCCTTCCCTCCTCTGCTTCCACTCTGAACCACCTCTAAAGGTCTCAGTCAACATATTTTTGAAAGGCAGTTTTCCCCTTCCCAGCAGCTTGCCCCCAAAGGATCAGTCAACACAAATCTGCAGAGAGCAAAACACCACAGAAAACAGCAAAGATTTCTAAAGACAACCAGCAAATTCCATTAAAAACAGACTTTCAATTGTGGAATTCCTATTCCTTCTGGAATTCCTATTCGCTCTGGATTTCTCCAAGTTTCATTTATCTAGTCTTCTTCATAATGGCTCAAAAATTCTTCAAGCATATGGATTGTAAATGGTATAAAAACCTGGATTAGGAATCAGCAGGCTAAAAGCTTTGTAACACTTCTAAACAGCTGGAAGCCTGCAATTCTCTCCAGATCCAACCATTCTCCTTCCTAATTAGAAAGCAACCTGAATAAGACAGTGTTTCCTTCTTACCTACAGCAGCCCAAGATTAAAGGCTAACTTCCCTGTTTATCTAAACCAATGCACCTGCCAGTTTTAGGCTTATACTGGTAATTGAGTTCCACTATTACTGCATAAATTACAAGACGACCATATCAAACAGTTCTGCTCTGTCCCTTCCCTTTTAAAAAAACCCAACAAAACACCAAAACCAAAACCCAAAACTTATAAGCAACACAGACCATCAGGCTTTAGAATACATTTCCAACAAAGTGATGTTGATGTGGAATTTAGGATTAAAAGTAGTACGAGCACTCTAACATTGCAAAATTAATAAAACAAGCTAGATTGATGTGTTCTTGACAAATCAGAGAACAACAGACTAGAATTAAGGAAACAAGCAGTAGCTACTGTTTGTAATTAAACAGTAAATGTCTGTTTTAAACACATCAGTGTATCAACAATGGAATGCCTGATGAAGAGCCAACAGTCATGGAAATGCTTGTTCAGAGAAAGGATGCAAGAGGTTCACAGGGACAAGAAGCAAAAGAGCCTAAACTGTATTTTACCCACAGTCCAACTGCAATGTAAGAATCAAAAAATGTATTTGGAAAATACAGTAGACAAGTAAGGAGTCACAGGCAAGTTTTTCTCTCCTGGTGAGATGCTGTAATATCCTCTTGAAGCCACTAACACCATTTATATTGGAGACATCAGTGACTGCACAACAGGCAAGCCTTCTCTCCTACTTCTACTAGGAGGAATTTAGAAAACAAAGATACCAGAAATACCCATTCAGAAAGGAATAAAATAATTAAATACTCCAAAATGAGAGAAAAACAACTGTTCTTCAGCAGTAACTTTAAAATATGACTTAACTTTCAACATGGCTAATATCTTATGGAGGGACTGTTTGATAATAACTGGAAATAGACAAAGGTTGAGAAAATACTGGAATTTCCCAAGCAAAACTTGGGAACAGTAATTATGGCTAATCCATCTGGTATTTCTTTGAGTTGGATCAACAGAACTGATCCTGTGATAGTTATTGAAGAACTATAAAAAAACTCACAAGTTTCTAGTTCTTAAAACTGATAAAGAAGATTCCACCCCAGAATATACCAAAACAGTCATCCTTGAGCAGACTGATGTGTAATGGGAGCTCCCTTCTAATTCATGGAAAAACAAAATTATCAAAGAGCAAAGGAAGAGATTCTTCTCACTTGTCCTGTTACAATTCCTGTTTTGTGTTCACAGGGCATTGGCCAACAGCACATTGCTTTTCTGCCCTCACTTTGTTTGCAAAGTTTGCAACAAAGGGTATTGGATGTAAAAATACACGGATTAAGGAAAATCCCATAACAGTACCTGCACTGTATCTGTGTGCAGTCCTGGAAGCTGCATACTGGCATGCAAAGGAAGAGGAGAGTGCCCTTCCTCCCAGTCATAATTTTGGATACTGTAAATAGGTGTTATTTCAGTTGTGACAGGTAAAAAGATCCAAGGAAAACAACTCGAAGAGTTACAGAATGACCCAAGGCAGCCTCCACTGCATGAAGGCACTCAACTCTCAGCAGCTGTGAAATAAAGGAGCTTCTTAGTTCTCCTTGGCCCTCACACTGTAATTAATCTGGACTACCAGAGCTCCAGTGAAGCTAATTAATAGCTATTAAGGAACATGGTTAATGACACTATGGGCATGCATCAACACAGACACCCCATTTGTAGCTTTGCCAGAAATAAAGCATTTTTATGACAGATAATTTGCAGACTCGATTTCTCACAACATACTCCCTCCCTGAAGGGAATATCAGAATGCCAGGCTGCCTGCATGTACAGAAATATGCAGAGATATTTCATTTACCTGTGATTATTTACCAGTTACAGCTCTTAGAACTATAGCTGGAGCTAGGCTTAACAAAATAAAAAAAAATAAATTAAAATCCACTAGAGAACCAAAATTCTGGGGGGAAAAAGAATGTTTCTTTAAAGCATTTTTTTTTCTTAAATACCAAATATTTAATGCAAAGTATTTTTTACATTTTTATTCTTTCAACAATATTTCCTTCTAGTTTAGAGAATTCTTAGAGACAAAAATTGGGATATAATGGTTGGTTATAGCTGGAGATACGGGAAAGTTGGCAAAGATATAAAAACTTCCTAAAAACTGTTAGGGTTCATCCCTGAACTGCATCTTTTCCAAAAGCAAAAAGTCAAAATATTTTATGTGAAGACACTGCCAGAAGTGTAGCAATACATTTTTAATTCCACTTCTTTCTGTGAAAAATTTCTTGCATTTCACTCTAAATCTGTCTGTTTTCTCCTCCCACCATAAAACTCCAGTTTTTGGCAAGTATAAAATCTGCCAGTATCTAACTAAGAGTTCACGTCAATTGCACAAGATGGTTTTTGATATTCCTGTACATTATGTGAAATTTGTATGCATTTCCATATTTCTAATTATAACAATGGAAGAAAATTAAATTTAGTAGACAAGTTCAAGATTTTGGATCTTCTGCATACCCTACAAAACAAAAACAGCGAAAGCACATGTAAGGCCCATATTTCCAAAAGTCATTATGTCAGAAAATGTCACTGTGTTTTGGTCTCCAAAACCAAATCTTGATCCTCTGATGGAAACCAAAAGGAGGTATTCAATAGAATAGCATGGGTTAAGGGAGATGCCTACTTGATTATCCTTCTTACTACTACTATCATGAAGATTTAATATTATTTCAAAAATCTTAAATTTCAGTTAAATTATTAAAAAAAAGTATAGAGATCACCACCTAGTAGAAGTATGTGAAAAGAAACTTTCATTATATCCTTGTCTCTGTCATCATAAAAAAAATAAGAATTTTTTGTTTTTAATACAAAAACTAGAAACCGAAGACACTAGAAGTTCATAAAACAAACCCAAACAAGACAGATATACAAGGAAGCACGCTCAGGGACAGTATGATATAGATCATAATGCTCCCAACACTGACTGTGTCACATCAAACTTGCACTGCTTAGCAGCAGGAATTGTTTTAGAGTAATGGCAATGTGGTACCCATTTTTCCCTCACAGATAGAAAACTAAGGAGAATCAAACCAGAGGAGAAGGGAGAAAATGCTTTCCCAGTAACTTTCATTTCCCACAGATCTTTTGTATCTATTGGATTCTATAAGCTGTTCCTTGCAGAAACAACACAAATCTTCAGAAAACTGAAAAACAGAATAAATTTCACGTAATGCAGCTACATGACAATGGCTGCATGGATCTGGAGTTGTTATTTTTCAGACCTTGCAAACAACCCTCATTTAATGGTAACAAACTCACTCCAGAGCCTCAACTAAAAACATTAGTCTGCAGATGCACAATGCCTTCAAATATGCATTTTGACTAACAGAGACTCCAAATTAGCTATCTTCAAGCCACTGGAACACATAAAGCTTGAAACTTGTCACACACATGCAGAGAACCAAAGCATTTGGGTTAGGTAAGTTGAACCATAGCCAACTGTAAATGTCCAGACTGCAGAGTTAATTCATCAACAAGCAACTACCAAGTACACAATTAAGAACAGAGCTTTTGTGCCTACTTCGGCCTCCCACCTAAGGAAACTCATCCTACTTAACAAAATGTTCACAGAAAAATGTAGCAAACAAAAAGTAAACTAAAGCTTTCTTCCTTTCCCTACACCAGAAGTACCTCTCACTTACTGATGCATCTACTGAAAATGCACCTTCTACAGTGCATGAAACCCCCACCCTCGCTAAGAGAGGGAACCTCACATCAGGAAGACCCAAAAGGCCATCTTTCTCTACCCAGCTCAAGTGCCATGTTCATGGGCAAACTGGAGACTGACAGTGTGCTGGTTTGATACTCGCCACTGTACACCCAAGGTAAAAACAAACACTCATCATTCTTTCTGATTCAACACAGTAGAGTCTTGTCACCTTAACCCAGGAGAATAACTGAGCATTTCATGTTTACTTATAAAATTTACGTAGCCAAGTTAATATGAAATACTTCCCTCACTTCCTGGGCACTGCCTTACCTTACTTCTCTAAAATAAAGTTCATTTGAAATGCCACTATTTTCCTACAGAAGGACAGATCCCAAAGCACCCACCACTCTGACTAGCCTGCAGAAAGAATGATTATTATTGCACACATTTCTGAAGAGTTAGTCTCTCCATTGTGTCTGCAGATAAGATATGCTGTTTAAAGATGAACAGTGGAAATGAAAGGGGAATCTGTGGTGCCCAGTGGGAGGCAAGAGCCAAGCTAGAGCCCATGATGGAAGTGTTTTTATGACTGTAGTGTTTGTTGCTGCAAACAATACAAGAATTCAGCACTCATTTGAAGTGTATCCTTTAGAGTTACAGCTTTGCTGATGCACAGATGGGGAAAAAATATCTTAAAGATGTGATGCATCAGTTCTTTCACTTTAAATAGAAATTACAGCCTAGATAGAGAGGGAGAAAATATGGATACCAGGGTACATAAAATCTGAAAGCATGATTGCTGTAATAAAGATGCACATGCAGTGATTTTGAGACCTGGGTGGTCTGAGACAGTTTATATGGCTCCTGCTTTGACTTGCCACATAAGTACATTTATGCATATCCAGTCTGAGAGGAACATGGACGAAATACAAAGGTGTGGGGGATGTGTTTTCCTCCTGGTGAAGTCCTCAGATTTCTCCTGAGTGAGGAACACAAGGATTTTCTTCTGGTGCAAGGATCCCTTGCACACTGACTCCCCTCATCACTAAGCAATGTGAGGGTTTGCGTCCTTTTCCTTTTCACATAAGCTTTCTGAAAGTACTAAGGCAACAGACATCCTACATCACTAACATCTGATGACTGTGTCCTGGCAGGAGAAATAGAAGAGATTGGAGGTCCAAAAGTAAAGGCAGACAAGAAAAAAGAAAAAAGATGTCAATACATCCAAAAAGGGAACTTGTTTGTGGTGCAATGATTTACACAATACAAAGCAAGTGTTCTGGAAACTGCTGTTACCCACATGTTCAGAGAAGGGAAAAAATGGAAGAGAGTATGTTTGTAAAGGGGCGAAAAACAATAACATGATGAAGAAATACATGTATTTGCTTCCTAGGGCAGTAAAGCTGCAGAACATAATGAGATCTGAAGGGAGATAAACTCAATCTTCGAGGAAGCTGGAAATGCATTCTGGCAGCTATCAAAGATATGTAGCAAGGGAAGATCAGTCTAAAAGGTAAACAGAAATGGTGCAGTCTTCATTTTTATTTTCCTTTAGAAAATTACAGGCAGATATCAAGGCCAAACCCTGCTTTGACATAGCTCTCTGAGGACAAATGTAAACCAAAGGGACAACAGCAAGGACTGGGAAAGGTCACAGAAAAGAATTCAAAGGCTTGATGGACTTGGCCAGGGAGTTTTCATCCAATTACAGGATACTGCCACTCTCAAGACACACAAAATAACAGCCTTTTATCGATATCATATCACTTATTCCATGCAAGAGCCTTCTACCTAGGTCATTTAGTAAGTTTACCAAATAAAGGCCTGTAACTCATCCCTGGTAATTGAAGAAAAGCTAGAAAAAAATAATGGTAAGACCAAGCATGATTACTAGGAAAGCCAAGAGTTATTTTAAATAAAAGTGATCCATATGAACTGATGTCCTGCTATTTTTTGTGATTAACCAACAATTTATTACTGGTTGCTCTGCAGAAAACCCCAGACACAGATGAAAATATTCTCAAAACAGGTACCACTACGCAACCAGGTGGTTGTAGCTTTTACAGGAGCTTGCCAGTTTTGTCACAAAACATGCTATTAACTTCACTTTCAGCTTCAAAGTCTGACACCAGTAGAGAAGCTATGCTCAGAAAACTCTTGGTGCAAAGCCATCAAAAGGCAATAAAAACAGCAATTTCAGAGACTCTCTCTTGCAAGTGGTGCAGCAGCCAACTCTCACCCCACCATCTGAACACACATCCCTCATGTCAAACACTGCAACTCTGTTTCCTGACCTTTTATCCTAATACATATGGGGAAAAGAAAAGCACTTCCAGGCAAGATCTCTCAGAATAAAATACTTAAGAGTGTGCTGAATATTCTTATCAGGACTTGTTAATTAATTCTCACAATTCTTGTTACAAGTAGGTAGAGCAGAAAGATTGTATTATTACAGAGCAACCAGATAAGAATCTATACAGTGATAGGCAATAAAATGGTCTACAATAGCTAAAATATTTCTGTTTAAGAAAATACAGATTTACTGGAAAGTGACTACATTTTTTTTTCAGATAAAGACTGAGGCTTTTAAACGTCAATTTATAAGCCCGAAACTTATAAACATCCTGAAGAACCATTTACAGGTACCTATCTGCCTTTTTGAAATATCTAGGCTATAAGAAATTTTGACATTGTTAAAATGACAAAGACTACATGTGAAACAAGTCAGTACTAGTATCACCTTGTCTTTCAGTGTTCATCTAAATCCCTCTTGATGAAAGCCCTTTTAGAGTCCTTCACAGTGACACACAGCTATTATATAAAACACAAAGAAGGTTTATATAAAGCTAAAAACTTTGTCTAACCCAAGTCCTCTCCATTTCTGTGTGATAGGCTATAGTTGGGGGTTTTTTTACTGATTTCAGTCATTAGGGGGTATACGAAGAGAAAGAAAATCCTCTGCTGTGCAAAGCTTTTCCTTTTTATGAGATCTTATGGCCCTGTGCAAGCAGTGATCTACTTTTCTTTTCAAGTATCTTTATGAAGACTCCTGGGAAGATTTCCTCTGGATAAGAAGACTTTGAGGGGCTGTAAGTCAGACACATGCTTTTGAGCCCTCCATGTCACCAGGGATCTGGGGAAGGAAAATTATCTCTCAAGACACTTTCAAAAGGGAAATCCACAGTGCTGTCTCTAGAGCAGTTAACAGCTCCATCTCTGAGGCCTCCCATTAGAGGCAAGAATGACAGCTTCTCTCTTTCTTATGCTTTAGAAGTGCTCCCTAATCAAACACACAGGGCAGGTACACAGCAACCTCCCTAGAGATTCTTACCATATTTGACACCTCCTTGTTTTATCCTGAGTCTCCAGCTAATTAGTAATTTCTAAACAGAAATTGTTCAGTATCAAAAAACTCAGGCTTGCAGAGGTAAACCCAAGCACCAGAGCTATTTCTGAAGCATTTGGCTGAACAAATGGAAAGAACAAAAGTACTTTCAATGGAAATATGCCTTCATTCTGTTGCACTAAATCATCAGGAGCTGTCTTTACAGTAAGTTACCAGACACACATTGTTAGGCATCACAGCAGTTCTTACTGGGATTCAAGTGGTGTGAAAGCCTGTGTAGAGTGAAAGGAGATACTAAGTGGAGGGTTCAATATTCTGCGGGAAATGAGGACACTGAGATGGTCATGCAGGTACCTGATTGAAGAGTTCCAGTGCAAATGCAAACACAAGGTTAAGTGCAGCAAGAGCTGCAGGGACTTTGTGCCTCAGCAGCTGCTGGCTGAGTCACCTCATCAAAGACCAGCCTGGCAGAGACTGGGCCTGCAAGGGAGATACCAGAGTGCGCAAGAAACTGCTGTTCAAGGTCTGGGGGGAGGGCTGCAATCAGCCTAACTGCAAGCATTTCATTCCTATAATGACTGGGATTGGCATAAAACATACCTTATAGGAAATATGCACAAAATCTTCCTAATGGTGAGCAGTTATTTTAGACATATATACACACATATAGATATATATGAATTTCACAGAATGGGAGAAATACAGGCCAGCTGATTGCTTCAAATTCCAGATTTTGGGACTTGCTTGCCTCAGTTTGTAGCTTTTTCACTGAAATTAAAAGGGAATTTTGCCCACATACACAGACTTCAGTAACAAGTTTTGACAGAGAGACCAGATGATCAGTCATGAGCAATCCAACATATCCTGCTCCCTCATTAGACCAAAGAGTCCCAAGGGCAGTTTGTGAGGTTCCTTCTGTGACTGGCCCAGAGTCAGAGCAGAGATCTCCAATGGTTGTGTGCAAAGCTCAGCAGCCCCTGGCCAGCTGCCCAGGCAGCAGATCCAGCCACACCACTCTTCTGCTGCCTCCTTTTCCTTTTCCCTGCCAGGGTGCCTGCACAGAAGCCGGGTCAGCAGCACTGGGACAGCTCTAGGTGGGCCTCGGTGAGCCCTGGCACCAGCAACCATCGACTACAGGGATGGCAAAGTCCACCAAAGCTCTCAGATCAAAATCATTCCATTTGCTTCTAAGTCTTCTAAATGACATTAAGGCTTTGTTGTCAGGTATCCAACTACACTAAAAGAATTAACGGTTCCCTGGAAATTTAGTTAGGAGTTTTTCCAAAATATTCTCATTATATGAAACAATAGGAACTACAGATGGTAAAAAAAGGTAGTGGTTCTGTGCATCTACTGACACTGTCCAAGACTGATTAGCCACCTAGTTTTCAGACAAAAAAATCTTCTTTACCACAAAAAGAATCTGTACTGACAGCAAGGGCTTCCTTGGATTTTACCTAGGAGAATGAGCAGAGGTAACAGAAAACATCATTGTCACCAAAAATTATACATTCTGAGGCAGGAAAATATTTTTAATAAGAAGTCTGTAACAGAAAAACTGCACTCTATTCAGCCTTCAAAATACCAATGATGAAATAAAGGAGTTTTCCAACTACTCTTTCTCAAACTTCATTGAATGGATTTTTAATAAGCAGTTAGGGGGGTTAATTTTGTTTGCATTTTGTTTTACATTTTTCTGAGAAGCTGATAAAGGAGCAAAGCTGCTTGCATGCCTTTTCAAAGAACTTTTGTTACATTTTGCCACTGAAAGCTCTCAAAAATTCATTAGGGATCTCCAATCCATTGTGGAATACATTCTGTGCTACATGTAACAGTTTTTGTGGATTACAAAATGTAGGTTCGGACGTCTTATTTTCTGTATGACTTGCACTATCCAGCAGCTCCAGTTCTGCCCTATCTCCTGACACACCTGTTTCCAGGTTCACTTCCTGAAGCTACAGTAAATTATTAAATGCAGTATAGTGATCTGGGGTTAGTAGAACCTTTCTCTTGTTACAGTTTAAAGATATTCCTATGAAGGGATACCAAGCTTCATCTGCATGGCTGACATTAGGGCCTGGGAGACCCCTGCAGGGAATTTTCTGTTTTTCTTCTCCCATTGTCCATACTTGGCTAGGTCTTCCTCATCTCTTAGCAATAGCTGGCTATGAGCTTGGAAAATCATCTGATACCAATCATAAATCTGCAAACATACTCTCCTTGAAAGACATAGATACTCTCAACCCCAAATCTCTGAACTCCATAGATCAGACCCTTTAAAGCCTCCTTCTGGAAATTATTTGTCAATGACTAGTAAAACAGGCAATAAATTTTTAAAGCTGTGTTATCGATAACTTTTACAGTCAGACTTAATACCTACTTCAGTTACCATAAAAAGTATTGTAACAGATGTTTTGGGGTTTAATGAAGACAGTCAAGCACATTTATTGCCTATTTCTTCTAAAGGTGACTGAGCAATTTTCAAAAAATAACTTCCCCAGTATAGCCTGTATTTTGTGCCTATATTGAACAGCACATATCAGACTGCAGTTCTTTCTCTCACAATGGACCACTTCAAGTCTTTACTGATCAGTCAAGCCTGCTGAGGCTTGTGACTCAGCTGGAAGCAGTTAGTCCATGACAGAGTCCTGGTTGTCTTCAGCCAGCAGCTGGGCATGCTGTCATCTGTGAGATGATCACTTGTGTCTCAGCTAAAGGGATGTAACTTTGACAACACTAAGCATTGTTCCAACTTTGTTTGTGGGGCAGCTCTATCTGTGAAATTATTTTCCCATTGCCTGCACCTTCCAGAAGCATGGACTCAATTCCCCCATGGCCAAAGTTTAAGCAAAATTGAATTTTGATCCCACAAGAATTCTGGTCAAGGCCATCTGCTTTTGCCACAGGAAATAAACATGAAGGGACAAACCCCAGGTGAAGTCCCAGCAGTGCACTCAAGTAAGCAGATCCTATTATTCCAAATGTCAGTTGGGAGAAAATGGAAAATATGAGGGGTGCTCCTACCCTGCCCCCAGCAACAGCTGCCTATCTCAAATCCCATCCCTTGCCATGGGGCAGTGGCAATACTGGCAAGCCTCACAGAGCAGCAAAATTCATTGCTAGAACTAAAGCTGATGCTACACTTGCAATCCTTTGTCCCAGAGCTGCAGCGGAAGGATCAAGTGTCGACCTTCAGAAATACCTGCAAAAGGCTTCAAGTGACTGCAATAAGCATAAGCAACAAACCAGTTGAGTTGTTCTCTTGTATAAGACACCCACTCAGTGAGGCTGAAGAGCCAAGCTAACCTGGGAAGAAAGAAGAAATGCATCCCAAAGGAGACTCCCATGAGTGTGTCAAGCTCTACTACATGACAGGGTAGAAGTAACCCTAGGACTGGATGTGGTTCATGCTCACTGTACTTACACTGTGTTGGTCACAGATCAAGTCTAAACACACATGGGCCTGGAAAGCTCTTTTGTGCACAAATTCTGAGCCCACGTGTAAAAAAGAACAGGGATTTTCACTATTTAGAAACAAGAGTTGCCATGAGGTTATGTGTGGTCTAAAACCTCAGCTCTACCATGGCTGAGGATCAAGCCAGGCAAAAGTTCACATGGTTATTGCTGGTCGTGAAGTTATGCTTTCAAATCTCTATGAACAAAAAGAAAGCAAGTTGTGGTTCTCATACTAAACTTCTAGGAACTGAAGAAAGTTGAAGAAGCATCTAATAAATTTAATAAATTAGAGCAGTAAAACATTATCAAATACAGTGATTTATTCATACTTCTGAAAACAGATAAGTTCATCAAAACACACAACTAATTCTATTTTCTATTTTAAGCAAATGGTCTGAGTTTTTATAAAGCATCAAACAACTACTGTTTGCTATCAATGGCAACAAATATAATCAACTTCAAATGTTCACATGCAAGATACAGAGGGAAGCACTTCCAAGGAATTTGCTGCAATCGGTTCAAATGAGGCAGATGGGGAGGAACAGGCAGCTCCTATGATTCAGTGAGTCAGTGACAATAGAGACTGTGATATTAGAAGTACTCAGCAACATTGTTGTACAAGGTCCCACTGTAGCACACTGCATTAACAGCAGCAAACCCTTGAGAGTTTTCCAGGCCTTGTCAGCCCAGACTGCTTTGATGAATGATATAAACAGAAGATGAAATAATCACTCACTAGTTTTCAAGCACTGAAATGCAGCTATTGAAGATTTCTAGTCTGCATTATGACAGTGGAAGTCATGCTTGGCAAACAGGCCAATATCTGAGCTTATAGTTGTCAGACATCCTGAATTCTTATCTTCATTTGGTATTTCTCAGGCTTATACCTCCAAAGACAGAGGGTTCTCCTCCTTCACATTGTATTTCCCGACAGAAAACGACAAGACTGGAAAACTCAAGGGGGTCGTTCCTCTGCTTGTCAGCACTTAGATAAAGGCTTATCATTCAAGAATGCCAGTCAATTTTTCTTCTCTTTGTAGCCAGCTAATGATAAGAGAAACCCTCAGTACTACAAAATAAGAAAAGATCAGACTATTTTAAGGAAAATAAACATAAGCATGAGGTTCATGACAATGAGCATACTGTCATTTTATGGCTGGACTCAATGATCTTGAAGGTCTTTTCCAACCTAAATCCTTCTACAATTCTGTACTTATGTTCCATGCCAGGGGGTCAAAGCTGGAAAGATCATTTGGGTCACTGACTGCAATTCTCTGCAATCACAGGAAAATACAATAAAGGAGTAAGTAGCACATGGGTCCTGTGAACACCAAGGACTATTTCCTAAATCTTCTACAACTAGTTTCAACCTGTGGGTCACAGACCAACCTAGGCAATTAAGAAAAACAACCTAAAAACCAACAACACCACCAAGTTTCAGTAGATTTAAATGATCAATGCACTTAGAAACTTTTCCAGAGGTATGGAAATGGAAAAAATTTGAAAACAACTGCTCTACAGCCAGCTCAAAGTCTACAGTAAGAGCCCAAAGGCCAGAATCACACCACTCAAGGGAAGAGCAGATGAAATTCAAGCTATCGTACCAACCCCCAACAATATCAAGAAATGTTCTATGTCAAGTAGTTCAGAAAACCCTGAGAAACAGATCACAACCAACAGAGCGCAGAGAGTGAAAATGAAACAAGCAGCAGTTCTCCACTTACGTCACCAAGGAGAAAAATTTCTTCACAAGTCCACATCTTGTTTAACCCACTTCTGATTTAGGCAAGTGCTGTGGAGTGATAACGGAATTAACCAAGAGGTGCACCAGGCTAATTTACCAAATTTCTCATCACTTCCTCTGGTACTTCGGTGATCAAAGGATGCCAGCAGTAAGAAGGCAGGGAAAGAAAATAAGGAATGAAGCTAAAGACGACCACGGACCTCAAGCTATCTTTCAAGACGAAGATCCCTTTTTGGGCCCATCTTGTGTCAGGAGAAGGCATGAACTATGTGATAACACTTTGTGAGCACTGGGAAGAGGAACTCCAATCCCAATGACACACACAGTGGTCACAAAGTTTTGTCTTCCTTACTGTGTTTAACAGATCAGAGCTTGGAAAATATATTGGGACTCCCATTTCTCCTCACCTGACTATTTTCATTCACCAGCAACCAGAGTTAAACTTCCACAACTTAAAACTTAATCCAGGATCTGCATCCAGAAAATCAATTGACCTTTCTCTGTATCAAGATAACTAGTAGTCTCAACAAGTTCACTTTCTATAGAAATACTTTTCTATAGAAAGACAAATGAGATTAGTTTCCTGTTAAAATCTCATCAAAAAGAGAATATAATTACAAGGAGAATGGCATAATCCTTTTCTAAGCCAATATATCCATCTTGAGACAACCATCAATATACTTTAGAACATTTCAAGCAATTTTATCAGCATTTAGGAAGGAAAAGGAATGCCTTGAGGCCAGTCCTGTCAGCAAATATTTCCCATCATTAACTTAAATCTCAGTATTATTTCAGATGATTGCATTGTAGGCACAATTTTCTAAAGCAGTGTGAACACTCTACTACATTGATGGCCACACTTTTCCCACATGAACCATTAGTTGCAAATATGGATACAAAGGTAATTAGTAATCTTTTGGGAAGTTCACAGGCACATTTCATATTAACAACCTCTCATGAAGAAACTCACAGAACTTTGTAAAATTAGAATTTATGAGACCAAGATCAAACTATATCTTCATTTGACTCTATGGTTTCATAAAGAAAATGGTTTTGTAATACCTGTTAGAAAACTTTCTGACCAAATGCTAAGATAACTTGACTTTTTTTTTTTTAATACATATAATATCACCAGAAATATTTAAAAAAAAAAAAAAAAAAAAAAAAAAAAAAAAAAAAAAAAAAACAATTGCAAAGTTCACATATACACTAATTTTTTTCAGGAGCAATTTCATTTTCCCTCATGCATGTCTATTGGAGACTTAGTCCAGCTTCCTCAGATAGTTTCCATCTTATCAACAGTATCATAAGCTTTTCTTCAATTCTCAAGCTATTTATTAACATTGTAATAACATGCTAAATCTTGAAAATACCCCTTAAAATTCTCAGCTTCAAAGTGCATTTTCCAAAGGCCCTAGGATATATGACTATTTCCCAGTTAATATGATAATCTGACAAGATATTTGCAAATTATACATTCAAAATAGCCCTGAAGAGATGGAGATACGACAGAACTTTCTAAACCTATATATTTATTTGTATTTCCTAAGTCTGATTCACCTCAGCAACAAAGTAGTTCGGATCAGATTTAAATGGCAAATAGATGTGAACCTTTAATTTGCCTTAAGGCACTTTTCAGAGGCACTGGAGCCAGCAGAGCCTTCCCAACTGTTGCTGTGCTGTTCTGCACTCAGAAAAACTCCTTCTATTTCTTCTTCAACCTCAGACAGAGCAATCTTACCTTATTAGTTCCACTAATTGTCCCAGAAAGCAAACTGAGCAATCCAGGCTAACACCTTTTCCTGCCTGTCCTTTGACCATCTCGTGACTGAATTTAAGTTGAATTTAGCCAGGTAAAGTGTTGTGTGTATATAAGATACATATTTTTCTCCAGGGCCTTGTTCAGTAGTTCTCTGGGCTCCTGTGCTGCATTTCACAGTGTATGAATTTTACAGTTAACTTACACTCCATGCACAGGTTTTGTACAGAGGTAAACTACACCCCTGGGCAATTTAGCAATGCTACTTCTAGAAAAAAAAAAAAAAAAGAAAAAAGAAAGAAACCCAACTTCCTACATTGTAAGTCTGTCACAAGTTCCAGACTGTAAGTTTTTCTCCCTTGAAAGCCCAAAAGAACGCATCATTTTAAAGCACATTTTCTCTTTTTACAAACACAAGAGATCTAAAAGAATTTGATTCCCTATTAATTACCCCATGTCACAGCTTATTCATCTATTCTTCTGAGAAAATATATTTCAGAACCAAAACATGACACACATCCTGCTCCAAGCCTTCCTCTTACAGCATCCTTTAGATGTGCCGCTTCTACTGAGTCAACACAACCACCCACAACTTCTCAAGGCAAGAGTCAAAACACCAGATTACAAATAGTCTCCCTGCAGGCCAGCAACAACAAAGACCAGTTGTCAGGATTACTAAAATCCTGTTTAGAGCCCCAGTGCCACCATGAATGCAGGACATGAACTCCCATCTTTGATCAACAGCTATTTCTTGCATACCCACCAAGTACTTTTCTTCATGTTGAGCTGCCCAAAGTGCAACATCTCGTTGGAGATAATTAACCCAAGAAAGAAAACACAAATACCTTGAAATTACGACAGTGCATAATCCGCCTCAGGTTCACAGAAGTTTTAGGAAGTGTGTTTTTGACCAAACTACCATTTTAGTCTGAATGTATTTAGCTATTAGCATTGCCAGAATGCCCTACAGCAAATACAACTGACCACTGCTGTCATTTCTTTTTTACATTCTGGATATTTTGCCATTCTCTAGAGCTATTGGGATGTCCTGAAGAAGCAGCTGTGGCTTCTTGTCCATTTGTGCTCTCCATTTCCTTATAATGTCAGTGATAAACAGCTTTAAAGGTTAAAATCTAAAATAAAATGTTTTTAAGATACTAAGATTACCCTTCATATCAGTGAAAGCAGTATGAGAGACTTAATTCTGTAATGCAAGGCTCACTGCAGCAGGTAACACAGAGGAAGCTACATGAAACTTAAAGGCTTCCCCTGTTGGTCACTGAATGGCAAAAAGTCTTCCAGAGACACTTTTCATTTCCATAATGCAATTCCACTTCTTGTAATGTAAATGAAAAAGACAAAACCTTAGTTTTGTCATGTAGATGTAAGTAAGCATTTACAAACCTTAGAATATACTCTGACAAAGCATCTGTGTAGTGCTGCCAACAGATGTCATCACAATGATTAAAATGCAATTGAAATAAAATAATCCAGTAAATCATAAAAAGCATTTCCACAAAATCTATTGCATTGAGCAGTGGCAGGGAAGAGGGAAGTATGGGGGAACACCATCCTGCCAAACAATAGAAGACAGGTAAAAAAAGACATCAGAATTGGAAGAAAAAAATTATATTTACAAACCTCACCAGGAGGTAGAATGATGGACCTGCTGTTCATACAAAATGGGGCATGGTTAAAAGTGATGAGGTGCCTCTGAAAAGTGCAACCACAGACAAGAAAGTCTCCTCAGCTAACTGCTTTTGAGAAACTCGAGTTTTAGTTAAGAACTCCAGGCACAAAGGTACCAACTGCAACTCTACAGTCCCTGACTTGGCAATAAGAACAAACCAAATGGATAACAGAGAGACACCTTCCTGAGAAAAATATTGGGTTACCGAAAAAAGCCTACTCAAAGACAGAAAAATGGCTTTTGAGGCTTGCAGATTTGATTCTAAAAGAATCAGGTATCGCTAATTACATTGCCCAGATGACTCTGAGTTTATCTGACATTACATTATATTTTTGAACAGCAGTTTGAAAGCAAAGAGGACACACCATGGTCACAAAAATGTAAACTGCCCTCAACACGTAACAATGCATTAAGCCTTTATGAAGGAGGGAGGGGGCAGGGGGGGCGGTTTAAAGGCAAAACAAAAGCTAGGTAGTGCTGAAACAGGAGTTAACTTTTCATGTGGACTATACAACTCTTTAAGGCAGATATGGGCACTCTCATGTCAAGCTGTCCTGGGCAAGTGGCTTTCTACAAGCTGAGGCTTAGTCAACCTCAACTTCTGCTACACCATATATTTCCCCATCTTGTCCTGTGAGCAAAAATTCCTTTTCTCCTCTTGGAAAGTGAAATGCCTTGCACAGGCTGATTATTTGCAAAATGATTACTTGCCTAAGATGTGAAACCTCTACCCTTCTCCAGCCTCTTTAAAAATCCAGACCCATACTGTGCAAACACCTCGCTCAGACCATAGGAGGAACAAGCTTTTTCTATTTCTGTTTGGGTCACTAAGTCCTACCTATATCAAAAACACTGTTACTTCCACAGTAACTGAAGAACTTCAGGGCAAAAGCAAGCTGAAAGCAAAGAAAAGAAAAATAAAGTTTCAGTAAAAATAAACTTAAAGCAGATAATTGGGTTGCTCCCTTTTATTTTTTGTGCACTTCAACATCCAGGCCCCTCTATGGTTTGACCCTTGAAGACATCACATCCTCAGTTCCTTTTCTCTAAGCTTCTCAGACAACTGTTCTCATTCGAAAAATACTCTCGAGTAGGATAGAAAATGGGCAAATCATCAGACTTTTCAATTAAAATGCAGCTAATATTTCACACAAGGTAATGCTCAATTTACACCAGAGTTTACCTTGGAGTTCTAAAGCATTTTTTAAATCAATGTAAAATTAAGTCAAGGGTTTGCAAACATGCAAAGACACTGAGAGGCTCTGTCTCCCATAAGCCAACTTCTTCTTCCACCATCCCAAGTCTGACCTTTATATAGGAGCAGAGAAGTTAAGAAGACAAAGGGCTATGGAAATGCTCTAGATCATTACACAGTTTCTCTACTGGAAGTATTATCAAGCAGCAAATAATTGGTGTTTCCTAAATATCGTGTAATGTATAAAGTAGGGTCATTCACCCACTGACAAAGGCAATTCTCATTAACTTTAGAAACGTTCAGTTCTATGGAAAATCCTTTTATTCAATTTCTAAATAAGAACAAACCAGATTGTCAATGAGATTTCGAGGATATTGAAAGTATTCCATCAGCAACGTTACGAGTTACAATCACTAAGACTCAGATAAGTAAATTAAAAAGCAGAGGATTAAATGACTAGACTGAGGAATAGGATAGTTAATGAGTCCCTGGCCCCACTGGGAGTTTTTGGTTTGAGATTGGTGTGTTTAGATGAGCGAAATTAATTTCTTAGATATGATTCTGTTGACTATGAGGGGGAGAAATTGCTTTCTTACTGTCCTTTTACTCCCTCTATGAAAGGTTGCTAAGGGAATAGTTCTCAGTAAGGTCAAGCAGTAGCAACCCTGCTGTGTGTTTTAATGCAGCCAAACAACACTTGAAATTAATGCTTCTTAGTTCTTTCTACCTTTAAGGACTAGTTGTTAGTGCTTTCCAGTTTTCTTACTACATAACTGAATACGTAATAGGCAGAAGGGAAAAAAATGGACAAGCACAACAGGGTCAGAGGAAAGGAACTTCACAAAAGCTGTGCTAGTGCAGACAGCCTCTTCCTGATAAGACACACCTTTCGGGCTATAAAAAGCACTCCAAACCCACAAGCCTGAACACTTTTTCAAACACAGCAATCAAGTCTCCAAATTAGAATTAAATGAAAGCTATTAGAAAAAACATAAAAGAAAGCCTTTCAACATAGTTCTCACTTCAGATATTTATTGCCCTAAAGTTATGTAAATGAAAGAAAACCTGGCATATTAGCATATCATTATTATCTGCCTTTGAAATTATTACAGATCTACATATGATATAAAATGAGGTTCTCAAAATATTGTATACTATTTAACAATCTCACTTCAATTTTCTTGACAAGAATCCTAATAAGAAAGGAGCTACACTAAGGATCAGCATCAGCTGCTCCCTGGCCTCAGTGAAGAGTGAAATGGAAAGGATTCTCAGGATGACACCAAGATTTCAACCTCAGACCTGACACAGTTCTGTGTAAGGAAGTCTGCAGGACTCGGATGTGCCCTGTGCATAAAACATGTCATTGTTCAGTCTGAAACTTGACCACTTTCAACAGGTTTCCAAATGGAAAGGACCACACAGAATTTCCGTGTGTAAGAAAAATCACTGTGAGTATTATTACATCCAAAAAAAAAAAAAAAAAAACAACGAAACAGAGAATATGTAAACCATTTTTCAAAATCATCAACTCAAATAATTGAAAATTATGGAAAAATCTCTTGCTAAGAAAAAACCAAAAAAAACAGAGCTCTGTGGACCAATTTTATTCTAGCAGGGCACTTTCAGAAAAACACAGACATTTGCAGGTTTAAAAGAAAAAGTTACATTTCCTACAATTACAAGACTCACACAGCAGCATGATTCCAACAATCTAAGTAATATTTTTTTTCTGAGGGGCAAGTTGAAAAAACACCTCTAAGCATGAGATGACAGAGACTAATAAAGACACAGCAGGAATTCCCCTCAGAGGAAATTCATTACTAATAAAAGTATGAGAAACATTTTGATCTTTGCCTAAAAAAAGACTTTGACTATGGCTGCTCTGAAATGACAAAAAGTTACATCTGAAGTAACTGTTTCAGCTACAGTCTTGGTGTGCTGTAGTCTTACAGTCGGGCAGTATTATAGCTGTATAACTTGGCTTTGAGGCTTTGTTTTGTTCTCCTTCCAGTAAACAACTGTGGTAAGCCACAGTTTTAATAAACATGATGACATCCCCTCTGTTCAAGGAACGTGTAACTTTAACTACTTTCACTGTATGGCTCAACCTTAGCATGATAAATCACATCAAAATATTAAATTCATCTCATTCAGCAAGTATGAAGATGTAAATTAAAATGTAATACTTAGATAGTCAATCCCCTAATCACCTCTAGCTGGAAGATTCTGAAGAGAGAAAGGCTCAAGGCATATTCCCTGCTGGACACATTACAGTAAGTCTAGCAATTAAATTATTTGTACAGGGTATTTGGGCATGCATGTATATGCATACATCCAGATTGTATTTCACAGTTCAGGATCCTTTTCTTGAGCCATTATTTTAACTAGACCAGACTGAGGAGGTTTTGTGTACTCATTTCACATTTACAGATCCTCCTCCACATTAATGACTGAGAACAGCTGCCACAGACAAACAAAGCGCTCAGAAAAATCTTTTCTTTAAAAAATCATAAATAAGAGAAACACAAAGAAAATATTTAACCCTGAAGCACGTTCACTAACATTTTTATGAACACTGCTTATTTCTGATGTTTCAGATAATTTCTAGCATACCAGTTAATGATGTAGCATATTTTCCATAATGAAATCCCAGAAAAAGGAACCCAACTGCAGCTGCATGGTAAATGAGCAGGATCAGCAGCAGGATCAGTGGGAAAGACCATTACATACTGAAAAAGAACTGTAGCCTAACCTGCAGCTAATTTTCTGTACGAGACCCTTAAAATAGATGGGTCACCCACACCTAACATGGAAATAAAGATATTAGCAATTAGAAGAAAGAAGAAATGCATTTAACCTGCTATGCAGATGGAGGAAGTAAAAAAAACAAAACAACCCTTTCAAACTAAGTCTTTTAACTTCAAAGCATGAAAATAATAAGGCATACCCTGTCATCCTACAGCAAACAGGGACTGAGATGCCTCTCACGGCCTTCTCTCCACTCCCAGACTCTGCCAAGCTGGGGCAGGACCCTGTGCTCTGATCAGGTCCTATCCACACTGCTGGTGTTTCCACAGAAAGCCTCTTGCTCTGTGGGGATGCTAAGCTGTGACCCCACAGCACATCCTTGTTCCCCTGAGTGCCTGCAGCACCCGACGTGTGACAGTCTCACACCGAGCTCTGGGCCTCGTCCCAGCACGAACTGATGGGAGCCCCTGCAAAGGCAGAGCACGTGGCTGGAGTGGAACTAACCCCAGTACAGCCTGGGAAAACACCTAAACTGCACCAGGGATGTGCTGAAGTGGGACTGCCTCCAAAAGTACCAAATATTTTGCACCTGCAATTAAACTGTGACTAGAACAGAACAGCTGTTGGCTACCAAGTAACAAACAGCAAGAGGGATGAACCAACAAAACAAAAGTGGATATTGGGCCATAGTCTGCAGCCTGCTGCCATCCTCAGCACCAAAGGGACTCCTTCATGGGCTATCAGCTCCTTTCCTTCCTACTGCTTTCAACGTAACAAAAACACCAGAATACTAAGAGACGGACATTTTAATTTGCTGTTTTATTTAGCTCTGCAAACACTCTTGCTTATAATACACCAAGACATACAACTATAGAGCACAAAAACAAGCACAATGAGATGACAATGTCACAGATGTCTTCACTGTGGCAGTCCTTAATAAGTCATGGTCTGATCTCAGAGGGCCCAAGGAGGTAAAACTGTTAAACCCATTCACCCCACTGAGCAACATCTTTTAAATGCAGAGAACTAGTAGAAAAAACATGTACTTGCACAGCAAGGCTTCTCTGAGCAAGGGTGGGAATCCCTACCTACACTTTCTGGTTGGCTTTTAAAAAGTGTTGAAAGCTGATATTAAACCTAGGATAAAAAGTATGTAACAATATGTGCTTTCCAGAGAGTTCAGAGTGCACCTGTCAAAACTTCCAAACAAGACCTTGCACTCCGATGAAAACAGTGTGAAATCTGTGTTCAAGCATGGAAGAAGAGCAGATAAAGGTAAAGTTACCTGACAGTGAAAGACTCAAGAGAAAACACTGGAGAAAAACTGACAGTACATCAATATAAACCAATCCTTTGCCATTCTGGCAGATGAGATTATTTTTTTTAATGCTTTACTTTAAAAAGCTAGGTACAGCCTATAGTTTCTACCTATGCACCCAGTACCCCAAGCCAGTGCAGTCAAATCAATAAAGCCTTGTTTCATGGGGTTATTAAAAACAAACAAATGAAACTAAACCCAAAAAGAACCCTAATAATTTGTCCATGTAATATTTCATTAATAACTGTAAATAGCAATGGAGCTGCTGAGTCTGGTTCTACAGTTCTCTATTTCATCTTATTTGATCAGCTTACACCTTCTCAACAAATAAAACTGCTGGAAAGCAACTGTGGTTGTAACATTAAATTTATGTGCTGAGACAAGGTAGATCAAGAACCATGTGCTGATCTCTTCTCCCTGAGATCCAGTGGTATGATGTGTGGGAATGGTTCAAAGCTGTGCCACAGGAAGTTGAGACTGGACAAGAGGAAGCATTTCCTTACTGCCCAGGTGGTCAGACACTGGAACAGCCTTTCTGGAGAGGTACTTGATGCCACAAGCCTGTCAGTGGTTGAGGCATTTGGACATGGCTCTTAACAACATGCTTGAACTTTTGGTCAGCCCTGAATTATTCAGGCAGCTGGACTAGATATTGTTGTAGGTCACTTCCAACTGAAATAGTCTATTCTGTCGGTTCTATTTTATGTCAAGTACATATCATTACCAAGTGCTACAGACTATAATAACAGATTGCATTCACTCAGTGGTATACAGCACAGACACCCAAAAACTCAGCAGCTCTGAGTTGCTCTGAAACCATAGCAGTGCGTATGGGACTGACAATAAACCCATTTATGGAGCACCATTCTTGCTCTCAAACCACATTCTGATTTTCCAAATTTGTTCTGGTTTCCAGAACTGACAGCATTTTAACATCAACAAGCACACATACAAGGCCTCCCAAATTAGAAACAATTCATTTGAAATTGCTATGCAGAGGGAACAGCAAGTTTCAGCTCCAGGAAAGCTCCATAGTGTAAGCATCATCCACTGAGAAACAGGAGCTTCAAGTTTTGCAGTTTCTGAGGAACAGGTTCCTTTGATCCCTTCTCCTAACGGCTCTACAAATGTTAAGTATTAGCTTTCTTGTGTCCCAGTTTTGACCTACAGCTAACTATGCCCCCTTTGAAAGCAATATTTTAAAAACTTACAAGTCTTGTTTGGGTTTTTTTAGTTTAAACATGCCATTGCATTTTCAAGCCCATCCGCAAACCTGTTTGCCACCCATATGTCATGCACACAGTCCCTTCTCAACACTAATGACAGGCTCAGAAATCCCAATTTGAACTGAAAGCATAGAAGTTCATACCTTTGAACTTATTTGAATCCTTGAATCACAAAAAGGTTACTAAAGTACTAGTTTAAATACACACCACACACAAACAAGCACTTAACTGAAACTCAGCACATAACTCTTTTGGAAGCAAAGATATAGTTTAACTTCATGTTTGTCATTTGAGTCCATTTCTCTAAATCATATGAAAAGAACAATGATTCCGCATGTAAATTGCCTCCTGTAACAGTCAGTGAGAAAATAATTTTCCCCTCAAGTAATTGCCACATGCATAAAAGCAATATTCTACAAAATGCAATGACTGCTTGCAAGGGCAGACAACACAGTCCTGTTTTATGCATGCAGCCAGGGTCTGTTCACTCTTTACTGCTTCATCCCTTGCCACTGGAGTTCCTTGCACCCATTTGCTGCACTTTGGTATCGAATGCTTGATGGGGCCAAAAAAATCTCATTACTTATCGACACAACAGGATCTTGTTTATGCAATAAACATTGAAATGAATGACAAAGGAGGAAACAAAATTTATACTTTAATTGCAGTTCTCTGGCACTTGACACAACCATTAACATGAGTGTCCACCAAGTCTTTGAAGAAAAAGTATCTCTGAATTTTATTTACCTATTTCAGTCACCAGAAACTACCACTTATCCTGCTATATAGACTTGCTATAGTTTCCTTATCTCACTACAGCAAAGTCCCTAGAGCTTTTTTATTTTTCCCCAAAATCTAACAACAGTTCTCAGCACATCCCAGCACTGAAAACTACTCTGTATGAAAAGCAAGGTATCTTCTCTTTGGCCTTCAGTTCTGTGAATGCACTGCTCCTCCAAGAAAACCGTACTGGTACTACTCTCCTGTGCTTCCTACCCATGCAGATGTTCTCCAACTGCACAGTAAATGCCAGGAAAAACACATGCTAAAAACTATCTCCATCAGTAATTAAAGCCTTGTCATTGTGTATTAGACATTGTTACGTGGAATAATGACTTGCCGCAATTTTACCAGCACAATACCTTGAAATGAAGGTCCCTGATTGCAACACTCTTTTAAAAGTATTTAAGGATAATTTACAATGTCATCTTACAAAACCATGCAAAAGACACTTCCAATAAATACAATATTTGTGATTGGTTTACTTGCATGAACTATTCTGGTGGTGATATCACAATCGTCTGTTTTTATTCCAAATTAGTTTTTACTTGTAAAAAAAGTTCCATCCCTGTGAAGCTAAGGCTGGTAACATTGATTTCCATGGCGCTGCTTGGAAAGATGCTGCAGAAGAATAATGTGGATGTCAAGGAATTTTACATAGCGGCAGCAAGATTCTGTGAGCAGTCTGGGCAGTGGATTTGCTCCAGGTTGTTTTGACTAATACATGCAATATTTTACCAAAATGAGCAGGACATCCATACAGTGAGATACAATGAGATTTTGAATAGCCAGAACAACACCAAGTAACACTGGGTAATGAGACACTGCTCAGTAAGAACACATCAGCAACTTGTACATCCCATGGATCATTCTGTCTGCGTGGATGACAGTTTCAAAAGTAGGAAATTAAATCTTAAAAAAAAAAAGACCTGACCTGAACCAACAAAGCAAGTCAGGAAATTGAGCAAAGTCTGACACTTTTCTTAGGTCTCCCATTGTGGCAAGCTTTTACTTGCAGAAAGGATCATTCTGCAGTCCTCCCAAAAGACACCTTGACGTGCCTTAATGAAGCAGTGATAGAGAACAAGTTCTTTTTGGAATTGAGAAGAATCATCAACCACTTCCTTAACTCTCCAGTATGGTATCAGTTCATCAAAGAGCAATTCAAACTGCAATGGACATATGAGCCCTGAAAGAGTATCTTAGAAGGGACAGTAGAAAACATCTTTATTTACATATACTGAGGTAACACAAAGCTCCTGTACAAAAAAGGCTAAAAATCTGACCAGACTCTTTCCTGTGGATACAACATAGAATTTCAACAGAGAAAATTTATTTTCATAGTAGTCTTCATAAATGCAATCCCAATCTTCAAGGTTAGCAAATAACTCAATTAGAAAATAGTATCACTAGACCAAGAAAAGTCCTTCACTAGGTCATGCTTTCCTGTTTTTAACAAAATTGAGCAAAGGGACCCCATCCACCAGACTGTCAGCTCAGATCCCTGGGCATTCAAAATGGTTTCATACAGTTTTACTTCTGAGAAAAGACATTGTTGAAAGCCATTGTTCAGCCAGCCAACTACTGTCACTACCATGAATATGAATAAGCTCCAATATAGGACACCGAGTTTTTGGAAATGTAAGAAGATCCAATTGTTCAGTTATTCTTTGCCAATAAATCAACCCGCCATTATTTAGAGATTTTTATTTTCCTCTGGTGTCTGAATATGTGGCTGGAGTTTCATTTTAAAGTCCTTTTCTTCCCATTTTCATAAAGATTTTTTTTATAGCACCTTGCTAAGTTTTCAGAGCAGCAGAAGGATCCTACTGTCAATAGGATGAGGCCCTTGAAACGACATATACTGCTGTTTCTCCTGGTAATATTAGCTAGCACCTAGTCTGAGGAAAAGATAGAGCAGAAGAAATTGTTCTGAGTTCACAAAAATTAACATTTGGTATAATTTTGTAGCCATAATTTGCATGTACACAACTTAGACATAAATACATATGGATTAATGCAAATTTTCATACTGGGAAAGATTCACTGTGCTCTGTAAAACTAAGGGTAAGGCTGGTGATTAATCTTTTTTTTTTTAATATTCTAGTCTGGATATATAAATAGCTCTCTGTTTCTAGAATAATTACTACTAAAAAACACAGCTTCTTAAATAACCTAGGCCATAATTAATCTTCGCTTCATTAAATCACAAATAATATCTTTTTAAAGTCTTATTTGTAAAGGCAAGCTGATTAATTTAAACGTTTCCCTTTTGCAAAAAAAAAAAAAAAAAAAAAAATCTAATTGGAATGATTTACCAACGTAGCTACTTTTCACATCTTGTAAGCTCTGGGAAGGCTTTCAAGCGGCTCCCTCACCCCCTGCCCAGCCCCCCGAGGGAGCTCCACGCTCACGCTGCCGCCCCGGCCCTGCCTCCCCGCATGCTCGGGGAGAGGTGACGGCTTGTGCCCCGCGCCTTCCGCGGCCGCTCCCGTAAGAGTCGAGCCCCCTGCCCGGCCCCTCCGTGCCGCATCGCCCCCTCCCTCCCTGCGGGCGGGACCCTTCGCGTGCCCTGTCCCGCCGCGTCCGCGCGTGGCCGTGCTGGTGGCACGGGGGCAGCGGTGCGACCGTGGTCCGGCCTTCCCTCCGCACTGGCGGAGCCAGGAGCGCTGTGGAGCCCTCCCTGCCTTGTGCTCTCCTTCGCCGCGCGGCTGCCGCCCCAGCGCGGGCTGCGCACGGCCGGGCACGGCTGGGTTGGGCCGGGCACGGCGCCGCCGCCGCTGCTGCACCGCGCCGTCCCTCCCCTTTCCTTGTAAGACAGCGCCAACCCCCGACCGAAGAAAAGTTTCCAGCCGAGCGCCAGGACAGGTCCGGGCAGTCACCGGCGCTCCCTCCCCGCCGGTGGGACGGGACGATCCTCCCTCAGCCCGTCCCCTCCACGTACCCAACCCGCCCACGCCGTGGGTGCCGCCCGAGGCGCTCACCTTCCTGCACCGCATGGAAGGGGTTGTTGGCCTCTATGAGCTTGATGGAGTAAGTTATTTTCTCGCTCTGGAGGATGTCGTCATTGAGGTTCAGATCCGACACCGCCTGCTTGAACACCTCGTCGTCCTTGGCAGCATTGCCTTCGAAAATGGCACCTGATGGGAGGAAGGCGGCAGAGGGTGAGGAGGGCTCGGCCCGTCCGCCCGCCGCCCCAGGACCCGCGCTACGTGGGTAGCAGGGCTCTGGGACGTGCACGGCTCCAGCCGGCTCGCACGGTACCGGGTGGCGCAGCCCCGGGGACACCGGGCGCCTGTGGGGCCGGGCCACACACACGTGGGCGGCCTCGTCCCGGGCACGGGGAAGCGCAGCATTCCTCCCGGCCACTTCTGCTCCACCGGCATTTACGGAGCCCTGAACCAGAGCCACGGCGGGCTGACGGACTTGCTTCGCCAGTGACGGGAAAAGGAGCAGGCTTGGAAACTCCACCAACTTTTTGCTCGCTGCTCGCCTCTCCCTGGGATGCTGCCTTTCGGTCCGCGGTTTTATTGAGGCTTACAAGCACGCACGAACGTGAAGCCAGGATTTGTGTCCAGTAACCTGGAAGCTTTAATTTCACTGTCCTGTTTATGCAGTTAACTTGAAAACATCTGGCGATGTGTGTTACATAAAATCCCTCTCTACGGAGCGTGTGTGTGCCCACGCCAGGCTTACTGCCCTGCTCTACGCGGCGGTGGGAGATCTTTAGAGCTGGCAAAAAAAAAAAAAAAAACAAGCAAAAAACGTTATTCCCCAGCCTGGAAAAGTCCTGCTGATTCACACCGTGCGTGCCCGTGGCCTGAGCCTCTGTGCACTGCCCGTGTGCATCACAGCTCTGCACACAGCAGCTCCCCGCTCCTGCCCAGCGGACCGCTCTTTCTGCCAGCACTTACTTAGCAAACAGCACTCGGGCTAAAGTTCGTGCGGGGAGAAGCCGAGGTGACACCGTCCACGCGCAAGAGAAGCGGAGCCGAGAGCGAGACCCGCGGAGGCTCCTTCACCCACACTTCTACTTCGGCCCTTCCCCAAGGCCGCCCCGCCGCCGCCCTTCCTCCCCGCGGGGCTGGCCCCGGTGCCGCGGGGGTCTGTCCTGCCCTGGGGACTGCCCCTGGGCCGGAGTCCCTCGCTGCGGTCAGGGCTGACCCCGTCTCCTTAATGGCTCCGCAATGCTGTCTGCCTTGGCTGCGCCCCCAGGCTCCGGAGGCGAGCGGCGACGACCGGAGCCTCCTCCTCACCGGCCCCAGAGCCGTCATGCCGGGAAACTTGCTACAGGGCTGGTTCCCTTCTCCTCTCCCCTGCCTCGGGTCGACACGGGACTTTTCTCCCGTCTCCGTGGAGCCTCCCCTCGCCAGGATGGCTCCTGCCCCGGCCCCCTCCTTTTTCTGATCTCCTATCCTCCCCGAAAGGCTGGTGGGAATTACGGCTTTTCATTTCCCGGCCGTACTCCCGTTTCCTCCTCTATCATCCTCTACAAGTGATTCTCTCCCCCCTCTCCACCCCTAAACATCGTCATTTTCGTTCCTGCTGGTACCTTTCAACACCAGCCAAAAGGTGACTGCAGAGCCTCGCTTTTGCTTGCCAGGCTTCCCGCGGACATCACCATGCCTTGCTCCCAGAAGCCATAAAAGTTCACATCAGCCTTCCTTTTGCCTCTTATTCATCCCCCTCTTCCTCCCACTGGTGATACAGCCTTCTTGCTGCCCAGGGGTTTTAATGAGATCTTATTCAAACCACAACAGTTGCGCGCATAGACACATACACACACACAAGAGCCGCTGCAAAGCTCGCCTTTCTAACCCTTTCCCAGCCAAGTTCCCCTCTCCGCCCCCCGCATTCCGGCTTGGCTGACACCTGCTACGGCAGGGGATGGAAACCAGGGGATTATCTCCCCGAAAGTTTTCCCTGCGAGCACGTTCAGACTATGCCTCTCTCCTGCTCGGGTGATGGGGGCGGTTGTTTGTTTTCGGTGGCGAGGAGGCGGGGGGTGGGGGGAAAGAAAGCCTTTCCACGCAAACAGGTCCAAGCACAGACTCCCCAGCCACATGGGAGACCGCAGCGGCGGCCCCGGCGGGTCCCCTGCCCGCTCCCAGCCCGGCGCACAGGCGGAATTTCGCCCCTAACTTTACAATCGGGGGCGGAATACAGCTGTCTTTCTCCCATCCGTCCTCCTGTCCCTCCGCGGAGTTGGGTTCCACCGCTGCCCGTGTCATTATCGCGGCTAAACGAGACGCTTCCTTTATATATTTATTTATCTACCGCGTCCCTTTCCAACCCTCCCCCCCGCTCCCTCTCTTACCAATGTGGATGATGGAGTCCGCCCGCACCGAAACGCACTGAAATATCCAGGGGAAAAGCCAGAGCATCAACACTTCCATTTCCAGCCTCTCGCACAGCACATCAGCCCGGGTTTCGTGGAGAGACAGACAGGGGGAAAGAAAAAAAAAAGGCGCAAGGGCAGGTGGAGCAAGGCAGCGGGCGCGGGGGGGGGAGATGCCCAAACACCTCCCTCTTAGAAAAAAAACCCAAATTCCCCCAGCGCCCCAAGAATTTTCCAAGATTGAGGGAAACGGGCGATGAGGAGGAGGAGGAAAAAAAAAAAAAAAAAAAAATCCGGGGCTAGAAAATCACGGAGGTAGATCCCGGGTTGGCAGGCGGCGCGGCGGAGCCTCCAGCGCTCGGTGTGTGCCGGGGCGCCGGCAGACCGCGAACTGCGGAGCGGCCCCCCCGCCGCCGCCGCCCGCCCCCCGCGCCACGTGACTGCGGAGCCTCGGCGCTCGGTGCCGCCGGGGCACGGCGCGGCGGGCGGGCAGCGGGGCGCACGGGCCGCGCCGGGGCGAGCGCGCAGCGCTGCGGGGAGCGCCGAGCCGGGGCCACAGCAGGGCAATTGGCTGCGATGGAATAGATTAGACAGAGCCAGAATTGTATCTATCTATATATCTCTTTCTATATCATGTATGTCTCCCCGAGGAAAGGGGTAGGGGACCGATGCTCGAAGCGCAGGGATGCGAGGCGAGTGGGCAGCTGCCGGTTGCGGGGCGCAGGCTGTTCCGCGGGGCCGCAGCCCCTGCCCGGAGGGTGCCCAGCGCTGCGCGGCCTCCCGCAGCCCCCGCCCGGCCCGGCACCACGGGACGCCCCCGCAGGTAAGGGCGCGGGGCTGCGCCCGCTGCCGCTCCTCCAACTTCAGCGACGGGGGGCGGCGCGGGGGCACCGCACCGAAGCGGGCGGTAGGGGGAATGCCCCTTCCTCCTTCCACACGCTCGAGCCCGGGACGTGATCCGTGTTTGAGGAACGAAATGGAAATGCGAGGTTTTTACCCCTGCGCTGGGGGCGAGGTGGTAGGGAAGAAAAGTGGTACAGCAAAACCTTTTCTTGTTTTGTTTTGTTCTAGCTTTCAATGAAATCTAATTCATAAATTGGACATGCTCAGGCTCAGAAGACTAATTCATCCCCTAAAACAAACGCATCAGTGATTGCAGGCACCTAAACGTGACAAGCGTCTCAATATACCGAGGATCCAGAGAAAACAAATTCATTCAGGAGCCCGAAACGTAATTAAAACTACTGCCAAGAAAATGAGTTGAGAGCAGGATGTTACCAAGATTATTAACTTGCAGTGGGGCTGAGGCACACGGACCGCTATAGGGGTACATACAGATAATGTCAGCCTTTGGGTAACGGGAGGCAGAGCGATTCCTGGAGGTCGCCGTCTTGCAAGCGCAAGCCTGGTAACAGCTCGCCGTGGCCTCATCCTGCTCCCGGGAAGGGACTGGCGAGCCCGGGGGCTCGGCGGGGAAGGAGCGGGCCCCCACCGCCTGCTGAGCCCCGGCAGAGTGGCGACAAAGGGGCCGGCGGCGCCCGTATCTCTGGCACTGGCTACAGCATCCCTGTCATGTGTATTCAGCACACTTTTAATAACCATCACCTGTACGTGCGCTAGTAAATGCTCCCGATGCTGAGCATTGCTTGCTTGCAGGAGCGATCGCTGCAATGTATTTTTTCAATGTAGAAAGCATTTTTTTCATGCAGGGCACAGTACGGCAAGAACTGCTCAATACTAAGGAGTAGGAAATATAGATAAGGGGGCTGGGGATGCAGAAGGGGGAGGGAACACACAGTATAGATGGAGCAAAGTGAAAGGGAAGGAAGCTGAAATGGAAATGATATGAACAAGAATCCCTGTTGATCCACATGCATCAACGACCTCCTATTCAGTGGTAGTTACAAACACAGCATTCGAACAGGGAAGAACAGGGGTAAATAAAACAAGATACGCTTTTTAAAAATAAATCACTTGTTAACTACTCTTACTTACAGTCCTTGTCTTAAATATACAATTTCACACTGATCAATGCAGAATGATATATACTATACTCTGCATTTCACGTAATAAAAACACTTAATCCAGATAATTGGCTTCTGGGACAGAGATCAATAGAAATGTTCCTTATTTGACTACGTTAGCAAGTCAAAATTAATTCTAATTTACATTTGCTTCAAATCAATATGCACTTAGTGACTTACACAGGCTCTTTAAAAAGTTAAGCACCTATATTGACCAGAGTCATATATATGTCAGTAACAAGTACATGTGTGGGAATTAGAGAGGGGGAAAGTGTTACTGCAGAACCAAGTCTCTGACTTTCATAGAGGAAAGGAGGCTAAATTTATTTGTGTTTGAGAAGTGCTTTAGCGTCCTAGCCTAAAACCTGTAGAAATATGCAGCTATTAATCCCACGATTTATGCAGGCATCCAAACATCAGTTATAGTTGCACTCCAAGCACTTGGGAACAGGCTTGCCTCCTACTTTAGTTTGTACAGCGAGGTCTTGACCTCAGCTGGGACGCCTCTGGGTGCTATTTTAGTAATAGTAAAATAGTAATATAAAATATTAAAACTCTAAACTCAGTGGATTGGACAAGTTACAAAATTTCCTGGGAAATCCAAGAGCAGTGCTCTGAATGCAGAAAAGGATCCAGTCCCAGCCAAGGGCAGGAGAGGGGAAAAGACAAGAGACCAGAATACAGCAAAACAGACCAACTGAAATAGGCACCAAAAACAGACAGAAGGCTACAGTCAGAAGACAAAAACAAACCAGAAAAATGCACAGAAGAAATCTCAAATGCTATAAAATCTGACATGTAACATGTAAAGTACAATGAGACCTAAATGGATCCACCACAATAAAAAGGAGGATTGCAGCTTCGGTAGCATCTCTGCAAGATAAAAAGATGTCACATCAAAACTTCATTGCATCTGGTTTTAACTCAGATTGCATTACCTTTTCTTTCACGTTATTTGCAAAAGTTTTTCCCCTTTCTCCTCTCCTTCTACTCTTTTTTTCTAAACCAAAAAAAATCCCAACAACTTTGGCTTGGATTATGTTTTCATAACAATTACTTCTTCTATGATTTCCCCTCCTTCAAAAAAAGCTATCAATGCTACATTTCTAAGCCCGGTATAAATGAGAGCTCTCCTTTCAACCCTCCCATTCCTTGTTTGCAGTCAGGGGAGTGCTGACACTTAGCAGTGGGTGTACATTGTTTAGGTGCAGCAATTGACACCACAAGGCCAATCCCTTTGCCAACACTTTGTATATTAAGAATGTTACAAGCTGCTGTGATATTCCATCATCATCATGTAGGGGGCAACTCATGACACATTATTCCACAAGGTACCACTGGATTTATAGTGCCTGCAGAAGAATAACATCTCAACAGAAATAGGCCAGGTAAAAACCCAGCTCAAGTGACAGCCACTTGGTCACAGTTCAACTCTGTGGCAACAGATGCGATTCTGTGCACACCTCAGACAGCTCTTACCACCTTTGCAAACCGCTGTGGTGATTTTAACTCGTGACCCATCACGAGTTATTGCTGTGCTTATTTCTGTTGTCTGAATGAACATAGTATGAAATCTGTACCAAGTGGGTTTTGCTACAAGAGAACGGCTGGAGTAACACTCCAAAACCTACACCGCAATTAGAAACATAGAACTTCCTAGAAAGGTGCACTGAAAGGCTTGTGCAGTGCCACACTCGGAGCCTTGTGCCCAGGGCTCTGTCCCTCTGTGCTGCCATAACAAGAATGAAGCACATTTTGAAAGACATCATCAGAACTATGGCTGCAGGATATGCCTCGATCTGGAAAGCACCTCACATTTACAAAACTGCTTCATAAGCAAGAGCTCTGCAAGACCATAATACTGAGACTTTTATCATAGCCTGTATTCAGAATAAATGGAAGGCTTTAAGATTAAACATTTCTTGAGTCTTCTCCCAAGTTTCACCCATTTACTATAGCTAAACTGAGGCTTCCCCACATAAAAGTGTGTATATATCTATTTGTATACGTGTAGCAATGATTTATTCCTTCTGAAAGCAAATGGAACTCCTCCTCTGTATCAGGTGTAAAGATGCAGATAATACCTCCAATTGATAATACCTCCACTCTGTGGAGTTGGAAGAATGAAAAGAAAAAACCCAAAAAATATCCTAATACACAACATGGTAACAATCTCCCTCCTTCCCCAATAGCCAAGATGTCTACTGATAACACACCCACAAAAAAGTAAAATTTCTTACTCTAAAATGCCATGAAATTCAGCAGCTGTGCTTCTCTTCAGAAACAGTACTGCAAAACCTCAAGCCTAACTTAATTCCAAAGTTTGTGGATGCTTATATTTAAAAATTCATTATGTCATTCTCCTGTGGTGACAGCCCGAGGTTTCAGTTGCTTTATTGAAGCTTCCTTTAGCTTATTGAAACCACCTTTTCTCTTTTCATGGTTGATAGCATAGTATGATAATCGTGCAGGAGTAAATGGACTAGAGTCTGCAAGAAGAGGCTGCTGAATTATAGAGTTCTTTGCAGGACAGTTGACATTCTTGATTAATTTGTTGTGTGCCTACTAACAATCTGAAACTTTGCTACAGTCAACACTTTATTTGGATTGACATGTCTTTTAAGATGCCATAAAGAAGGCAAAGCACTGTTATTTCCATATTTTTTACCTGATTTAATTCAGCAGAGTACACACAGCCTAGATTTGATTGAATTCATACTTATGTTTGCTTAATTTCATCACTTCAATATCTGTTGCATCTTGATAAGATTAATATATACTTCCCTACTCCTCTCTTCCAACTGTGACTTTTCACACCCTATTTTTCTTTAATGGGCATTTTCTTTTCAATACACAAGGGTCTTTATAGACCTTTCCGGCCTCCCACATTTTTATAGTTGCATAAATGCACTCTTAATGTAGTGCAAGGCAAGTCGTATCAGTGTTGGTAAGTGTAATCACTATCCTGGCATTTGTATCTAATTAACACTTTGATTCAGAAGAAAAGGAATCTCTTTATTCACAACATTTTAATATCACCAATATGTGTTTTATTGAGAACTCTTAACACACAGATGGACCAAAGAATCCTTTGTTACTACTGTGAAGTGTGGGAGTGTAACTCCTAGTTAAAAGAAAACACTTTTCTCCCTCATTTGTAAGCAAGCAAGCCCCTTGCCATTATGTCCACTGGATACTAACTGGAAAAGGCTAAAGTCTGTAAGTTTGTATTCCTGAGTAGAGATCCTTCTTTTTTTTTTTTTTTTTTAAGAAAATAAAGTAGGTATGGTTGCCATCTTTGTTTCAGCACAGTTTCCTAAGAATGAAGGCTCTCCAAGTAAAAGTGTTTGTCAATTGTTTATAATTTAATAGTAGCCATATAAAGATAATCTTTGAACCAACTTCACTGGCATTCATCTGAGAGAAAAAAACAATTTACAAGATTCTCCAATATAAACCCATCTCCAGGGGAACTCCATTCAAAAACATCTTGCATGCCTCATTGATCCATCCACATAGTACACACAGTCCAGTCTCATAAGCTGTTCAGTGAGCTGCCTATTACAGATAATAAGACATTGCTAGGACAGCTGTCCTCTGCCATCACAGCAACCCAAAGAGACAGACACATCCCAAAAGGAAAATCACAACAGGAAAAACCCCTGATGTCATTCCATGTGCAGCCTTCATAAATACATACTGACCAATCTCACACATAGTAACAAGCCAAGAATGACACCTCTGGTTTACAGATACTTCACTGTGAATACGTATCCCAGTACTTCCACTATTATAAAACTTCCCAACACTTGACCACAGAAATATATCCTTGCTTTGTTAGAGTCGACTGAAGCTGCAGGGTGGTTATGCCAGACAGAGGAAAAAGCAAGTTACTAGAATTTAACCTGCAGTTCACCTCAGCTGGTTGAAGACTTTGGAGAAGTCACGTTCCTGCTAGCTACTTCTCACTTTACCCATCTAGACAGTAACAAACCAGTAAAGTAGATGCTGCTGCATGGTGAAGCAGAGAACCAGAAAAGTCTGAACACATACATTTAAAAAGTTCTGCCCTCCAGCCAAGACACAGTAACTGATCTTGTGTTTGTTCCTACTTCACTGCAAACTCCACCGGGAAATGATGTAAGCAGAAATATTTTGCTACAAGCCAGAAACTTGAACACTGCCCTTTCTGCATCTCAGGCAAAGAATAGGGACCTTTTCAACTGCACTAATTCAATCCTTTGCCATCACTAAATACTGATGGAGTTTGTGCGTGCAGAGTCCTTCTAAAAGCCTCACAATGGAAAGTACTCTAAGGGGAAAGTAATTTTACCTTAAAGAAAAACCCTGATCTTTCTCAGCAGTCCATTCTAAACTATATTATGTTTAGTGACTGTCTCACAGTGGGTCACTTCTACCAGTAGGTAAGGCCTCTCTTTTGTCTTGTAATGCTGTGTCACGGAGTTGGTGGCTTGGGTTTGTTTGGGATGGGGTTGGTTTGTTTGTTTTCCAGTGTGTTTCTGCAACCATTAGTAAAAATGAGGTACAGAATTGGCCTCCTCAGTGACCCCATTAGCATTAATGGCAGTCACATACAGAATATATTCTCCCAGGGATCTGTGTTCTCTTTGGGAAAAGATTCCCCGTAATGGAGTTCATAATTCATACTCATGTTTCCAGGAAGGGTTGAAATGAAGATTTTTTTTTAGCAGAAACACCAGCTTCTCATTGTATGCCTGACTTAAAAAAATATTCTACCAAAGCCTTTGTTTGTTGTATTTTTTGTCCCTTAGCAGAAAGAAAAAAAAAGAAAGAAAAAAAATCAAGCCAGAAAGTAGGGTAAAGTGTCATGGTATATCTTAAATTTCCTACTCAAAGAAGGGGATACTTTTTTAAAGGCAGTGCAATCCAGCCATTGGAGCAGAGGAGCCATGATTCCTGGGCTACATTCCCACCACAGTCACCGATTCATTTCATGACTAATTGAGTGGACTGTTGCATGAACATTGTATTCAGTTCTCAATTTAAGGGTGAACAAGAACATCAAGTTCCTTTCCTCAGTTCCTGCACTCAGTCAGCTGTCCTACTTCTCTAGGAGATATAGGGGAAACATGGTAGGTTTATTTTTGGCTGGTCAAACAAGTAATTTTAAGTAATTTCAAGTTTGGAGATCCTACAGAGATTAGGAAAAAACTATCTTATTTTAAATAATTTCAAACAGAAAATGCTCATTATTGTACTTGAGACCGACCCATTCCACTTAACTGAGTCTGGATGCAAATTTTCAGTATCCAAGCTCCATTGTTGACTGAGTGACAGGACTTCAGATGTCTAACGATTTCTTTTCCTTTCAATTTTTTAACCATGGTGGGGAGGGGTACGTGAAACAGGGGACAATACCTTATATTGAGATGAATAAGAAAAGCTCTAGAGACAAAGCCACCCAGAGCTACAAGCTGGTTATACTCCCCTCTAAGTTACATTCAAGTGATTTTTTCTGTTCTGCTGGAGTAAGCACCTGAACTAGGTCTCCCACATGAGAAAGGGGTGTCCTGATGACTAGGTATTGGAAGAGGAGCGGGGGAAGAATATACACCTCTTTTGAGAGAGAGAAAGAAAAAAAAAAAGAGTAAAAACCACCTTGAAATATTTCCATATGGCCTGGTGAGAAAGGGAGAGAGGAGAAAAAGAAAAGCACACTGCTTCCTTTCTACTTTAGGCTGTAGAAGGTGTTTGTGTGCAAGAACAGCTTTCTAACCCAGGCTTCCCCATGTCAAGAAGTTTGTTTATGTCAGGTTGATTTTCTGTTGGCATTTTATGCTGCTTCCTGCAAAGAAACTATTTCTATGAACATACCCAGGCATTCACAACCCTTCCAATGGTTTGAGTCACATAAGCCACACCTTAGTGGTGCCTCATCCCTTCAACACCTATGCCTTGCCATTCCCACAGCGTCAGCTGAAAACATAAGTGTAGCATAGACCTGTTTGCCATAGTCTATAGTATGGCCAGTGGAAATAGGAAACCCAGGACCAGCTCACTTTGCAGCATTCCCCATAGCACCTTTGGGTGTTATTGCCATAGTGTAGAAGTTTAAGCTATAGAAAAAGTACAAATTGGTTTAAGAGCTCCAAAATACTTTGGTTCCTGGTACACAACATCTGAAAACATCTCTCTTTACTGATTCTTATTCAAAGTGAACTTTAAACTATTACTCTATATACTTGACTCAACAGTTCCGAGAAAGAGTATAAAAAGGCCCAAACATTTTTTCTAGTCTTCTGAAAAATTGTAGATATTGCAGTAAAGCGTTTATATGAAAAGGGCAGAGAGGATAAAAAACAGGCACCACTTTAAGCATCCAGCCCTCCATGAGTCACAGACCCTGTCACTGAGCCCTAATGAAACTTCACTGACCAACAGCTTCTAAAGGTCCCACGCTCTCCAATGTCTTCTTAATATCACTAAATACACTTTTACCTTGCTCCCAGTCCAAACTGTGCTGCACTATACAGCAATATATTTTACTACAGCTACATGCTATCCATCCGAATGCAAGTCTGCAGTGGAAATAGCTTTGTTTGCTGCAGTGCTGTATTATCACACATGACTAGACCAGGCAACATTGATTTTTAAGCAATGGCATTGATTACAACTCTTATTTTTAAAATGTTGGCAGGATACAGCCCTTAGATAAGCACTTTAAGACCAAATTTGAATTTCATTTCCCAGCAGCTCTCCTTTTTTTACAGAGACTATATAATAGAATTACAAATAATGCTACTGACTTCAACATGTACTGAGGATTTACACCAGCATGGTTTCAGTAATAGAAGCCTTTAGCATTCACACTTACATAATTATAATATACTTTGGATTATTGTTTTCAAAATGCAAATTCTTTTTTTCCCCTTCACAAGTTAAAAAAAGGTGCTTGTTTTCCAGAGAGATAAATTTATTAAATTGAATTTGACCTTTTAGAGCATAGTAAGGTAGGGATTTCTGTTCCCTGGAAACATAGGAAGATTCTTCATGTACTGCTCTGAGTCATGCAAGAGTCCACAACCAAGTAAGAAAAGCACTCTTGGAAGAACACTTTACATTAAAAAATTTATGCAGGGTGAGGGGGCAAGGAAAAAGCCCCAAACCTCAAACCCAAAATATATCCTTACACCTACATTTTAAATTACATACTGGAGGGTATGAAATCATTACAGAGTTTTCACGCTCTCAAGCAGCCTTCCAGACTTATCACCACCATATCATTACTTGACCAGTTTCCTTGGGGTAGTTCCTGCCCTGTTCCAAAAATAACCTTTAAATACCTCTCCAAGATTTCTGAGCAGATTGTGCTTTTGTGTTCCCAAGCTGGTAAAAACCTCCTGGTTATCTTAACTGGTTTGCCAGCTTAATCTCGTTTGCAAAGTGGGTTGTTTGTAACAATGCACAAGAACCATAATTTTCCATTTCTGGCTTTCTCCTAGAGAAATACGGGGATGTGCATGGATGCCATCCCCTGTGCTGGTCTATCTGCAGATCCACAAAACCTGTTACCCAAGCAGCTAAATACCCTTTTCCTCACAGAGTACATGGTGAAAACACAAGAGTAGCCAGTCTTTCCCCTTTATACCACAAGCTCCTTGTTTCACTCAGGACTTAAAAGCACCAAAATACAAGAATCACAGGTACAGAGGGATCTTTGTGTCATGTGTTACAATAAAGCAAAATTCTGTTTCTGAACCTTGTTTGGAACACTATCTCTAAATTGTTGTTAGTCATTTATGCTTTTGATGGACTTACCATTATGAATAAATTATATTTTACCCTCCTCTCCGGTTTGTTCAGATATCTTTGACCTCACCACCTACTTGGGCATATTAAGAGAGAGGTTTCCCTCTCAAGCAGCAGATTTACAGTCACGATCTAAAGAAATCCAGTAGAAATATTGAGTGAAGATGCATCCATTATTTAATCATTTCACATAGTTCCCATAATTCACCAAGTAAAATGCCTTTAGGAGAGACAGGTGGCAGAGCGGTGCTTGCCATCCTATTGTCTACTCCAAGCCTCTCTTTCCAACCTGCATTCATGGATGTCCCTTAATTAAGTGCAAACCAGTTAAAATAAATGAATAAAAGCCATAACTGCTCTACCACCTTCTTCTGTGTCAACTGAATTAACAGGGCTTACAGAAAGGTGCTCGGGAGGATCAGCAGCAAATGCAATAGTCCTCATGAACCCCAAAAACCTTCTGCATTTGATTCAGGAACAGTCCACACAACAGAATGACTTCTCCCCTCCCCTCCCCCTGCACTGAGCAAAATCAAAATTTCCACGCAACAAGAGAAGAAAACCAGACTGGCCTGGTATCACCGCAGTGAAATTGTCACTTCTGCACAGGTTCCTTGTTTCACTGCCAGGGATCCTTACCCCACCCAGTAGAATGCAGCTGCTCCCAGCACTGCTACACCATGCAGAGCAGCTGGACAATTTTGCTTCAGTCACTCCTCTACTCCTGGCATTCTGTGGCACCTACCTGGATTTCTTTTGAAAGCTCAGACTAGCTGCAAACTAGCTACTGATCACCTTTGCCTTACACACATAAAAAAACCCTCTTAATAAATACATTCCAGACACCTCTTAGTGAGCTTTACCTCCCTCTAATTCCACATTGAAGAGCTATTAAAGAAAAGAACAATTATAACAAGACATATCCCTGCAAAACACTGCTTCTTTGTGCATTTTATCCATTCACAGCTATCCATCTTGTCCTCCATTTAAGAAAACAAACCTCATAACTTTGTTTCCTTAACCTGACAGGCATATGTAATTACTGGGTGCAATACTTGACTCAAAAGACATCTTTTCCTATTCATGTTTTTCTTTTCAGTCCAGCATGCCCAAGACACTCAATTCAACAAAATTTTGGCACTGCCTGGTATATGTTAATAATGTAGAATTTTCCTTTTCTCTGTTCAAAGTGGAAGTTGATATGGATGCATGGATTTTGTGTCATAATCTGAGGTGAAATTTGCATTATAATCTCGGCTCAGTGTTGTTTTCAGCAGAAGCATTTCTGGGCTCAGAAGCCAAAGCCCTCCATCAGCAATACCACTCCTTTTCTTTTTGCCCACCCATCCACCTCACTGCCTGACTACAAAACCACAGGAGCAGAGATAAAAATCTGCCAGGTCCTTCAGAGTCACAGATAATCAGGCAGTCATGCACTCATATTTATCTAGATAGTTACTAGCAAAAACCCGCAAATCCAGACGTTTCCATTATGTGGCTCCACCCCCTGGCTCTGTAGGCCAATCATTGGACCAACTGCCACTAGATGGAGAACAATCCCTGGATTTGTCTAACAGTGTTAAGCAGACAGAAACTGCAAGCCACCCTGTTCCCTACAGAGCTTGAGAGAGTGTTTTCTGCATGCCACCTGCTAACCGGCTACACCACGGGTTGACAGCACCTCTGTCCCTCAGTGGCAGCAGCCCGTTCGATTCCATCAGTGTTGAGCTCCATATTTTATTGTGCTTTAACTAATATGGCCTCAGAGGATGCACTTTAAAAGGAGAGTGAATGATTTCTTCTGTTTAGACTTCTAAATGCTGGAGCGGAAGTTCTCACTCTCTGCAGTTAGGAGTGAATCATGTGAATGTGTGTGCACAGGATGAAAACACCCTTCTGTTGATGAAGGTGGCAACACAGCAGCTCAAACGATTTTCCATTAGCACACAATCAGACTTTATATTGCTTATAGAGGGGAAACAAATTCAGAATACTGACGGAGTCTAAAAGGAATTCTTGAACACTGGTGGCAAAACAAGAACAAGAGGCAAGCAAATTTCTCATCTGTTGGTTTCTGTAACCTTGAGCTCATCTTGCTGCAATGTAGTGGAATAAATCTGTACTGTGTGCAATTATGGATTTGATTTCAAGGCTGAACAAGAAAAAAATATTTAAATAACTATAGTTGTTCTAAGCTGATTCATTCTACAGCTTTACTAAACTAAAGATGGAATAATGCAATGACAAATATTGAGTGAACAGTTACAATTAAACCAATAGGTTCAAAGAATCAGATCACCAAATTAATACAGCTACTGATAACCAAATCAGCACACAAGAAGAATAAGCTTTCTAGCTCACAGGAAAAATAATTAATTGCTTTGGATTAATGCTAGGGAGAGGGAGTTTAAAGGAAGAGTGAACTCCTTTTCAACACAAAGCCACAGCCAGCACTAGCTTCTCTGTAGTTCACAAACCAGGCTGGCAAGCAGCACAAGCAGCAGCTCAGGATGCTGTTTTGGATTTCAAGAGACAAAGTATAGGTGAGGAAACAAAGCCAAATGGGTCTGACGTCAATCTTGGCCAGTTTGAAATGCATGAAATTTCTCCAGGCTGAGTTCTTAGCTACTGCTAAGTAGCTCAGATTTTCACCTCTCCAGCTCTTTTTCATTTTCCCCACCAGTGAAAAGTTTATCAAGAATACCCCGGCAAAACAGTATTTTAACTCTAGTACTTTGATAAAGATATGTAAATTAGGACGGAATCCAGCTTTCTGTATTTCGTTGCTCTAAAAAGACAACAGGAATATAAAAGTCAACGCCTTGTTTACAATTTAATGACCACACTCATAGACAAAGGCAGCAAACTGATTGACTGCGCAAGAACTGAGTGTGCGGGCTCATCCCAGGGATAGCCCAGGCTGTGGACTCCTTTTCCAACACCGTGTCCCTGGTTGGATTAACCCAGTCCTCTATGGCCACAGCACAGCCTCTGGCTCGAAGGAGGAACCTGAAGACCCAACGCAGGCCTTGGGGCAGGGGAGTGGCTGTGCCAAAAACTGTAGTGTAAGCTCAAGTTCCACCCATAAAAAGTCATTCATGGCCACAGGTCCAAATCACAGCTCTGGGATCATTCTTTATGCATTTTGACTAACAGAGGAATAGTCATTAACAAAACTGTTATCAGGCTACTGGTCTCATTCCTCAGTAAGACAAAGAGGCAGTTTTATTCCTTTCATGACATTGTCTGCTGGCAAACACTGGAAAACAATTATTTAAAGAACAAAACTTCCCTTTGTACGTTTGCAAGAAATTTTCCTCACAAGAGCCCGTATTTTCTAGAATAAAGAAATATTCAAAGTAAGTATGATTCTCCATGTGTACATATCAACCCCAGAATGTCACAAACCAAAATAAATGCCATGTCCTTTTGAGAGCTGAGGAAGTCCCAGATGGCCTGTAATCTGGGGAGACATTAACCTTTGCCAAGGAATCACTAGGAACTGCTGATGCAAAACCAAAACCTCTTCATGGATGTAGCACCAACAAGGCCTTATATAAGCTGACAGGGCTCTGAATGCACAACGAAAGGAGATATACGAAATAATGAGGGTTCTTTTCTGTGTAATACCTTCTCTTCTTCAAAGCACACTTTTGATTTGCTGATCTATTTTCTTTTAACAAGATGGTTTAGTTCATTACTTCTTACATGACTAAAAGCAGCACATTGCTTTCCTTCTACAAAAGACAGTAAATAGCATTAAGGGAGTTATATGAGAGAAGGTAGAGCAACTTTACAACAGAAAGAACCTCATAACGGCACGACACAGGATAATAGTCTTAAGGCAGCATCATAATAAAAGGCACAGTTTTTATGTAATGCTCTTTTAGATTGATTTTTCTACATTGCAAATGCTCCCATAACCATCTTTTGACATTTCTCCTTCACTGTTGGTTACCATCCATAAGCAATCTCTGTCTACCTGACATTATTATTATTTTAAAAGCAATTTCTTTCACCTCCTTTCAGCTAAGACTTATGCTATACCTAATTGCCAGTTACCATCCTCCCTTCTAGAAAAAGAAATTCTGGTTTCTAACCATTTGAAATCCATCCTTAATGAAAACTACAGTATAATCATAATACCAGTATATGCACATTACAGGACTATGATTAGCAGAAGACCAAAAAAAAGTGGGTGCTACTTGTGTTCTCTCTGTCCCACTTGAAATGTTAACTCACAGATGAGCACTGTCTTCTGATAATAACACAAGATATATTGCATACAGAACTACCAGCAAGAGGCAAAGAAAGGTATTAATTGCTTGTTTATGATTAATAAAGTAGTTAAAAGAGAAGGAATATTATTCTTGCTGGGTGCTCATTATGCATTTGATAATCTCTATTTATAGGACAATGAAACACGAGGCTTATAAAATGCCATCTGTTGGTTTCTTTTTAACATATAGGATTTCTGACTCCAGGAGCTGCAGTTGAGCAGTGTTAATAGTGATACAACATGTAATACTAATGCCTTTGGTTAGGAGAATTTGAGCCATTAAATATCAAGAAGCAGGTTGGGTACACATCCTGAATAGTGCAACTCCTATCTTCTTATTCTAATCTACTTAAAAAGCAATTTATACTTTCATGTAATTGATTTTGATCAGTCATTTAAATAGCACAACACACACAATATTATATATTGCAATGATCCACAAATGTGACAGAAGTGATTTTGTTCTTTGATCTCCACGAGAGAAGGCATCTCATGAGAGAAGCTCTAAGAGATCTGTAACAACTACAGGAAAAATAGCAACTACTTTTTTATCTAAAAAATTAAACAAAGCCACAGGCAAAAAGGAAAAAAAAAAATCTTTCTTATAACAGAGAGCTAGAATCAGATACATCTGCATTAAATTTGTCAGTACCTAAAGGATGCATTTTCCTTACATATTAACCATGAAAATAAAGCATTCATAATAAAGGTCAATATTAGAGTGTATCAGCTCTAATAAGTTTGACTGGCATTGACTTCTATTCCTAATTAAGTCATCAAATGGCCCAATATCCAGATCTTAGGTTCCCTTAGAGCATAATCTTCTGGTTTTAATGCAATTAAATGAAATTGTGATTGATTTTTTTGAAGTGGGACACTGTGTATTCCTATCGGCATAAAGCTGGAGGGGTTTATATCACTGGTTTAATTAGGACTTCTGACTCCAACAGAACCCCTAAACACTCAGCTGTTCACAGGGCAAGCAAACACAGGAAGAAACAGCTAAGCACTGTCAGGGACAATTTATACTTTGGCAGTTTCTTAGGGAGATCAACCTAAGATTTCTGTTCCCACTTTCAATTGCTTTCACCTCTGCAGTCTCTGCTGTTGCCTCAGCCTTCACCCCTGCGTTGCCACAGCTCCTCATTGTGTTTCTCCATCAGTCTGTCAGATAACTGGAAGCAACAGCTGCCCAGGACAGGAACTCTCTTCTTTGCCATTTCTCTACAGCACTTTGACAAAGCAGTTTGATGTCTGAACCAACAAGAATATAATGCCTTCCATCCCAGAACACAGGATTTGCTTCTCCCTCAAAGGCTAGAGAAATAGTAGAAATCCCTGCCTTGCTACCAAAAACACTGTGTTACGCTTAGGACAGGTTGATGTAAATATTTGAGAAAAATTGAAAAGTCTTGACAAAAACTTTGATTTTTTTCGTACACCAAGAGTAACATGTGCTGTTTATAGCCTGGACTCATTCAGGCTAAGAAAGGCCATCAAGAAGAGCAACAAAACAAACAAAAAACAGAAACAACCAAAAGCTGTTTCATGAAAACCAAACAACTCACAATATCCGTATTTTCAGTGATGCACCCAAAAAGCCAACTGGTGTTCTCCTTTCTCTCAGAGACACGGCATACAGTAAGCACTGGAATTTAGCCAGAAGATCAAGACTAAATGCAAATGGACTGTGGTTTTTGGGTTGGGCATGGAGAAGTTCCTATTTCTGCATATAAAGGAAACATACTGGTTTTCTAGTCAATCTGCCGTCAGTGACGCATTCTTATGAAATTCCAAGAGTCTTAAACTAATGGTAGACAAGTTCAGCAGGAGATCATGGCAATTCAGCTAACCATATGTCATCACAAATAACAGCAACCTCACTTAGTTCACGAAATGTAATGAGGAATAATGAATAATATCAAGAACATCTGAGATGAAGAACTAAAATGGCACCAATAATTCTAAATTAATATTTTTAAAATTCCTGCAATTAACTCAAATAGCACTACTCAAAGTTTGTTCATACTCATATAAATTAATGGTGGTTATCTGAAGTTGCAGAAAATAAATAATCAATGTACCCACACGCTGAAATCTCGTTCAACTAAAACACAAATAGATATTGTTTTCACCACTTTAGAGAATATATAGTCATGATTCATCTTATGCTTGCTAATAATATCTCTTTTCCCCCCTTCTCTCATTTGTTAGGTTAAAGGCTGCTCACATAACATTTACCACAAAGTATTTTAGTAGTAACTACTGGTAAGGTTGTTAGAGCAATGTTACAGATTATGCAACAGTTTTTCATCCCTACTTTTCTCTTTGTTCTTTTGCAGTAGCCTAGAATCCCTATTTGCTTTGTCTTTAAAAAGTCACAGGATCCCGCCTAAATGGAGCCCTAGAGGATGATAATATCCACTGTTAGCCTGGAGAGACAGGTCTCCAGAGGAATTTTGCATCACTTTAATTAAATTGTTCTAAAGGTCACCAAGGTGCACACAGATATCAAGTAGGCAATACTTAGTGGTTCCCATGGAACTGGAAGTGCTAATCAACAGAAGCACTGAAATTAAACAGTTACGAAAGTTAGATTTTTTTTTTTAATTGGTCTGAAGGGAAAGGCAAATAAAAGCTTGTACATTTCCAGAAAGAAAGAGGATCCATATTAGCACCATACAGTGTCCAACTCAAGAGTAGTGTGCTCCAAAGATGGAAAGTAGCAGGGAGTTTATTTACAGGGTGTACCTTGAGCCTTGTCAAGCTGAACCAGCGAGGCGAAGAGCACACACAGAGCTCCCTTTGGCTGAAAACCCTGCTCAGGCAGAACTTGCTGCCTTGATCTCCCCCTCACTCTCTTCAAGGGCTCCCAAAAACAGTAAAGTGGAGCCATCTGGTTAACACACTTCCTTCCCACACATCCTTTCCCTCAGCCCCTGCACATTACACTTTCGAACCTGCCATCCCTTAGACCTCTCGTCTCAAAAAACGTGACTTTGCTGTCAATTCTGCCTTTGATCAGTTGCTCTAAAGAGAAAGGATGCAGGGATCCAACAGCCCAAGCAGTGCTGACAGCCACTATTGTTTGGCTTCTTTAATCATTCCCAAAGACAGTTTCATTATCGGTGTCTACAACTCAATGACCTTTAATACACAACTCAAGTCCTTCTTTTCAGGGAGGCAGTATTAATTGCAGATCAAACACTCTCAGGTGAATGAAAAGATAATTGAAGCACTTATTTCCAATCTTAAGAAGTGAAAAATGCGTATTTTATTTTCAAATTATGAGTGATCATGGTAAAGTGGCTTAAAGAAAGCCCTTATTTATTTGAAAGTTGTAACAGTTTTATGAAAAAAAGCCATCCTGAAAACTAGTCCTAATGTGACCATCACTCACACTTTATTTTCACAAGTTTAAATCACAGTTGCATTGGAAGACATTTGTTTCAGTTGATACCTTCAGACAGCATGGCAGCCCAAGTCACTGAATGAGAGAGGAAAACAGGATCACTCAACCAGTTTCTTGAAACAGATCTTTCATTTGCAATACACTGTTTAACAACTAAAACACATCATGCTGTTAGATACTTCAGGCACCAACAGGAATTGTTTAACAAGTTATGAAGCACAATTTCCGTAACAGTGGTCACACAGATCCTACCAAACAGAGAGAACCTTTTATATGGCTCTTGGATCTAGACATGGTAAGTAGGCTTATGTGCCACACCAGGCTTCACTGTGAGACAGTTCCCAAAGCACATCAGAGAATTTCTAAATTCATTCCCTAATTTCATATTATACAGCTGGTGCAAAAAATCTTCCAGAAGAAAATCTAAAACTATCTCCCAATTTAAAAAAAAAAAAAAAAGGGCAACTGAGTTTCCCAGTAGTAAGATAAAAGTATATTATATTCTCAAATAACCATTGCTAGTCATAAACCATATCCAAAACTGGCTCAATTCCTTATGCACTTAGTTCCAGCAGATTTTCATTTGCCTTTTTTAAACTCTTTAGCAAGTTCAGTTGAAACTCTGTTATTCAATGAACATAATTTAAAAAAAAAAAAAAATCAGGCTTCTGGCATGTCTGGCAAACACATGCTTTAAAAAAAAGGCATGACTCTACCCACGTGTGCCATGTGCTGGACTATGTTCTAGGCAGACAGCTAGAATGGACTTGTCCAGGGAAGCCCAGCAGCAAAGCCTTGCATTCTCCAGGGAAACATTAACTCTCTACTAGGAAATCTGTGGAGTCCTAGACTAACTCTAAGAAGGTTTCATAGTCACAAACCCAGAGCTTAGAAACCCAATGTCTTCAAAGAAATTGTCCCTTATTTTGTTTTCCTGCATATAAATATTATGTAATTTAAAGGAATTTACCTTCAGAGGAGGAAAAAATATTATTATTTCAGGCCTGTAGTTTAAATGCAACATTTAGAGGCAACACTAACACAAGGATGTTGGGAAGGAAAATTCTGAATATTTATCCATAAATCCACAACCTAATCTTACTGGTGTGAGTTCTCACTCTGTAAAGGAATAAGTAAGGTGGAGTTAATTTTTCAACAGTGACTTTATGAGGTTTATGTCCAAAATCCCTATCCAAACAGAGCTTTGACAGAGTTTACACCTTGAAGTCCAAACTAGGACTTTTTGACATGGAATATTCTACATAATCAGGTATGTCTCCATGTAGACACATGCATATCTAAGGTACAGCAATTCAGAACCAAGTTGAGATGTTAAACAACTGGAATCCAGCAATATTTGCAGAGTTCTGATTCGTCTTTAGTGGTGGCAGATATACAATCAGGACATTTCATAGCTGCCTTTCAAAACCTTATCAGAACCTCACAGTTCAATAGTCTTAAAATAAATAGTGCATCATCAGCTAAGTATTGAAATAAGCATTTCACCACTACGCATCATCAGCCTCATTTCAGTGCCGGGTAGGTCATCAACATTTTGACTCAGCCCAATTTCAGCAGCTCTTAAAGCATAAGTGCCACATATCCTAAATTAGTTTCACATGGAGATTCCTCATCATGAATGACAGGCAGAACCTTGCTGAAGACACTTGGGGCTCAGACAGGATGTTCCAGAGAGATTTCAGTGTTGTCAGAAGAAAGAAAAAAATAAGGTGCAGGAGGAACACCATGATCATGTACCTTGGCCTGTTCTTAATGCAGAACACTTGGAGTTTTGTGTGACATTCCATAGAACACTTCCTAACACATAGGGTGAGTTTGAAGTCCTAGGTTAACAATTTATTTCTGGAAATGAAAAAGTTCAGTTCTTCTTTAACTCCTAGGTAATGCTATGTTCTAATATTTTTAGGAGGCCTGACCTGCAGTAGTGAGTAAACTTGAAGTCTTTCAGCATCTGTGCATTCTTTCGCCCTTTCTGAAATGGAAATAATGATACCTCTAGTTCTAATCGTGTTAGTACCTATAAAAAAGTGCCTGGCATTACAAATCCAGATAACTGTTTCTCCTCTAAATTCTTTCACTTTATTCCTCTATTACTTCATTGTTACTAGGTTTACAATATAATTTTAATGATTTTTCCAGACTAGCTCTACCTGTTTGAAGTTAAATCATCATCACTGGTGACCATCCATTTACCTCAACTGAAATAATTTTCCAATAGTGCTTCTATCTTTTCCATCCCCCATTCCCAGGAAGAAGTCATCACCTAACTACACACACAGACAGATATTGCATGATAAGGTGAAGTTTAAAGGCAAAAAATTCACTTTGTTCCAACATATTTTTTGAGGAATATTCTTCTAAGTTCAAACACCAAACCAAAACAAACAGAACAAAGAGGGCTCTGTCCAAAATAGCACCCGAAAGAACATTACTTCTGGCATGGAAGCCCCAGCATGAAACAAAGCTGGGACGCTTGTAGTGTGTTTCTATTCATGCTACTACCAGGCCAACACATGATGAACATGATTGTGGTGGCCCTGCATGGCCAGCAGGTAGATGAGAAACCTGAGACAGGTCCCTGGCTGCCCTGCTGGCCCTGAGCCTGTTCCAGCTACTTACTGACTCACTAAAATTCAAGGAGTGCTAGGGGGGAAAGAAAAAAGTTTAGCACTTTTCCTTTGAACCTATGTATTCTCTTTCTAAAGGAGTCCTAAGGACAACTATCAAACTCCTGGCCAGCAGTGACCACCAGCACCTCAGGAAAGACCAGCTGAATACAGTTTTGAAAAGAGCACACTTCACAAGCCACCACCAGAGTATGGCAAAATAACCAACCAACATTTAATCTCCTCTCTCCAGCACAGATGGTGAAACTGCTCTTAGCATATATATGCCTTCCCTGCACTTGACCCTTGTATTCTAGGTATGGATTTAGAATAATCCAAGGGACTTCTTAGCTAATTATCTCTTTCTAGTGATGGATGGGAATCAGATGTCTTATAATAATGCTGCTATTATTAGCTTGATTGGTTGCCTTTGATATTCTCACAAAAGCATACAGGTTATCTCTAATCTGATTTATCTTGTCCAGAAAATAAATTGACTTCCTCAGAGTAGGAAGGCCTCAGAGTTGAGTCACCTACACACCTCATCAGGCAGCAATAGGGCTTGTCCTTCAAGTGAGAAATCAAGCTCCAGTAAAGCATGTCACCCTCTCAGTTCTTCCCTCAGCTGGCAGGAAGGTAGAGGAGAGGTGGGTACAAGCTGAATATATTTTCTGTTGTCCAAAACTAAGTATAGCAAACATATTAAATTTTTCTTTTGAAACCAAACATCATTGAAACTTTTTTTTAAATGCAGTGCCAGTGAAATGGTCTGACCAAATTAATCTGTGTCTTGTCCCTCTCTCCTCCCAAAAATACTCAATGATGTCTCATCACACAGACTTATTTAAGTCAGTTATACATTTCTGGGGGGGGAGGAATTGAAAAATTTTTAAAAAAAACTGAGTGAAAGATAAAGACTTTGATGTAGTTTAATTTTTCAGAGCTTTCATATTTTTGCTTCAGATGATGTTCCTGCCAATTGTCATGGACTTGGCCCTTTTTTTTTTTTTCTCCACTAGAGATTTCATACTGCCAGTTTGAAGGGGTTGGTCAGTGACAGGGGGCCTGGGGAGGAAGCACAGATGCCAGTGTTTCTCGTGTACTGAGACACATCAGCTTTACAACTATACCTCATCCAAGTTGCATGGTTTACCTTTGGACTATGGCCCAGGCCTTGCTCAAACAAAGATGCAGGAGAACAGGAGACAGCCACCTTACGGGTAAAACTAAGGGAGTTGCAGAGCACTGCTAGAAGACAGAGAGAGGTGGCTGTGCTCCTCCAAGAAAGGGGACTGAGTTGTTGAGTTAATTTCAGCAACAGCCTGCTCAGCTTTTCCTACCATCTGTATTTTGAACGCAGACTTCCCCGTTGTTACCTACACTTTCATCACCTCAAGACTGAGGTTGTTACCAACACATCCCAGATGGGACTCCATCTGAGGATCGTGGCATGACTGAAGCAGGGTTAGATACCTCACTGCCATGTGATGATGTCAGTGCTCAAGTGACAGCTCTGACTGAACTCATCTAGCAGCCAAAGTTGAAGGCGCTGGTCAAGATCTGTCCTGCCTTACATGGAAAAAGCCCATCCCTCCAAAGAAATAATTTTGGTCCATCTGCCACGTTCCTACAACTGTGGTGAGCCAAGACAAGCAAGCTGAATGCTGCTTCCACACCCACCACAGGCGTCTGCCCACGTGGACCAGGCATCCTTCAGAACTGGCCTCTTGCCCTAAGGAATTTCTGGGTGAATTGCAGAAGATAACAATTTGTTAAGGCTTCTGACAGAAGAAGTTTGCAATTTCTAGAATAAAAGAAGGGTAGAAAGGAGTTCAAGTGCTTGCTGGTTTCATTTTAAATCTAAAACAAGTAAGAGTGCCTTAAACTGCGTCCACTGCTAACATCCAATTTAGATGCATGTTAACACATTCTTCTGGGGGTTTTATCAACATATAAACTTCTCAGAAACCCAAATCTGTTCTTTTATACAGAATTATTTCAAGAAAATCCTGCAGCAATGCATCTGGTTCATCTGCTCCCTTTCTGGTAAATACCAAGCCCTTTTTATAAATAGAGACATTTTGGATGAAGGCTGAGAAGCTACAGTGCAACAGTGCCATCCCCTGTCTGCAAAAGTCATTGTCTTTCTTTTGGAAAAGCGGAGGACTGAAAGGCTCCACCTGTGCCTGCTGTACCGACATGGAAGGTAACCGGAGAGCAGAAACACAAGTGCCACGTGCATCGTGGGAACGCTGCTGGGGAATTCCTCCCCACAAGCTCAGTTCTGAAAGAAGTTGCTTTCTAGCTAGTGACATCGACTTCGTGTCAAAATAAATTGCAAGGCGTTCCACAAATTGTACATTTAAACTCAGTTTTCATACCATCCAGCACGCAGTCTGGGGGAGGGAAAACATTTTGCATCTTTTTGTAGTAAGCAGAAAGGAGGAAATTCCCACACACTTCTAGACATCCCTGAAGAAAATCTGTTCATCTATTCCACTGCTTTGCATATCCACTTCTGTTTCTACTGGAAGCAAGAAGCGCTTATTACTAAATGTCCACCCAAGCACTGCACCAGAACACCCCACAGCCCCCAACATTAAGAGTTTAAAACCTGAATTAGAATGAAATAGTGCAACACAAATAGGGGGTCCAAAGAAGTTTGGGGGTAAGCGGGTAGAGGTATGCCCAAAGGTATTTCTCCACAGAACTTTGGATGCTGTTGTGTATCCAATTAGCATTTTTCATTTACGGGGCTGCTGTAGGGGCTTCCATGGGCTAAGTGCATGTGCAAGACACATTTACTCTGACACCTTCTTTTTTTGTCTCTTTCAGATGCTAACTTTCATCCTCTCCGTGGTATCAGGACAAGAAGAAGAAGAAACTGAAATTAAGCAACAAGCTGACCATGTCATTAATTACTCACAGTTACCAATTCCCTGCACTTAGCAGTAGAAATTCAAGCTAATCATTCATTGCTAGAGTTAGGAACAACTTAAGTGCTCTCTACAAGTGTCATCTTCTCTGAAGGTTTAAAATAAAAAGTTCCTGACAAAATTCCCAACAAACAAAAAATCCGCAAGCCACACAACTACGATATTGCACTATTAGTGCCAATTTCCTAAACATATCTCAGTTAAGTGCAAGTAAAGCCAGAGCCATTTGCACAATCTCCTCCAATCTTCTTCTTACAGAATAATAATAAATCAGTCCTGCAGACCAAGAGCAAGCCTCCCTTCTAACCACGGGGAAGTCTTTATCTGTCACCTGCTATCCATCCTCTCCTACAGGCTACATTAAGGCTACTTTAAAGAAAAGTTACATCACAAATGTGAGAGGTTTCCCCTGATTACCCTGTTTCAATCACAGTTCAAACCCATCTTTAAAGCAACTGAAAACTGATTTGTTGTGTTTTCTCATATCAACTTTATCATGGTGACTTCTACTGAACAAGTCCAGGGAATTAGAGCCTTTTAAATCACTTTGAAGTCCAAAGTATTGCCTCTTGCAATTGGCCTCTTGGGAAACTGCTGCTGCAACAAAACTGCAGATTTTGAAGTTCTTATTCTTATTCTTATTATTGCCCTGTGATCCCCTTGCTTCATTAGGAGCAAACAAATTATCAGGGACCTTCTACCTTGGTTTTTCTAAACCCACATTGACCCTCCTTCTGGGGACCAGTGATGGGACTTCACTGGGACCTGGTCATCCCTGCCAAGCCATGTCACACATGGCCTTATCAGGGGAACAGAAGAAAAGCCTACAAGGAAAAGCAGAAAAGAAGCCTTACCCTTCATTCACTGCTGTCCCTAGAATACTTTCAAGAACCCTCAGCTTTCTTCTTGGTGGTTATGCATCCTTGTATTAAAATGATCTTCTAGATAATCACCCTGCATGACAGGTTCAGCTTACTATTTATGTTCCAGTTTCAATCTGCAGCTGGTATTAGGTTAAGCTCATAAAGTGATTCCATGTGGGATATGATAAAAATGACAGACATGTTGCCTGAAATATTTTATTTCTTATTTTCATAAGCCTGAAATATTTTATTAGAATCCTATCTATATTAGAAGCAGAGTCTGACAGCTAGCTAATATCTGAGCTTCCACTAAGCAAGTCAGATTTCACTTTGTTGTGAACCGGTTATTATCATCAAAGCTAACTTGATAGAGCCTTTTCACAAAGTAAATTGGGGGCACAGGACATGACACAGAAAACAAAATCTAACCTCTGAAGTTAATAGATTGCTAGTTAGCACATAGTAGTTAGCTGCATCTTAGACATATCTGGACATCTGTATGTTTTCTGAAGACTGATGTGATCTCTTCCTCCTCAAATAATTTGCAATTACCTTGATTTAACTATGTCTGGGTAACAACTGGTTTTAACTGCTGTGAAAGCTCACAGCAGCAAGTGGCTTTGTGGAAAATCACAGACAGCAAGATAAGATCAACCTACCCAAATAAAGAGAAATCAATGACCACTATCACATAAGCATAAATCCCAACTACAGACAAACCAATATGACTGAGAATCAGCTGTGTCACCTATCCCAAAGAAACAAGTTCAGCCGTTAAAATTTAATGAGGAAATATTGCTACAGGAGTCACCAGGTGGTGCTGTTAAAAATACACGTTACTAGAGAAATTATGTCTACTCTTTGAAGAGATACCGTCCTATTAAGCTCCCTCTCTGTTTAGATGTCATCTTGGAGCAGAATTATGCTAGGAAGAAACAGTCAGTATTTGACTATTTGACCAAATCTCCCAAGAGGCACTTCCTCATGCCGTGCTCCCCTGCTCCTACACTGAATTTATAGGAAGCCTTACTTAACTTATACTAAGAAAATACACACATTTTGCCTCCAACACAGGAAAAATTGACTTACGCAGCCCCAGCTCCAGGATAAAACTGAAGAACAAGATTAAACCCAAGATACATCCTGGATCTAAGAGAGAGCAAACTATTTCCACCAGGTGAACAGAATTACCTGGTTAGTTCTGAGACTTTCTTCTTTAAGTGGTGTTCTTTTACAGACTATGCATACTTGGTGGTTACTAAACAGAGGAAAGACCATTACTTGAGATATGGGATAAAAATTTTTACCCCTTACAATAGGTCTTTTTGAGTTCTGACCCCGAGCAGCCTAAGAACCATCCTCACTGAAGACAACATAAAACTAAGGCCTACATGGAAATGCAACTTTTCTTAGTTCAATATTGTGAGTCATGGTGTGCCTAAAACAATTATCCTGGCAAAGGCATGGAAGGACTTTATTGCTGTCCAATTAACATACTACAAAATAACTCTTTCCAAAGCAGCTTATTTTCTTTCTACTCCTTAGGAACAGAACCCCATACAACTGGAGTGGTACAAAAGTGACATTTGGATCCAGAATCATAGAAATTCTTCTTCGGTATCTTCTGTGGTAAAACTAATATACATGACATCACTAAAAAAAAAAAAAAAAAATCTGTTCTAAAGAACTCCACCATCTTAGCAACCTGGAGAAATGTTTCAGAAGAGAAAGTAAAATGCAGAACATCTTCCAACAGATTCCTTGCTGTATATTTATTGCTGCTATTTGAAAAGTGAAGAAAAGTATTTCCTAAGGAACCATTCATACAAATTTTACATGGGCAATTCATTTTCACACTCACTTGATTCTGGGTAGGATACTGTTATTTTTGTGCTGGGTAGAACAAGGTCTACTTCAAGCCGCTTCTCAAAGAGTGTGATTTCCTTCAAGGCTAAAGCAATCTTGCTGGCAGAGAGCTTCACCTTCAAAAGATGGCAAGATAAAGCCAGTGTGATGGAAGAGAAAAATATCCTGTGAGTATGGCATGTGCCTCTCTATGTTTCATCTTTAAAATACTTGTACCATGCTAGCAGACACAGATTCTTCTCCACAAAATAGGAGTTCTTACCCTAGAATCTACTAGAAGCCTAAAAAAAAGAATAAATTTTTAAATTTTTTTAATTAAAAAAAAAATTAAAAGAAGAACAAAATTCCTACTCTTTGTTACCAAGAAGTATGCAGCATATTTAAGACAGCATCACAGAATAAATCAATTTAGATTCAATTACCAAACACCAACCCCCTCACAGCAGTCACATTATTCACATGTAAAGTGCCACAGGATCTTTCAAGGCTTTATATGAAAGGTCAAGGATTTAACTGCACATTTTCTAGACATAAAGGTGTAGTATAACAAAGGTAGAAAAAATATACAATCCTCCCCAACTGGCATCCAAAGTCTTTTATTAATCTTTAATGTCACAATGTTTCAAGTTCAGTATCTGTCGGCCCCAACTGGAAATATTTACGGATCCTGAAAATCATCAGGTTTGCAAGAAGCCTCTTTTTGTGTCATTGAAGATACTAGCACAGAGTTACAGCTGTGCTTAGGCTGTCTCAGCCAGGCCTCCAAGCATGTCCATGCTGCCTTGGCCAGTGGCACTGCCATTCCTCATCTTACACCAACAACAGGAGTCTGGGACTGCTTCACATTTAGGAAACTCCACATGAGCATAAAAGCCCTCTGGGTTGGAGGAGGTATTTTGATATTGTTTGAATTATTTTTTTTAATTTTACATATTATCACAACAAGGCAAAAGAAAAAATATTTTTAAAAATCAATAATAAAAAAGCAAGTAACTTATTTCCTAAGGTCTTGTTCAGATTTTCTTTAAAATGCCATACAACTCCCCGTCTTTTTAGACATAGGCTCCCCACCTGCTCACTACTAGCATTTAATTAATGTACTTCACAGTTTTCTGCTTGAACTTCTCAGTAAGTCAGAGTTTTACTTTAAACCTCTCTGTAGCCCACCTTTCATGCCAACAACAGCTCTCCTCTTTCCAGTTAACCTCATTTAGGCCAATTTCAACATAGCTACATGCTCAGACATTAGGTCAGCCTGCTAAGAAGATCCAAACAACAGGGGCCATTAAAACCACACCAGGATTAACAACTCCACCAATAACTGCATCAGAAAAGGGAAGGTCATCTTTGTTTTCATATTATGCCAAAGCAAAATTTCAGCCCACTACTTCAGTGATTTTTAAAAGAGCAAAAGATCTATAGCCAACATACACAACACTGGGTCATAAAAATTAATTTCCAAGTGTCCGGTGAGAAGTTAGAGCTAGAGTTTTCATACAGGAAAGAGCTTGGGAACACATGCCAGATTAAGAAATCTGCTCCAGTAGGTCAATTTTAAGAATAAAGTCTAGCAAGAACATTCTGCAAGAACTGTTGTCCTACCTCCTACCTGACAATAAATAACTTCTCAGCAAAGAAGCCTAAGGGTCCAATACTGAAGATCCCAGATCCTCAAAAAAAGGAAAGAATTCTAAAAAGGAGGAAAGGAGGTTGCTCTCTTCCCCCTTCTTGGCTGAAAACATCCAAGCCACAGATGGAAAACAATAATCTAGCCCTCAACTAGGGGCTGGCTCTAACTGGGGAGCTGCATTTCTTTTTCAGTGGTTACATTCTGCAAGAAAACAAGAACAGCCCTTTATGGCAAAGTACTGAAGCAGCACATTGTTCTCCTTTTACTGTTTACAATCCCAGTTCACTGCCAAATCACTTTCTCAGGAGTGCAAACAGCCTGGCTTCTAACTGCACTGGCATAGCTGGGGTAATTAAATACCTTGATATCATCCCACACTTTCAGACCACTCTGGTCCACAGAATAAAGTCAAAGTCACTAAACTTTACAAGAGATGTGATGGGGAAATACTGATTAAATGGTGACTTTCTAGTGCAGAGTCAGACTTTTTAAAGTTACAAATGTATGAACTCCTATGTTCATATCATGTTAAACAGATGTTTCTTAAGTCCAGATATATTTAACTGCTAATGACAACCCCCACAGATGGGGAAAAAAAAAGAATCCAAGCACCAGCCAAACCACAAAGGCTCCCATCTCCTCTCTGTCCTAAGGGAAAACACATCCCACAAGCTCTGTAACCTAGAATGCTGATTTTAATACTACTCTTGAGGATAACAAATAGCATAAAGCACTTAAATACTCTTTGAAACCTCCATTTGTACCACTTACCATAAAGTGTAGTACACAGTGTTGTACCAATACTGTTTTCTTTCCATTTTAAACAAAATTAATTCCCAAGCTTCTCTTAAAAGGCTCTCAATGCACTTATCAATCATGCTCACATGCACATCAGTTTCAAAGCTGTCATTACATGTGCCAATTTCAAGTATTGATCTAACACTTCATATAGCCTACTCTGTCATTTACCTCAATTTTCAGTCCTTGTGATAACTCCTGAAAACTAAGTGAAAAATAACTCTTTGCTATGGCTTTAGAGCACACAGCCTAAGATCCAGTATTTAAACTCACATGGCAATAAGATCAAAAGCCCTGGTAAGCTTTCTTCATTTTGGTGGAGCTGCCTTTAGATGCTGGTGTTCCTGAGCACAACTGAAGGTGTCAACTGCAGCTGTTATTTTTCTCTCAAACCACACTATGAACAAAGAAAGTCATTCCATGTTCCACATCTTCACTGTAGTTCTCCAAAACACATTAGTATGCAGTATAAGTATTGATCCTGCAAGGTTTGTGAAATTCATGTTACTTCAAGCAACAGAGAGGAGGGGGGGAATAAGCAATGCAGAAAACAAGGCAATGATCACTATATCCTTCTCACTTCCTTCACACCAAACCCTTGGAAATAAGAATCCCTAAGGAACCCAACTCATGAAGTGTTCCATCACACCAAAAATCCCCACAGAAAATCTTCTTGCCAAGCTGTGAATAACTGTCCATAACACACTGCTCAAAGGAGCTCATAGTCAGATGGCAGCCTGTACTCTCAGAGGTGGTTTTCTACTCCACAAGAAAAAAAACATAGAAATGGCACATTGATACTGGCACATATACAATAAGTTCATTTCCATGCAACTTATTTTTTATCTCAATAGCAATACAAACACATTGGAAAAACTTCACCCCTGCTGAAAACACTGTTAAGCACTTCTTGTATATCTGCAGTATTTATCCTGCCAGTAGAGAAACTGCCTTTGCTAAGGAGTTTTAGATCTATGTACAAGTCATGACAATCAAGTTACTGGAATTGAAAACTCTTTTCTACCAGTAAATGCAAAAAGACAATTGAGTTTCCAAGCAACGATTCTGCTACTCAGACACACAGATGCTGAGCAGAAAGGCTGAGAAATTGCAAAATTCAACATATGGTAATAGAAAGCCCTTCTTAAGCAACCATAAACTGTATTTGCTTCTGCAAAGGTAAAGCAGAGCTGGGGCTTTATTGTATATACCATCCAATAATTTGTTTGTTTGGAGTTGGTTTGGTTTTATCTTTCAGAGGTGAGCTTTAGTGCACTACAGCACCAGACTGACACACTCCCAGATCAGGGTCCTTTCCTGTTTGTGAGACAGCCTTCCCCTGGACAGAAGTAACACTAACTCCCTGCCATGGCCTACCTTACCAAAGGATCACAGTTTAAAGGGAGGGGGGGGCTCCAGCATCCAAACCAAGTTTTTCTAGTGTACTTAGGGACTGGCTGCATGATGTCTCTGACATGCAGTTCTCTGAGGTGTTTTAAACTCTTCTTTTCCACTAGACCTGACAATAATGCATGGCCTGAGTCCCCAGCTCAGTCCCATCACCTCAGCTGCTCCATACAACTGCTGCTGTGAGGTTGCAGGCTGTCTCCTGCGGAAGCAGTTATCCCCCACAGGCTCCAAGTTACCACAGCTCCTGTGTAAAACATCCCACCCGTTGCAATCCTCCTCTATGCTCAGTGTTCCACCGAGGCACTGAGCACAGCTGCTCCTCCTTAAGCAGCTTCCAAGCCTCTTGCGTAACATACACTCTCTGTCTACAGACTAGGTATTAGAAAAATAGGACAAAAACCCTCAAACAACCAAACAAATCAGTCACAAATGCTTCATTCACTTATTTCAAATGAGAGGTATAAGAGATATATCTTCATCTCTTAAAAACAGCCAAAACCAAACACTCAAAAAAAACCCAAACACAAACAAGCAAAATACAAAAACAAAAAACCAACTCATTCTCCCCCCTCATTTTACACTTTCTGTACACTTTTTAAATGAAACCCCAACTGGAAGTTGTAACAGAACAGAAAGGCAATGCAAAAGACCTTAAGTCAGATCTCCCAACAGGGACTGTGCAAACACACATATACAGTCCTTACCTCTGGGGATTACATCTTCACACCTCAGTTTTGCCCCACACAAACTCTTCATCAGAAATGAGTAGGAGAACACAATGTAGAGTCTAAGAAAATAAGCCTACAAAATATTCACCGTAAATAAGGTAGTGATGCCATGAGGATTTTTGCCTTTTCTTTTATACCCCTGTTATCCCTTTTTACAACTTGTGTATTCCTAGTGCTTTTTGCCTACATTCTTGGACTTGTTTGTCAAGCTAAGAAACTAAACATTTTAGAAGCTTCATAGCTAGGGATCAGTGTGCCCCAGACCCCAAGGTCCTCTCCAGAACATATTCTGTAAACCAAGATAGAACCATCCAGGGGAAGGTTCCTTGGGGAGGGGGGCTCACTTGAGCCTCTCATTGGGGAATCTTTGATAGATATGCTAATTAGTAACACCTATAATGTTATACCCAATGTTGGGGGGGGGGGGGGGAGGACACGGAGACACAGAGACACAGATTTTAAGACCAGGAAAAGGCATCAGTAGGACTAGGGTTAATTTTTGCTTCATTTTCTTCCCCACGCTCCCACCTTTTCCTATTTTAGAGAGGAAAAACACCTTGACAGGATAAAACAATTACAAACACCTTCAAGATTTGGGTTTTCTTTCCATTTTGGAATAAAAGCAGCAGTGTTAGTTTAAGACCAGACTAAAAGGAAGAGGGAAAGAAAATACATAACATAACTGCTCACAGCACAGCAAACAGAATTTAAATTCTCCGCTTTTGAAACATGAAGTAACTATAAATCCCACTAGGAGAAGGCCATTTGCTGACAGAGATTGTAGATAGCAGGTGTTAAATTACTTACTGTCCATTGCCATGAATACAAATGTATTGAAAATTACATTCTGAAAAATAATAAACCAATAAAAGAACAGAGTTCAAACTGACTCCCTGGGAAACAATGTAAACTAGCCAAGACAACACTTCACAGACCAGAGCTGTTTCCAGACTGGCTAGGGGATGTTTGCCCAGCATGTCTTTTACATTACATTAACCTACAGCTAATATGAGACTCATTTTTACAAACACCATATTTAGACAAGCAAGTAAAAAAAAAAACAAACCCACCCCAAACTACAAACACACAGAGGATCCCCTGCAAATAAGCAGGTCGTAACTGTTAATTATTCATGGTGTGCAATTACAGAGCAAATGGAATCCCAAATCTGTTCTTATGCACATACACAAAAATCCTAAAAGCCAATCCTCTTCTACACATAGGGGGTATAGACAGTATATCAAATATGTCCATAATTTACTTGTCACCATATGAGAACTGTGTTTTTCCCAAATGGTTACCATTGTGAAAATCCACCTTCAGGTTCCTACTCATTCTGATAACACAGTCCGCAGCACCGTCCTTATCAAAACAACACATGCAGTGCCTAAACCAGGTAATTGTATGGATAAGCTTCCACTGCCACTTGTGGATAAAAGTGCTGCAGCTGGGTGGATATAAATTGTAATACACAGGTGTAACCCCTCACAGAGCAAGCTACATGTGACCAGCGACAGTAACAGAACATCCATCAAGGACGGGGTTGCTTATTTTTGAAAGGAGTAGGAGCAGAAGAGAAGGCAGTTAGGGAAAGCATTTGATTCTATAAAGACATGCAGGTTATTCCTGCAGTGTCCTTCAGTAAGAGATCACCAACAAGAACCTCTTTTCTGTGAAGGCAGCAGTGCCTGATGTCTCCCTGGTTACACTGCACAGTGCCTCTCATTACTGTTTCAGCACATCTGAACTTTTTGCCCCTACAGAGATATAGAAATCTTTACAGAAACTGGTCACATATTTCTGCAATATCATTTTTTTAATCTTGCACCCAATAAATATTTGTTTTTGTTAGTGCCGCTAGCCGAGTGGCATTTGATAAACAATGAATACTGCAGCAGAGTTTTCTCATCAATCAAGCCATATAAAAGGCAAATCCAGCAATTTAATCTCCTGTTGCTGCAAGCTGTCTAAACACAGTGCTTTTTAACAAGACAGTTTTGTTCTAAGAGTACACACTCCATCCAAGTCTTGTCATTAATTTGAAAAATTACATGCATGATTCCCAACCCCTGGGAAACACAAAGCTATCTTACAACTATTCTTTAGAACTGAACTTCTTCTAAACAGAGTTGGAATGATCCCTAAGACAATAGTTGTCAAAGCAGAAAAATAAAATTTAAAATCCATCAAATGATTTCTTAAATGGTTCCTGATTTCATAAAGGTTTTCTTTGTTGGGTGATTTTGTTTTGAGAAATGTCCAGACTCTAATTTCAAACTTAAACAGAGGTCAAACAACTCAAAACAAATTCCTAAGTCACACCTATTACATAGGCTTGATTCAGATGAAAACAAAAAACGCTCTTTTTTTCTCTGCTTTTCTAAAGCAGAAGGGAACTCCAAGTACTGGAGCCACTTATAGATTAATTTTATTCACAGAGGGTAAAGCTCGATGTCTTTCAGTGACCAGAGCATTTGCTACTGACACTGGACTGCTCTATTCAAACAGGGTGCAAACTGTTGTGATGTATCCCGTCTGCCCTGCAGGACAAAGATGCCCCTGGGTCTAAAGCAGGAAAGTCAGCCCAGAGCAGACGGGAAAGAAGGCCATTAGAGAAATCTGGAGCAGCCTTCCATGGAGCAAAGGGGGCAAATACCCAGCCTAACTGGTGCTGAAATGGAGTCTAAGTTTATTGCAAGGATTGTATTACACAGCGGCCCCTTCAGTCCAAAATGATATTCCTCTCCACAGTTTATATCACACACTCACTAGGCCTTCAGATGAAGAATTTTTATAAACTGAACAGTTTTTCAATTTGTCTCAAGCTACTGCAGTGTCATCATCCTCTTGATAAAGAGAGCTGGCAACAACCAAATACCACCAAGCAGCTGCTCAGTACTGACAGGTTTTGCTGGATTCAAACTGATGATTTACTGTGGAAGTAAAAGTTTCTCTCCTATTTTATTAATCCTTCAAGCATCCCCGTGTGCCTATTCCTTTATTTCCTGCCCCCTGCAGTAAAGAGAAGTTAGTTAGGAAAGGACAACCAAAACTTTCCTTTGTAGTGATACATCATTCATGCATTATGTAGAAATCCTTTTCATTTTGATTTGTGAAAGTTAAAATCTCTCCTGACCTGAAAATGGGAGCCCAAGACCTTCTGAATTTTTCATCATGGAAATACACTGTAACAAATTAACTCTTTAATCCATTTCCCTTTTCAAACAAATTTTAAAATGTCAAATATTTCACACTAAATGTACCGCCATGCAGAACATTTCTATCCAAGAACGATAGTGTATCTTTCAGAATGATTCAAAATAAACAATCCATTAGTGAAAATGGCATCATTTTCTAAGGTGCTAACTAGCTGGAGAGTGAGTGTGAAAGCTGAATTTCCATTTAGCAAAACAGAAAAGATTAAATTCAAACTTCAAATTCATTTGCCCCTTTCTGGGGAGGCAAAAAGAAATTTAGGTGGAACAAAAGTCCCATGCATATGTAAGAAATTTTTCCAAACACTTCTGTTCATAACAGCAGAAAATCAAGTGGCTATTTTGACTTAATTTTCACTGTTATAGGGTATAGATGCAGAAGTAGTTTAAGAATGCATCGAGAGGGGAAGGAAAAAATGCCCATGACAACAAACTGAGAAAAGCCCTATTGACCCTAATCCCCATCTCATCTGCAAATAAAAAGGGAAGAATGACAGTGAAAAAGATGGTCTAGAAGCAGCCAAGTGAAGCAGGATTGTTTTGTGCTACCTGGGACAACACTGCTTGTCTATCATCTGGGAATATTCCCTGTGGTGACAAGCCAATCACAGGTAATCCCACTTAGGGCCCACATGAAAACTTCAATTCTCCCAGCTGCCTTTTATTTTTTGCACTGAAACATCCCAAAAAAAAGAGACATCCTAGGCGAAAGAAGAAATAGGAATTACTGTGCTAGGAGATAACACTTCAAAATCTGGTAGCATCCCAGTACCTATCTGCATATTCTCAGTGGGACAGAACTCACCACCATTAGTCAGTGCTGCAGTAATCACTTCTCTGAGGGGAACGAACACCAACCTGAGAATTTTGAATTCTGCTTGTATTCCAGCTCTCTTTTCTTTACTGTACTCAGGTAACATTTCAACTGGCTCACAATGTGACAATGCATCTTAAAAGTTATTTTCATCTGGTCAGGCATCTGAAATAATGATTATTTTATATCCTTAAATTTGCTGGAATAGTCATACACACTGCCAAGAGCTAAACAGGGTTTGTCTGTATAACTAGAGAGAATGTAGCATCTGACTATCCCAAAGCAGTATTTTCAGGTGTGTTTTCCCCTCCCCCTTGATTCAAAATAAAGGTTGCAATCATAAGCTTCTATGAACCTTATTTCATAGTGAATGCAAAAAAACAGATTAAGGCATTATTAAGCTTGTACAGATAGGCTCACAAATACCCCATGAAAGAGAGAGCTGAACATAAAAGAAGTCTATTCTTTTTCATTGTCTGTTCTGATGATACACTCTCTACATAAAAGCATAATTCTTTTAAACAAGCAAACAAAAAGTTATTTAATATAACATAATTGTGAACCTGAGGACTATCCTAAAGAACATTCAAAAGAGCAGAACTGGACAATGCATTCCCCCGTTAGCGCCTTGTAATCCATGCAGTACAAAGCTCATGTCACGTTAGTGTAACATGGTGCTTTTTTAATATAGGAGACATAAAGAACAGAATGAAAGAGTCCCCAATGTTCCTGACATGAATTGGCCAGCTATTACCTCAAAGATATCTTTACCAACGTAAACAAGCTTTTTAAGAATTTAATTAAAGCAGCACACAGCTTCTATATGCACTGGCTCCCATTCCAAGATGAGATTTTCCCCAAAACATTAAAGAAATTTTCAACCCTGGACAGGAACGCCAACTTCCCCATCCTTCCAGACTGAGTACGATTAACAAAAGTTTGTAACTGAACCCCACCTGAAGTCAATGCTGGACTTTCTTTACAAGGTAAAACATTTCTCAAAGTAAGATCCAGGCCCCTCTGTGCCAGAGGCTGGCATAGCTTTAAGGCAAATGCCAAATAAGCCTCCGTAACTCAAGGCTTAGCAATGTATTTCTTTTCTCAAGGGAACGAGTCAGAAGTCCCTTTCCCCTCTAACAGCAGCAACAAACCAAAGTGCATTACCTAGCAATTCCTACAGCCAGACTTCTTCACGCTGCTCTATTTGCCAAACAAGGAGGTTTAAACCACGTTAATTTGCAGCAGCCACTCACAGCAAAGACAATACTGAGACGTTTCAAAGGAACACTGAAGTCTTTGCGTGTACCCTGTGGTGGGCTCAGTTACAGCAATTCTGTTCTAAAGGGCCGCACCTGGAGCTCATCCTGACATCAGAAGACTCAGGCAAGAGCAAAGCAAGTCTAGGATACAGCCTGTGCTAATAACACAACTGTCCTCGACACAAGGTTGATATTTTATAAAAATGGAGGACACAGCTTTAATGCTCCACTCTCCCTTAGCTTTTTTCATAGAAATAGCAGGTCAAAAAAGAAACCCTGCTTCGGGGACACGCTGTAGATATGCAACAAGTGGAACTGGAATGCAACATGGGGATGCAATTTGTTATCTTAGCTATCAGCATCTTATCAACATTCCTGAAGTGATAGCTGTAAATGCGATTAACACTCTTCCTTCCTTCATGAGGAATATCTCTGCCTTTTTTCAATTTTACAGAGAAGTTTTAAGCTCTGGATACACATCGTATAATTTATCCACCTGATCCTACCTTGGCCAAGAAATAAATGCTCTTCATGATAAATAGCTTCATAATGTAAAATCTAGCAGACATGGTGCAGTCCTGAAGCCTTCTTTAGTGGAGTTACTCACTGCAGGTCCCTTAGGGAGTGGCAGCCCTACTAGGAGACAGCTGTGATCTCTATTCCCTGTCACTGGGCAGGATATTAATCCTGTACCAGTAAGTGTTCGAGGGGACTTGAGCTAAATAGATTTTGAACTCCCAGTGCACTAGAGAGGGATTCACACCTACTCTTATCTTTTTTTCTCAGAGCTGCAAATGGCGCCAAAACACAAGCAGGAACAGGATTAAACACCAGCTGAGCACAGATTTTGCAGTAGAGGGAAATGAGGAGTCCTATTAGGCAAATGTGAAACTATAAACTGAGTTGCATAGGAGTGAATTTGCACTTGACATAATTAGCTCTAGGGAGAGCACAAGCACAAGTGCCTGGACAGGCTAAACCACGGCATACTGTTAAACAGAAAAAATACTATCATAGCTAGCACTGCCAGTGTGCCTCAGATCTGACCATCAATATTATATATTCTCTAGGACTGCAGAAATTATGAACAAAAGCTGAGGGGCAAAGGATAGGCCAACCTCTTTAGAAAGCAAGATAACTTGTACTCAGATTCTTGAGTTTTAACACCTGTGACCTGCTGAGCAAAGGAAACAGCTGGAAGAGTTAAATACAAGCCCTTCATACAGTATAATTTAGAATTCTTGCCTAGCCTTGTCAAATTCTCTGCTGTTATATCCATTAGGTAAAAATATCCAAGCTAATGTAAGGTAAAAATGAAAAATATTGTTAGTTCTTGTGTTGCTTGAGCAGTTAGGAGATGTAAATAATTGTGACAATTTGTTTGGGAGATTACTAGCACAAAGTCCTGTATAAATCAGAACTATTAAGTAGTTCCATTATCAGTACAGAGACTTTTCTTCCCCCTTTGTTGCAATCTCTCATCTTGAATTGTCACTACCCAGCACTCATTTTCCTATCACAATCTGCAGAAGCCAAGTGATAAGGTTCCATGTTTACCTTCAAGAATGCCAATTGTTCTTCTGTCAGTGCTCAGGTTTTATCACTGGTTCAGTGGCAGTGAAATTGAGTTCTGGAGGAGGGAGCCTGCATTATGTGAGAACAGTTAGATGCAAGGACAGCAGTGTTTTTGTAATTGAGAAGTCAGCTGTGAAGCCAGCATTTACTATCCATTGGAGTCATCTGTGACCATAGAGGAGAATCTGATGGCACAATGATGGACAGTCTGATTGCATATTTCCTGTGCACGGAGCTGTGAATATGTTCAGTGATTCTCAGATTCTGCCTGTATCCCACACGTGGTCTGCAGAGTAGAAACAGTAAAACACACATTATTTTTCAAGCCACATTGTTCTCTGCAGGAAAGCAAGCAATTCAAGATTTCTCATAGGCTCTCAATAGGGAGGTTGGTTTGTTTGTTTAAATATATTTGAAACCAGGAATTTTTATCTGTAGCTTATTTGAAGTTTTTGTATGGAGTTAATTTAGTGGGCGATTTGAGTGGGTGCATTGGAGGGGTAAATACACTCAGGTAGACAAAGGTGTGACTATAAAGCAATGTTGAGAAATTGAAGCAGCTGTGGGTATAGAATAAAAAGGTAATACAAATAAATTTAAAAGGCCGTAATTCCAGGGATGAAAAGGTTCCTATACATGCAGGAGGATGGTTCTCAAATGGATAATTTAATCACACTTTTTGGAGACGACTTGCATCAACCAGGGAACAAAAACCTAAAAAACCAAAAACAGGAGGATATATTTCCTGAAATGCAAAATGAAGATACTGAATACTTAAAAGAAAAAACCTCCCTAGTTTTTCAAATGCTTGGATAAAATTGGAACAAAAAGAGAAAAATTTCTTTGCTTCAAATGCAGTAGTCCAATAAGCTTTAATGGAGCTCAGCCCTAAGATCCTTCTATTTCACTTTCTCCTTATTAAGGAATAAAATAAAGTTATGGTACAACTTTTCTTGCCCTCAATACCCAAGACATTTCATCTGTTCTAGAAAGATAATAATTCTTATCTTAACTGCAAGCTTATGAGATTAGTATTGCTACAGTTAAACACAGAACACTATCCCATGTCACTGGAATGGGAGGGATGAAAGCACCGGAACTGAAGCGCTTGTACTACACGTGGGATCACTAAATCAATAGCATTCACCATCATGTGCTGCTGCATCAAAAAAAAAGGCTGAGTCCTCACAGTGTACTTAGGGGGGCTGTGAAATTGGGATCTGTGGTCCTGTCTGCTGAAGCGTTTATTACCTTTGCACTTCGCACATCTTACAAGTGAATTTATTCTACCCTCATTCTGCAGAGGGAAAACTGAGACACCAAGCAGGGTAAATCAGCTGCTGAAGGGGACAGAGGTGCTTGGTGGCTTGAGTTGGGATCCAGGTTAATTTCTTAACCTGCAAACAAAGGCTTCCAATTAGGTCTATGTATCCAAACCCACACTAAGGAACCCACTCAAGGACGCCGAGGTGTCCATTCAAGGTGCACATGCAGAGATTCAGTTTAAGCAATATGAATATATCAATGTCAGTGATAAGATAGGAACAGTGGGACAAGACCTGCAACACTTAGTCCTCATTTAAAAGGCAGCTGTATCAGAATGCAAGCAAATCCTTCTTGTTAGCATTTCCATATATTATACCCTGATAACTGGAATTAATACTCTTCAAGATGGAGTCAGTAGGTTGTAATTAGTTAAAGAACTACTGTCACACTAATTATCAGTCAGTGACACAGGATATTTGCTAATTGGGCAGAGAAGGTGCTGAGCTAAATGAGGCCTCAGAGCAGTGCTTCCATTGCTCTTCTTGAAATCATTAAGGACAGGGGGAAGGAGAGTCTTGCCAGAAAAACATGTTCTGTTCAAACAAACTGTAATGTGTGCAAGGACAGCACAAGACTTCCTCCAAAACGTGACTGACTCAGCAGAGCCTCTGCAGAAAGCTTTGCCAGCATCTTAAACCCAAATTTGAAGCCCTCATTTGATTTCCTTGTAATTAAAGCTTCCACATCTGCTATCATTTGGCCTTCCCTCTTTTCTGCATGACATCAAGGTAAACAACTAAGTAATTATTACAGCTGTTCCCACAGACATCTAAAGCACTTATGTCGGGTAACAGATTTTGTTAAATTATTGGACTGGAGTTGTCATCTGTTACTGTATTTCAAAAAATCTATGTCTCTCTTACATGCAACATAGAATAAAATGCTCAGTAAAAACCTGTAATACACACTACTAAAACAAATCTTTCTTTTCTACAAATTCATAATCTGGTTGTCAAATTAACAGAATCCAAGAGAGCACATGACATGCTATGCCAAACTTGAGCTATTCTCAGTTTAGAAACAATTTGGCCTCTTTGCTAAGACTCGGAGGTTTGGGTTTTGGTTGTATTGTTATGGTAGCTAATATGAAACCTGTATAATAACTTGACATTTCTTCTCTTCCTGCTGCTTATTCTCCTCACCTGAAACCACATTCTTGTGCCATACCCACCTCAGTGGTTCTGAAGCACCAGGAGCCTATGAATTCTGGAAGAGTGAATCTCATCCCCACGGAAAACTATTTGACAACTAAAAAGAAGAAGTGAGGGGAGGAGAAATAAAATAAGTGTCTGCAGAATAGCAGCTCAACAATATACTTTTCAAAGTTTACCAGCGGGAGTCAGTCACTGTCAAGAAGTTCCTGTCTGTGTTCATGTCTGAGACATTGAATGGGATTGTCTCACAGATACTGTGGAAGAAGCCTTAGATGAAGGTACATCAAACAAGCCATAACTAACATTCAGACTGGATAAATTCATAAACATAGGTTTAACTAAGAGACATGCTGAAAGTTTTTCAATTTAAACAATATTTTCCTAAAACAGAACATCATAATCTCCCTCTTCTGCTTAACAACAGCAAGAAGAGCCTGCACGAATGCAGAGTTCATTTGGTATTGCAATAACAGTGTGTGAACTTTTCCAACAGCTGCAGAGTGTATCCATATTGGTAAGTGCCTTTTATTTTTGTGAGTATAAATAACATACATTCTTTAGCAGAAATGAAAGAATGAAGTATATCATCACAATTTCCAACAGAGTAAAACTTATCAGCTGGACTAAGGAGAGGGGTTAATTGACAGGAGAACTACAGATAAACATCTCCTGAACTGCACATAATGCCAAGAAAGTACATGAGGGATATTGTACTCTGAGAAAGGGAAGAAAAAACTCCACCAAAGCCATTACAGCTATTGCAACAATTCAATAGTATTTGGTGTGTGCAGTTCAATTATCCCACTGCCAGAGTGTGACTAATTTCACCCTCACGAAACCTAAGTAATCAAACTTGTAAAATTGAGATAGAGCAATTTTAAAATTAACCAAAAAACCCAAATGATTTGGTGTCAATCTCCATGTGATGAAACAATGCTTTTGTTTGCCATACGGAATCTATTTGGACCTGATCACTGCCTTTGACACCGGTTTACCAAGTTTTGGCATATGGTCCACCCTTAGTGCCTTCCATGGCTCCTCCTCCCTCACTAGTTAGAATTCAGAGCTGAGGAATAAAGGGGATGTGGGAATCTTCAGAACTGAGCAAAGTTCAGTGGCTCCCAAGACAGACAAACTCATTGAACCACGGTATCCTTATTAGCAGCCAATTGCTAGGGCTGAAGTCACTGGTGCAGTCATGGGGCTGCAGGAGGGTGGCCACCTGCAGCTACGTCATGGCAGAGGGTGCACAAACATGGGAAGACACCAACCTGCGTCTGCAGTTTCAAAGTAACTTGTAGGTGGTGCTGTAAGCCTGAGATCAGCACCAGGAAAATAAACAGTTTATTTTGTGTCAGGGGATGTAATTACATAACTGACAAGGATGGGCTTTCAGAAGCAAGGGTGCACCTTCTCTAATGTGCATCTTCCCCTGCACAAAGTCTAGCAACCTGGATTATAAAAGTTTAGAGTGTAACACAAGCACAAAGGTAATTGTACAGACTTTCCTCAAGACAAAGGATGATAAATGACCCAGCAAAGCATTTCATTGTTGCAGAATACTACACACACTCCAAAAAAACCCCAAAAACCACCCAAAACTATGGCGATTAAAATTCTGAAAGAAACATGGAGCTCAGGAAAAGAAAGCTTAATGAGCTACCTCACTACAGGCAGTCTTTGTACCTATGATTAATTTGATGTTTCCACTCACATTTATTTTAGGCAGGGGAAAAATGATTGTAACTAATTTTCTAAAAGGTAAACATCCAAACTGTAAAGTGGTGCTATCTCAGATCCAAAATTTCTGACACTGTATATATGTACATGGGTGAAGAATTAGCAATAGGCTTTATAGTAAGACTGATATTTTAAAAAGTAGTTAGCAAATGTCTTGATTTTTGAATAACCAATTTAACATCCTCAGCAGGAGCTGATTTCTGAGGATTGGGGCTTTCTTCCCTGGTTTATGGGTCCTGGCAGCAAGTCAAACTGAAACTTGTAGTGAAATACAACTTTCAGAAACCTCAACAAAAATACAGGGAAAACCAACAGTCCCAATTTCAGGGCTTCTCTTCTGTATTGTCCTATGCTACACTGAGCTTGTAAAGTACCAGGTAGTGAACAAAATTACATTCTCAGCTGTATTTCATTTGCCTTTGCAAAGACATCATCTCTTACAATAGAAAAAAAGTGAAGCAGGCCCAAGGATCTGGCAGGCAAGTGAAGGATGAATTACTTCTATTGTGATGAACTGGGTCTCTTGTGATAACAAAAACATCAGTTCAGTTAAAAATGAGGCGTGTAGTGCAAGCTCACTCTTTGGATGCTAGTTAGACATTGATGCAATTGTGCTGTCTCCAGGTTTCAGAGCTTAGGCCCTCAATGTGCACTGCATTACACAAACACAGCAGCTTAAGCCCATCCGTTTATGTATCCTGGTGCTCCTACCATTGTGTCTTTAGTATGGATGGGAGCCATGGCAGCTGCAAAAGCCTGGAGTACAGGGAGGAGGAACGAAATTCTGGCCCAGACACAACCACAGACATCTGTAGGACATGGCTGTGTTTCCAACTCTGCTGTTAGTCACTACATCCCACGGAGAAGAAAGGAGGACAGAGAACTTGACAAAAGTCTTTACTGAAATATGAACCATAACAAATACAAAGCTACCTGGTTCTCTAAGCCTCTTCCCTGCATTCAGTCTGGTTTGCTAGGTCTCTTCTCTTGGTCTTTTATTTAGCTAGTTGATGGATATTCGAACAGCATGGAATTTTTGAATCTTCTCACACCTGTCTGTGGTATGTCATCCATAGGAACTTTCCCCTCTAGGCTGAATTTTACTAGAATGGAATCTGAAATTCAACATATTGCTGGGAGAATTTAAGCTTGTCTCAAGTGAACATATCTGAAAAGCACTTAATGCCTATAGCTAACCTGAACACTCATAGCTCCTTTCAAATGGCCTTAGCAGCAAGGAGAGTTCCCTTTTACCAGTGTACAGCATTGGTGCACAACCACCCACAGCTCACCTCTAAAGAGAAGCAGCATTATTCCCCCGGAGCTCCAGGGATGATGTTATTAGAGGTCTGATTCCCACAGCCAGTACACTGCAGCCTTAATAAACCATGTATTTGCATCAAGGGATTACGTCCATGAGTGCAGAGGAGTGGACTCATTTAATAGTCTTTCTCTACCGCTGACTACTCTGATCCCTCCAGCAATTCTGCTCTGCAAAAAAACAGCTCCAGAATGACAAATTGATTCTTTCCTTCCTTTTAAAACAAGTCACTTCTGATTTTATGGCTACACCAGATGCACTTTCTTCACTTAGATTTAAGGAGGACAAGCTGGTTATATTTCTCTCTATTTTTGCCAGAAGCTTTGTATTTTGTGCTGGATGCCTCAGGACAGGGCTGATCTAATTCTACAAACTATGGTTGATCTGTTTTGCTTTTGCTGAGCAATAGCTCACAAAAATAATCTCTAAGATCCTAACTGCAGCAATTGGGCAGGATTAGAAAGTCAAAGGTCTGACATACACAGGCATGTACCTTTGTCTTTAATTCTGTGCGCCTCCATTATCAGATGGTAATGCAGATAATCCCCCATTTGAATTTTAGATAAATAACTCCTTGCCCCTTTTTTTCTTTGCATAACTAATGTAGTTTTACCCCCTCTGCAAGAATGAAAATAAACTGAGAGCTGCTACTGTGAAAATAAAGCAGTTCCCTTATGTTGGCTGCAGGGTCCCTGATCTGAAGAGTCTCTCAGGACTATCAGCTGGCATTAGTTGGCAACATTCTGTCAGTCTCAGACGCTGCCAGTGGCAGAGGGAACTGCAAACTCTCAGCATTCATGCCTCCAGAGAGGCTCTCACTTCCTACAGTCATGTAAGGGCATACTGGTATATGTACTGGTAATACCTCTGCTGTCTCTATTAAACATCTCATTTCAGGGTACAGTGCCACCACATTAATTGTCCAGAACACATTTTTAAGCCTTTTCCTCTCACAAATTCGAGGTTCTCCATCTCCTCAGTGAAAAGTTATATTCTAAATTTGTCCTACAGTGGAGTTAGGCAGCCACATATAGAATTTTGTTCTGTAACTGTATCTGTCCCCAGCATTGTGAAAACCAGTGATTTCCCTTGGTCTCTTTGCTTGTGGTAAGTGTCTCAGTACAGGAAAGTGGGACCTTACAGACTTATACCTGTGCAGGTCCTACAGAAAAATTTTACTTGCACAGTGAATATTCAGACAGAATGAAGATTGTGGAGCACATACAGTGAGTGGTACTTCTGTGACACTCGAGTGTCTCAGTCTTGTGGCTTTAATCACTGACCAGTTCTCATTTTTCCCAAACTGCCAATTCCATCTATTCTGACTGAGCACAGAAACTACTATATTCTTTCTTCCATCACAAGGGAAGCTCATAGACCTTCAAAAGAGATGCTCTCTTTTCCCAACTATTTCTGTTCCTGTTGTTTCCTCACTTTCTAAAAGTTCCTAACCAATCTCTCAAACACCACAACCTCCCTCTGGTCCTTCACTCCCTCAGTCAGAGTGAAATTAGCCCTTGAGCTACAGAGACTGAAACATCCTTCTGCAGTCCTAGTGTATCTCTGCAGTCCTAGTGTGTCTCTCTCATTCAAAACATTATTTTCTCAGCTTTAGCCCTCACATAGGCAATGTGATGCATTTACATCTTTGCTTTTTTTCCTCCATTCTTCTTGTTGCCTGCAATTGCTGCAGACCTTCTACAACCTCCAGGCCTCAGAATATCTCAGCTCCAGGCTGATGTAACTACAGCTTGTCTTAAACAACTTCACTGCCTTGTTGTAATTTCCCCATTTTAAAAGTGCCTTTTACTTTCATAATTTTTTTTCTCAAGGTTTCCTTTCTTTCAATTATTACTGGATTCTGACAGCAATTATCCTATTTCCTTTCACATTTTATAGCCAGGTATTCTGTCTTAAAACTCAAAAGAGATGGTGAATAGCTTTCTCAGTACTAAAGGCTTGGGAAGGTCCCAAGGTAATGCTATTCCCTGTTTTTCTCTTGCATCATTATCCATAAGAAATCTTGACCTTTATTTAAAATTAAATTAAACCCCTTGTATTTGAGACAAAATTTGAACATAATGAAGCAATCTCACTGCACACCTTCAGAAAGCATGGAAAGAGAAGCTAAGATACATATGTAAATCTGGGGGTTTCTTCAGAGCTTTCTTGGAATACAAACAATAAAACCAGATTTTTTTTCTTTTAAAATTTATCCAAGAACATGCACAATATAGTTCCACATCTGAGCTGTGGAAGAACTCTCAGCACTGTAGTTACAACATATAAGGATGGATGACCAGCAGCATTTGAACTCAGAGTGATGAGCACACCAACTCTTCATCACTGAGCACACCAACAGAAAAAGAACCTTGACAGAAAGAACCTGTGAGAAGCAGAGCTGGTGGAACTGTCATCTGACTAAGGGGCTCCACCCTGCATTTTTGGATTTAAGGTGCAGATGTATCAGACTGCAAATGATCTGGGCTAGGCTCTGCTTGACAGATTGCAGGCAAACACCATCTTCCCAAGCAAGCGATTTATGTGGTTGTGCTGGATATAACGCAGTGTTATAGACTTTCAATGAAAGGCAGCAGTGACAAAGACAACATCCACTGCAGGATAATGGAGAATTACATGCTCCAGCCAGCTCCAAATCTATTTCCCTAAAACTTCAGGAGCAAAATTTGAACCCCTGAAGTCACAGCAGTTACACTTAGGATCAATCCAGATTTAGACATTGGTTAGGATAAGTATGCTTAAAAAAAAAATTCCAGACACCAAAAATATATATTGAAAAATAAATTTTAAAAGGAACTTTGGAGTACTTTTTCTTTTTTTATATCATCTATAATTTTTTCAGATTGTTTTGCCTGTTGTCATGTGAAATCTATGTATTTTCTGAACTTGTTTTCTTTAGAAGTGAATACATTGATTTTCTCTATATTAATTCATTTATGAGAAGTTTTTCCAAAATGGCTGAAGGATTTAACCATATAAATCTTTTTGACTCTCAATAGGATTCATTTTCCAAAGTTCTCTAGAGGCTTTTGAAAACTAAACCTCCAGTCCTACAATAAGTCTGCTTTGTGTACTATTGTGTTTTTATTTCACAGCTGCTCTACTGCGCTGGCTTACGGACATGCCTATCTTCTGATCAGCACATTTTAAGGAATCCTGGAGAATACACATAAAATTCTCTGTCTCTTGTAAGGTAATCATAAGCACCAACAACAGAATGTTTATGTGTCTTATGCTGCCCAGCTCACACCTAAGGACAGAAGAATCCAGGAAACTGACTCTGAAAGATCAGCAGAAGCCAAGAATGAGCAAGGGAAATATTTCATTGGATAGTTTTAAATATCCATACATAAATCAGGGGGAACTGTGAACTGTCTGGAATAGAATATTAACCCCCTTCAATGTATTCCCTATCACGCAGCAGGGCAGCATTTTGGATCAAATTCACCCTGCTGAACATACTGAATTCCTCAGCTCTACTGAGCATTTCAGATTAATAACACAGAGGAGGCAGGTGAGGTGAATCATAAAAGATTAGAAAAGGCCAACCCATTGCACTCACCTTTCAGCTCCCTCACATGACAGCGCTCACCAAGAACAGCTGTGGTGTCAGTGCACAGGGTGAAATGGTGGCCAGGTGTGGGGGGCTGGAAAACCTGGAAGATCTCACATGGGATCATCCACACAGTGTGCCCAGTGTAGAACATGAAGATGCCTTTCATTCCTTTGTGTATCTGTTTTAAAAATAGTTTGGCAGAGCTCAGCCCAGACTCACTGAACTCAGTCTGGCTGCCATATCCACCTGCCATAATCACCTGCATATCCAGGTTTATGACTAGGTCTATAAAGATTCAAATGTTTCCCCTCTTGAGACATAGCTGTGTTTTTCTCCAACAAAGTAACACCTTCTAGCACAATCTGTATATCTGTGAATATTTGGAAGTCCCTTATTAGAAAAACACAGTATGAACTGTCCAAATTACTGATTTAACTCAACAGGGTTAAAAAAAAAAAATGCATTACAGAAACAGGTCTGCTGAAAGAACAGTCATTTGAGCCTAGAAAATCATGACTCAGAAAGCTGTACAGCAACTGCAAACGACTCCCATTGACCATCACCCATAATGTTTTAGGCAGTAGAACAATATGCAAACCTAAAGTAAGCTAGTTTTCAAGGGAAAGATTTTTAAAAGATTTTTATTCAAAAATTATGCCCTATGTCAGTTAAAATTGTACGTACAGTAGGTGAAAGAAGCAAAGGTGAGAAAAGGATGAAGGTAAAATAATTATTCCAGTCTAAGGAGGTTATAATTACAAAGTGAATCACCACAAATACACACTGAATACCTCCATCATTACCTGCCTTCTGGAGTGAATGACTGAGTGATCAGATTAGTAACTTTCTCTTAAAGCCAAGATTTTCTGTAGGCTAAATAGAACTCAGCATCTCTGAGTAGTCTGGGAAAAAAATTCATCTGGCAGCATCAAAAATAATACAAGGTATGAAATGGCAACTTGTGCTTGTAAGCTTTTTTTTCTTTTTCTAAGCAAAACACTTCTTACTTTAGGGTCACAGTTTCTATCTTACATCCTACAGCTTATATGAGATCAACTTGAATTTTCTTTTCTCCATCTCTTTTCCTAATTACAGGTAAAAAATCTGACATTCAACTCTGCTTCTGATCTCCCAGCTTAAAATATTTAATGGAAATTAGTAATAATGAATCTAAAGAAATTATCATCAAACAAAACCAACAAGCAGGTGACTGCAATGAACTGCCCCCCTGGCCCTGGCCAGCTACTCATGATCAAACAGAGAATACATCAATTGTAAGGTCACTGAAAGACAAGGGAAACACACTTGATATTGATGTAAGGGGAAACAAGCTTAGAGAAGTCTAATTGTTTGTCCAGTCAGTTCAGTGGAAAAGCTATCAAGCAGGACAAGGCCTACTGCATGCCCTCAGTCTCCTGTAAGACACAGAGGTCCCCCATTATCAGTGGCCATGCCTGATTAATCACTTACTCAGCCACTCATCTGCAAATGACCTGAGCTCTGTAATTGACCCCAGTGGGACCACCAGGGCTCCCCCAGTTGTGAGCAATTATTGAATGGTCCACTCTGGCATTCAGCTGTCACCCACACATCAGAGAAACCCATTTTATGCTACAAAATGCTTTGTGATACTTCCTTTAAAATGTATTCATGTGAAGACACATTTTGTGAAGCAAAATCCTTAAAAAAAAACACAATAGAGAAGCAATTGCAGTGAATTAATCTTACCTGATTCAACTGATAGCCATTATAATTACAAAGCCAGCATAGTTTGCTATAGTATTCTCTATTGATACACTTTTATTTTGAAGAGAGGTAAAGAAAGAAAAGCATTTAAAGGCACCTTATTATCTTCCTGATTGCAGATGAGGGCAGGAGCTGAGTCTGGCTGTCACTACATGCTATCTTCAGTGTGTCAATAAAAGGAGAAAATGTAACAGAACTTGCAGAGTCCCTTATTCCATAGAAAATGGTCTAGAAGCTAGTTTCACCATTATAGGCAAAAAAGTGTATAAAAAACCCCCAAACCACTCAGACTGGGGTAGATTCAGGAATTCAACTTACAGGTTAATTTATCTACAGCACACTCAAAGTCAGTAGGAGTTTGACATCATAGCTGACATCTAAGCTTTGAACTTTGATTTAAATGCTATCTCCAATACCACTCTCAAGGGAGTTATATCATGGAAATGAAGATTTGTGTCACATTTACTTATTACAGTACAAGAAAAATATACACAATGATCCTGTCTTCCAAAATACAATTGCAAATGTAATTGCTCTTCTGAAATTATCCTGAATTAAATACTTGCAAATTCTAATCTTGTGTGTTCTGAAGACTTTAAGGTAGTAAAATAAGCTCTTTATCACAGTTTCATGAAGAGTGCAATGGAAAAATAAATCCTGTGATAAATATCTGGCAGTAAAAGGATAATGAAGCCAATATAGAGCGGCCTAAGGATTGAAACTGGCCAGGGAATAAAGAGCAACAGACTGGTTCATATTTTCCCTGCCTCTTGTGGCATTAAATCTTTCTTGAGAGAGAAATTGCACCTACCCATTTTCCTAAAAGAAGGATAGATTACTGGAAGTGATGGGTCAAAAGCCATTTATCTACATAACTGTCTAAGAGCATCATATTTTTTCAGCCTCTTCTCTTAATAATGCAACATGATGGATACAGTTATTTTGAAGGGTATTATTCCTTTTTGCCCATATGCCAAGAGCAGCTTTCGCTAAAAATACAAAAAGTATTGCAAAGTTGCTATGAGAGACTTAAAAACAAGTTAATTACTCATCTATGTGAGAAAGGAAACATCTGCCTTAAGAAAACCACCGACCAACCAATTTTCGTTTTGAAAATAGTCAGACATTATTCAAGTCCAAAACATAAGAGCACACGGGTAGGCATCAGGTCCAATTCCAGTGTGGATTTTCAACACTCTTCTGATATTATAGCTGGACCTAGCAATAAAAAGCCCAGTATCCACAGACATATTGCATTCATCATACTGCTTAGACCTTCCCATTTGTTTATTTTTTGATAACTGAAAATTCATTTGGATTTGGCTACAGAGTAAAAAGGTTTTCCCTGATATGAAGCATCATTCTTACTGTATAAGTTTCTGTTCCAAAATAAGAAAGTACTACCCAAACAAATAATAATTTTAAAAACCTACACATACTTCTATTTCAGGAAAAAAAAAATCAGTATGAAAAATTTCAGACCAAATGTTTTATTTGAGCTAAAAACCACTAAAGAGATGCTCTAACAGAAATTGGTGTAAGTAATACTGAGTAATAGCAGCCCTACTTACACTGGGGAAAAAGGATCCAGCCTGTAAGAATGCTGAGGCAGAGCTGAGTCAAGCCCTGTCCTTGTAACTGCCCAGCAGAGACTCATTGAGAATGACACAAACGGGAATGTGCAAGGAGTTGCCTGAAACCTTTTGTCCAAGGAGAGAGCAAACCATGGTTGGCCTCACGACCCAGGGCAGTCAAAAGAAAAGGTCTCCCATTGATTTTAAGGGCCTTGTGTTCAGCTCTGCAATGTTTGTTTTCATGTAACCCAAGCTATTCTCCAAGTTTCCAGCCTGGCCAAACTTCCAAGCATGAATTACAATGGAAACTGGAATGCATTCAAATGTTATTGACTCTTCAGAAGCGGAGCCAAATTCACAGTAAAAAGCAGTGTTTAACAGATAGGAATATGTTGATTTCCCAACAACTGTGTAGATTCAAATGGCAACGTTAAAAAAAACAGAATTCTGTTTTCAGGCCAGGAGGAAGAGTGGAACAGCAATCTGAGCCTGTTCCAGCCTCACAAAATGCAGACTATTGTTGGGCTTGCAACACATCCACTGATAACAGAAAGTAGAAGGGATCACTGTGCAGTTTTGTTGTTATTTAAAGGCTCTTTTAATCAATAAGATACTTACATGTGCAATTTTCCAGCTTAGCTGTAGAAAGGTAGCAGTATAGTGTTCAGCAGTGTATTGCTTATTAACATATTTCAGCCTTCTTCCTTACAGGGTGCAAACTGCTGTTACATAATGTTTAATACAACACATTTCTGTATTTTAAGCTGGTGTTTTACTTCTGAGACCCTGTAGAGGGCATTAGGAAACACAAACGCTGCCTCTTCCCAAGGCCTACATTTCTGGGACTGTAATGGGAGTAGAGCTAATGAGGATGGATTGAAATCCAGCAGATACACCCACTTCTTAACACTTCTCCTGCATACATAAAGTAAAAGAATCACCATATTTCTGCTGCCAGTAAAACTACCAGATATAGCAGGGTCTGGGATCATTTTCCTTGACCTGAAATAATTTCTTTTCACTTGCTTGCAAATGTGGAGTATGTGTATGACTTTGCTGCAATTAGGTTCTCTAAGTCTCACTACTAATCTTCAGTGCAGGAATACTGAAGCAATATTTTCCCTCCCAATCTCCTTATTTTTCTCTTAGCCTTTAGTATTTTCTCCTCTTGCGGGGCTTACTCTAACTTAGGAGTGTGTTTCAAAGGTGCTTGTTTCACTCATGTTATTCTCTTTCCCAGTCCACTGAGTGGCACCAAAGTTTTTTCTTAACCCTTGGCTTTTCTGTTTTATTGCAGAGAAGAAAAGTAAATCACTGCAAGACTGGTGTCCATCCTGAAGGGTGATAATAACACATCTGTACCCAAGAAGAGACCCCCATGAATATCCACCTGCCTTAAAATGGGTCTGAGGAAGAGGACAGGCCTGGACAAAGAGTACCTGGGGTGTTTCAGTTATGGAAAAGGTTATTTCCCTCACCACAGGAGTGGATGGTTTGTTCTTATGAAAAGCTGAAACCCATCAGGGGTCATCAAGGACAGTGACAGCTCCTTTTTCATCTCTCGAACTCTTCTATTCCCTGGATGGTCTGTTAATGGAATAAGCAAAACAGACCAAGCTGTCACATCCTCTCCCTATCTTCCTAGATTTCTGGAACAGTTGCAACTTGCAACAGTCTCAAGCTCATTTTCATTCAAGAGCATGTGGAAATACAAGGCATGATGGGAGGGGCTGTCTTTACAATAGATTCACACTGGATTAATCCAAGTGGAAAGCTGCACGCCTCTTGGTTTTTTTCAAAAGAGTGTCTAATAGGATTAATTTCAAGGCTGTGGATGTGAGTTACCATGTTTTCTTCCAAGCAAGGCAGAAAGAGCCATGGTGCCGTGCAATATGGGGCTCCCTGCCAGCCAGTTCTGCTTCAGGCTTCTTTGCCAATTAATCTTGCAATGTCTGCCCCAAACAAACAGGTTACCAATGATAAATGAACAGCTAAATGCTCATTTAGCATTTCCATATCCCTTTTCCCCCATACAATCACTTGATTTTATGCTCCCAAGCTGTCAATTCAGACACAAGAGGTAAAAGGTAGGAGAGGGACAGCACAAGAAAATCTGCACCACCTCCATTCTTGTTCCAAAAGATCTCATTAGAGAACACCTGCCTGAATTCCCCAGAAGTAGGTGTGTATAAGGAAGGTGAGAAGCACAGGAGCTGCCCAAAGGCAGCTGCCACTGGTCTGTGACCTGTAGGCCACACAGAATTTATGCTAAAGGAAATGTGTGTTTGCAACAAAATCTCAGCAACTTCTCTCTGAAGGACATTGTAATTTATATTAACCATAAAACCTGGATATTGCCTTTTGGGTTGAGAGGTGTGCAAACTGAAGGAACTGAGGCATTTCATTTCAACAGAACAACTGCATTGAGAAGTGCAGTTAATGGTCATGTCCCATGTTCCCCAACTAAGTTTTGATAAAGATCTCAACCTAGAATTTATGAAAATTGTTTGCTGGAGATTCAGAGGGGCTTAGCAAAGGAGAAAAGAATCTGCTGTGAAACCTAATAGTAATAGATGTTCACAATTTAGAGAGTCACTTAACAATGTATAGCTTTTGGAGATTCTTGAGCTAAGCAGAAAGGAATCAGTCAGTGCTCCCTACTCCATCATTCCCTGTTGCAAAACATCAGTCATTGAAGTGGAAAATTCTTTGAGTTACGTTTTTGCTAAACAGCACCTATGCATGATAACACTTCAGTTATGAAGACATAAGTCTGAAAGGCTTAAAAGCTCTCCAGAGCAGCCAGATATACCATCTTTTTATTGGCTGAATTTCCATGCCTGCTGTTTCTCATTTCAGAATCTATGGTTATCACAGAAAAATGTCTGGTTCCTCTTTCTGCTGCGTACCACGTGTGACAAAAAACACTGTAGAGCCTGTATGGGTAAGTATTTACTTCTTCCCATCCCTACCACTCCCAATGAATCTTTCTGAGGTCTGCTATAAGCCTGATAAAGTGTTTGCCTCATATACTGATACATACCACAGCAAATTTTCAGGAAGTACTGCAGTACAGATCTCAGAACTCAGTCATTAATATAATCTGTCCAAGAGGCCTTTTTAGTTTTCTGCAGGATCTCTGTAGCCAAGTAAGTAGGCAGCTAAGAAACTGTACTGCCTCTGTCACAGGATTCCACATAGTGTCAACTAAGCTGGGAAGAAGTGATCCTTGAATATAAACCATCATTTTGGAACCCTCTTCCCTCCTGGACCTTATCCCATGGCATTCTACCAAGCCGATCCCTGGAGAGGCCAAAGTCTGCTCTCCTGAAGTCTGGGGTAGTGAGCTTGCTGTGCACCCTTTTCACTGTCCTAACACTTCACCATTCCACCATGTCATGGTCACTCCAGCCAAGGCTGCCCTGGAGCTTCACATTCCCCACCAGCCCCTCCTTGTTGGCGAGAACAAGAACCAGTGCGGCACCTCTCATCACTGACTCCTCTGTCACTTGGAGAAAGAATTTAACGTCAGTTCATTCCAGGAACCTCCTGGATTACCTGTGCTCTGCTGTGTTGTCCCTCCAACAGACATTGGCGTGTTTGAAAGAATACATGAAGACCAGGGCTGTGTCTTCCACTCAGTCTTGCTGGCCACTATCCTGACCCATAAGCTCTCAGCCAGCTCCTCATCCATCCCCAGGCAGCATTCCGTGCACTCCAGGTGGACATTAATATAGATGGCAACACCCCTTCCTTGTCTCCCTTGCTTGTCCTTCCCAAAGTGCCTGTGTCCTTTCATTCCAATACTCCGGTCATAGGATCCATCCCACACATCTCCATGATTCCAATAGGATTACAGCCCTGTAGATCTGCACACATTTCTAACTCCTCTTAATTAATGCTACATGCATTTGCATTGAGGCATTTAAATGTAGCCCTCAGTGAAGCTTTAGACTGGCTGGAATTCCTTTGTGCTGCTCTTCAGGGGCTCCCCTGCTGACATGTGATCCCTCTCCAGGCTCTGGGCATCTCTTGCTGGCCCTGGCATTCAGCTGGTAGGAGTGGGATGGGCTGAAGGTGCCTTCCCATGGACACTTTAAAGCCCTGCCTGCCAGCTTGGCAAGCCTGTGACTGATGATGCTCTTCCCCTTCTCTGACAGATGGAACCCATCCTCCCCCAGCAGACTGGGTTTCCAAGCAGAATCCCATGGTCTACGTAGGTGAACATGGCCTTGTCCTTGCTGTTGCAAGCTTTCATTCTCCTGCATAACTGTCCCCTCTTCCTCCCTCTCTCCCTCTTTCCTGTGTGTGCCAGCAGGAAAGTTTGGATCTGTTTGGCTGTGCGCTGTGGGTCCACTGCAGACTGTGCTTGGAACCAGCTCTCCAACTCCTTCCCAGCCTCCCTAACATGACTCGCCCATCTCAGCACCTCCTGCAGCTCAGCCAACTGTTGAAAATATGCAAATTGTAATTAGAAGGAAGTGCTAGGCCAGCCACATTAGCACTGATGTTGCAAACACACTGCAGCTTGATTTGCACAACAACATTTTGACAGCACTATTATGTCAGTTAAAAACAGGGGAAGAGCGCAGCTACAGCATCTTACCTATGACAGAGCTGACGAAATCGCTCCTTGTTGAGTTCACACAGAATCTGACATATATTCTTCTGAAGCAGAACTAGAGCTGTACAGGGACTTCTCAGCTGGAAAACAAGCTGTGAAGGCAAGCAAGTATAGCCAGGGAGCAATGACAAGCAGTCAGAAGCCGTACAATTAGCACACATGGATCCACAAGACAATGACCTCCTCCTTTTTTAAACCTTCATAATTTTCACTAGAAGAGAAACTCCTACTGAATTCAGTAGGCTATTGAGGGGTCGATCTAAAGTTCACACAGCAGCTGGGATTAGTCCATGATTGTAGCAATTAAACTGTTATAATTAGGAACCTGGCTCAACTGCAACTGAATATCCCAAATGCAGCCTACTCACAAGCTTTCCTGTGCTTGTAAGTGCATATAAAAAGTTAGTAACAAACTGCTTTATTATCTAAAAATATGCAGGGTAAAAATGAAGTGACTCAGCAGAAATAAAACCTCTGATTTAAATTATTGCTATTGTGCTAACATTTGCCTCCTCAGTCCTCTGAGAAGTCAGGCCTTGCATGAATATTTTGTACTGTGAAATCAACGAAGACACCAAGTTCTTTTTCCAAGATGAAAAGATCGAATCCCTGTTTTAAATAGGGAAAGAAAGCATTGACATTTCAAGAGCAGGACAGTTTGTACTCCAAGATGAGATATGAGCAGTATGAATTATGACTCTGATATTAAGTAGCTCTGGTCCATCTACTACTCTCCCCTCAAGTGCAACTTCAATTTCCATCTCCACTGAAGTTAAAAAGAAGACTGAATTAGAAGCATGTTTCTTCTCCAATTCAGTTCTCTTTAAAATAGAACAGGGGAGTTAAAAATGTCTTGGACAGAGGGCAAGGAACTATGTATAACTATAGCAAAGTCAGCAGTATTGTAGCACAAAAAACAAACACTTGAGATTTAAAATAGAAACTGCATGCCTGGACTTTAGCAAGGAGCCACTTACAACCCTTCTGGTTCCTTGTGTAATGGACAGGGACAGGAATAAAAACCCCACAAAGCAAGGTGTGTATTCCATCTAAGCCGTTGTGTAACCACAGAAATTAGAAAGAGCTTTTGACAGTGAGACTCCTTAAGAGTCAAAAACCTCCTAAGCTTCCAAAACTGAGTAAAGAGAACAGGTAAAAGAGTGATCCTTTTCTATCAGTTTACATATTTCCACTGGAGTCTTACATCTGCAATGCAACTGCATTTTGACAGAGTGCTGCCCAGAAACGGTGTACAAGCCCCATCTTCCCTGTGTATGCAGCACAGCAGTCACTTCTACATTACACAGCCTGTTTTCTTCTCAGGTAGTATCTTCTATCTCCTACTTCTTAATTATTAATTGCTTAAGCTCCAACCATCACCCCCTTAGTTTCTGCTGTGTTAAATTAGGCCATTTTCTGTTTTATGCAAAGATCTTAAATGATGTAAGCATACTGATCACTAGCCAAAGCAACTAACTGGGGTTTTTGTGAGTACTCCATAATTTTATTTGCACATATGCAATGAAGAATCTTTGTAGAGGCCCAAATAGTAACATTTCAATCTTCGTTTTTTTGTTTCCTTTTCATCGAGGTGAGGAGTGTGCCTTCCTTAACCCCAGTGCATCCCTGGGGCCCAGGGTCTATTTCATGTTTAGTTTCCAGTTTGATGTTTATGTCCTTTCATGTGAAATGCACACTTACAGGAACAACAGTGTTTCATATTGAGGGAGCTGCAGGTGAATGGACCATGTAATTAGGCATGGATTCACGTGCTGGCAAGCTCCCAAGGAATGTGTGACACCAAGTAACTTTCCTAGCTGTCTACTATGGGTGTCCAGTAATGCCCAAAATAATCTCTTCTAATCTCTACAGAAATAGGGAGGGCCACAGTCCTACTCTGGGGCAGAGGCAACACAATACCTTCAGAGTGTGAATGTTAACATGAAGAAACATGTTTTGCTCATTTTGTCTGGTCTCCTAAGGAAAAAGGAGAATGTAAATTTCCAAATAAAAGAGTGAAATAAACATATTTCTGTAAATATTAGTGAAACTGGATACTTCAACTATACACAATTTTTTTTTTTTCTTCACATCAGGAAACCCAGAATTCACGACTATTTTTACACAGTTTCAGCTGTAACAGATCACTGCTTTTTCCTTGAGGGAAATTTTCCACAGGAAATTCACAGCTAAGTGCAGCTAGCGTGCCCCAAACACAGCCCAGGAGAACAGCAGACAAGCGGCTATCTCATGGATAGCTCACAAAAGAAAACATCTTCTTCACCTGCAGAGTTTTATCCTGAGTTCTGACCTTTAAAGAACGTAACGCCTCATTTCTGCAATTCGGAAAGTAAAATTCCAGCATGTCACCCCCCTGGTGGTTACTGAGAGCAAATACAAGCAGCGAAACACCCGGCCAGGGTCACGCAGGGTGAGTTTAGCACGGCCCTCCTCAGGCGCACGGGGTGCCCAGCGCCCTCCTGCTCGTGTGTGGGCACAGGGCTGCCACCAGTCCCAAAAAAACAGGGAAAAAAAACACTGGCCAGGACCCGCAAGCGCTATGGGGTGGCGAGAGCCCAGCCCGCTCACCTGCCTGAGGAACGTTCTGGAAGCCTCCGGCCGCCGTCGGGCTGCAGCGGGCCGAGCCCTGAGGGCTGCGGGCAGCACCCGCTGCTGTGCTGGCCGGGGCACGGCTCCTCCCTCAGCGCCGGGCCGGGCCGCGGGCTCGGCGCTCCCCTCAGGGGCACACCTGAGGCGCTCCGCGGCCCCACGTCCACGCTCACAGCCTGGAATCCCGGAGACACTCCGAGGGAAGCCGTCCAGGACAGGTTTTGTGAGCAGGAGTGGCATCACCAGGTGAGGTCCCCCCAGGGCTCGGGCGGCACCTCAGGCTGTGGGGTAACGACCCCCAACTCCCAGAGCCGCACCCAGGGGAGCAGCAGCCACAAATCAACCTAAACTGAATATTCGGCACGTTTCCTTCCATCTCCCCCTGACGGGTTATTGGGCTCCCTCCCTCTCCGAGGAGCTGCTCGCGGTGCGAGGGGAAGGGAAGGGCGGGGGAGGGCTCCTCCTGCCCGCCCCATCTGCCACAGGAAGCCCGGAGCCAGAGAGCCCCGCGGTGCGGGGGTGCCGTGGGTCAAACCCGGCTGGAAATAAAGCTCCAGACAGCTGCTCACTCAACCCCCTCACTCCCCCTCACCCTGCTGGGGTGGGGAGGAGAATCAAAGTAAAACCCTAGGTTGTGAGAAGAACAGTTTAATAGTCGAGAACAAAGTAAAATACAGAAATGACAATAAATGGTAGTAATTATGATAATGAAAAGGAAACAAACAAGTGGTGCACAATTCAATTGCTCACCGCCCACTGGCCTATGCCAGGCCAACCTTCCCAAACCCAGATCAGCCCCCACTTCTGGGTAACTCCCCCAGGATATACCAGGCATGATGTTCTCTGGTGTGGAATATCCCTTTGGCCAGTTCGGATCATCCCTCCCAGTTTCTTTTGTGCACCTTCTCATTGGTAGAGCATGAGACAAAAAAAAAGTAAAAATTCAATGACTTAGGATAAACACGACTTAGCAAAACCCAAAACATCGGTGTGTTATCAACACCATTCTCATTCCAAATCCAAAACACAGCACTGTAACAGCCAGAAAGGAGGAATTAACTCCATCCCAGCTGAAACCAGGGCACAGGCCCTCCATGAGCTCTCACCTCACGCAGGGGTCTTGCCACTGCCATGGGGAAACACGCGTGTCCTGTTTTCCAGCCTGGCCTAGAAGCAGGATTGCAGAGGCATTTAAGCTCAGAGCCCAAACACAGCGAGCCTTTGGGGATTGGGGTCAGGGAGAGCTGGTAAACACTTGACTCAATCCCATTTGTGAATTAAACTAAAGCATGGGCTTAGCAGCCGTGCTGTAGGTTTAATGAAGCTTCAGCTTGTGCAGCCTGCCTCTCATTAACTTGGACAGACTTTCTGGAGTGCCCCAGGGTGGGGAACGTGAAAGGACACTTGATCCAAGTCACTCAAGAGGCCTCTGGCCAAGCACAAACCACCGTGGTCTGCCCGCCAAGCTGTGCCTCAGCCCCTCTTGGCTGGAGGCACGCCAGGACTACTGCTTCCCACCCCTGGATACAGAGAAATAGTACAGCTGTAGCTGCAGAGAGATTCCCAGCCCCATGGTGCTTCCAGTGAAAACCAGGCATAGCTCCTGAAAAAAGACAAAGTATTATTTTTTTAAAAAAGCCTGTCTGAAACTTGGGCTGTTTCAACAACCTTTTTATAAAAATAAAGCATGTTCTCTACGTTGTACTAATTTTTAAAAGCTTGGCACTTGGTACTTGTGAGAGCAGCACTTCTACTGCCAAGAATATTTTACTCTCATAGGACAGAGATAACCAAATCTAAAAAAGCATGTGGAGCAAAGACTTTGAGAAGATTTACCCAGTTATTTGACAGGCAGAGGAATTGCCTCATTTTGCCTTCTATTTTAACAACAAGCGCTCTTCTCACTTGCCTGGATTGAACAGGCTGATCTCACCAGCAAGCTATTTTTCCACTCAAGCATCTGCCCAGTCAACTTGGAGCAAGACTGAAACACCAGGCTGGCTTCTTTTATTGTAGGAGCAGTAATTAAGATCCCAGATGTTGCTGCTCTGCACCTGTACATTATTTTGATCAGGCACTGCTGCAGCTGGAGCTGGAATGTGACACAGCAGAATTAACAGCAGCACTCTGTGCATCCTGCTGATGAGACAGTGGCCTGCTGGTGGCCTGTAGCCTCGTGTCAGGTACTGCCACTGCTGGGAACAGCCCATGTGCTTTGCTCTGAGGCCTCAGCACTGAGTCACGCCCTGCCTGCTTTGGCAGAACATTTGCTGACCCACCTGCAAGTTTTCTTTTAACTTGGCTTAGCTGTAGCAGCGGTTTTTTTCTTCAGAGCACATGGTCATGGATGAGTTGGTTTTACTTTTGCTTATCCTTGTATGGTACCACAGTAGTTGTGCACAGACAGGCCTGACAAGTCATTGTTCTGTGCAGAAGAAGATACAACCAACATAATGATGTCACGTGGAGAAACACAGACTTGGGGTGGTAGCAGAGACCTTGAGAGGAGGAGGCACAGGATGCAGTGGGGAGGAGTACAGGCATCAGATGACAAAAGATGAGGCACGGGCTTGCATTGGAAACCCCACAGCTACAAACAAACCAACCATTGTTTTCCACTAAAAACACAGACCTAGAGTTAGGCAAAATCACCTTTTCTTGCATAACAGAACAAAGAACAAGTTTCCACCATATGCAAGATACATCATGTATAGCAAATCTGGATATCCTGTGGGTTGCAAACCAGTGATGAAGCAGCAAGGTGTGAAAGTTTGTTGGCAAACATTAAAAAGGCCCCAGGTGAATCCTGGAGTGAGAAAGGTGCAGCCATCATCACATCCTTCCCAGCCAAAAGACCCCCCATGCCTTAGCACCCCTACCACCCTTCACCACACTGAAGGCAGCAACCTGAGGACCCTGAGAAGTGGCAGGGTGAGTGCAACACCAGAAGAGGGGCAAGAAGCTGGAACTGTGAGTATAAGAGACCTAGCAGTATTGTTGTTATTATTATTATTATTACAATTCTTTCTGTATAGAAGGATTTTTTCTGTAATAGAAATAGTTAGGTCTGGACTAATAATGATTCTTAAAGTTAAGATTTCAGCTATAATAAATTCTTGGCTTTGTATGTAAGTATATATATATAGTGTGTTTTCTCTTCCTTGATTAACAGGATTTTGAGGGTAACATGCTTTCAACCTACTCTGTGTTGTCACAGTAGTAGTCAGAGTGCACTCAGAGTTACAGATGCAGGATTAAGGACCTTGTGTATGGAGGAGATCCCAGACTACAGGTCACTTCTCTTGAAGAAAGTACAGCAAGAAAAAAAAAATGGAAGTAGTAAGAAGAGAATTTAGCAAGATTTATAAGTTGTCATGGTAATGTACTCTTACATGTAAATCAGTGTATGAATTTAGGCAAATTATACCAAGAGCTGCCACTGCTTAAGGATTTTTCTCTCTTTTTTAGGAAAGATTGCAAGTGTTGCAATTATTTTTTCTATTTGTTTTTAAAAGTGCAGATTTTCTTATTGGCAGAATAGCAGATTATTTGTTGAATTTAACTTTAAACATTTATACATTTCTTTGAAAGAATCTTCATCTTGTTGTAAACCAACTCTTCCTGCCTCCCACCTTCTAAGCATTTATATTTATATGCTGGCCAAACTTGCCATTCTGTGATGTTAGAAAGCATGCCTAGAACTCACACCATTGTTTAGCCTTCCCCGTGGGGAGGGAGCAGGAAAGAATTCAAAGAGGTGTTTAGAAACATTTCTACTAATTACATGGAATAAAGGTTCAATTTCATGAAATACCTGACATTGTGATGAACTTCCACGGGAACAAGGTTTCAGGCATACGGAATCTATTGCAAATGCTTACTAAAAATACCACTCCTCAATAATTAACCCAGAGCTGGCCTCGGAGCAGAGCAGTATACATTTCTGTGAGCAGCTCCTTGAATTTGGGTCACTTTCACGTGCAATTAAGAAGCCTGACTTTCCTAACCAGGAGCCCTCACACATCCTTGGATGGACTCAGAACAAGCGGCGTGTGGCAGCCCAGGGCTTGAGCTCAGTGGTGCCACTTTTGAGGGCCCTGAACTGCTGTTGTCAGCATTCGGAGTGCCCCGAGCCCGGCTCCTGGCAGCGCGCCCGGGAGCGAGCCGGCTGCTCCGGCTGCCCCTCGCTGAGCCCCGGGGCTGCACATCCATCTCACATCCCTCGCTGTCAGCGAGGCTGCCGCAGGGAAAGCAGCACTGAGGGAAGAGCTGAGCTCCCCCGAAAGGCACGCGTGGTGCACCAAGCGGGGAGCAGCGGAAAGGCTGCCTAAGGAGGTTCCTCACCAGCCTGGTTTCGTGTGACCCGCGCTGCCCTAGGGGGTATGCCTGACCGCTGCACGGAGGCCATCTCCAGCCATCAGAAGCTGGAACTCTACCCAGGGTCAAAGTGGGAGCAAGATTTGCTGCCAAGGCATGTCTGTCTGTCTGTGGCATTTAAGTATTTTTGGAAATGCAATATGAGTGTACCAGATTATTCAGAGGGGACTTGGACTATTTTTTAAAAGAATACAAATTATTTATAGAAGGGGTGATAGGCATGTGGAGGCTGGGAGAAAGCAGAGAGGTGAAGGGAAATTAGAGCTAGAAAAGAAGCGGGAAGGGGATGAACAGGCATATGGTGAGCTCTGGAAAATACATGCCAGAAGTATGGAAGAAATGGGAAAAGACCCATGTCACCACCCAAGTAGTGGGGTGGAAACTCTCTCCCTGCCCCATGGAGGGAGCCAGGCCTGGCCAGTCTGCCTCTCCATGATTGTCAGCCAGGGCCATGACTCTTTAAGCCCAGCTAATCCTGAAGCACAGCGGTGTCTGGGACACTGCTGGGTAACTGAGGAATTAGGTTCCAATAAAGCTGCTTGTGCTGCCTGTGCTCACTGCAGAACACACATGGAATGGCACAGTCAGGGTGCCTGGGGCAAGATTTGAAAGGAGATTCTTGCTTCTGCAGAAACCAGAGAGAGCTGCCACTGCTCCCTCATGCACTGGTATGCAAAGGCTACTGCTCAGCAGCAAAACATTCAGAGCAAACTCTTGCCAGGATTGTGGGGCAGCAAGTTCCACAGTTTAATTCTGTGCTGTGTTAAAGTGTACTTCCTTTTGCTTATTTCAAAATCTTTTACCTGGTAATTGCACTGGACTCCCTGTTAAAAGAACAAAGGAGAGCACTGGAAGAAGCAGTCATTTTCTAATCATGTTTTCCACATAATATTTGATTTTTTTGTTGTTGTTGCCAGTCATCTATCGCCAGTCATGATTTCTTCAAGCTGGAGACTTCTGGGCTATTTAACCTCTTCTGGCTATTCCACGTTGGTGATGATTGAGGGTATAAAGCAGAAAAAAGAAGATAAAGTATCTGCCTCTCGCTATTTCCTAAAATCCATGCTGAGTTCCAAACAAGGCAACATCAGGGATGCAGCCTGTGATATAAAGATGGTTCTTGCTTTCTTCTATTTGTTTGCTAATTACACCTAAAGTTACAATTGTCGTTCTGCTCTCTGTCGGAGTTGAATAGTCAAGACTCGCCCCCGCAGGCAACAGTTACTTTGCAGTTTAACCTGCTGTAGCACACAGCTGTTTTTCCTCCCGTGCATTACTTACCAGTGACAAGTTCATTGGGTTTCCAATCAGGCCGTCATTCAGTAGAGCCTGGGCACTCAGATTTGTACCACAAACACCCAAACACCGCAGCGTGCCGAGCACCTGCATTCCCCACCCCTCCCAGCCAGCCCCTCCTCTTGTCAGGGCAGTGATGAACCCAACCAACAGCGCAGCACTCGGCCCAAGCCGTTGGTAAAGTAGAGTCCTCCTTTCCTGCAGGCATGAGACTGCTATTTCTGCTCAGCTCTTCTCTTTTAAAGCCTTGGAGTGAAGGTTATCAGTCCAATAGAAGACTTTTGTCTCTACCCACAGCTTAGGGGAGCGAGGAAGCTTTGGTTCTTTTGTTGGGTTTGCATTTTTTAGGGGTTGTTTTTGGGGGGATGGGGTTGTTTGTTTTGGTTTGGTTTTGTTATTGTTTTTGGGTTTTTTTAACTTGACAAGTACATCTTACTTTTTTTCTCTAGGAGAGAAGCACAGCCCTGGTGTGGATTACTGGGAGAGGCTGTGAAATCTCCATCACTAGATGTTTCAGGACTTGGTGGGGGAAAGCCAGGGCTGACCTGAAGTGTCTTTGAGCACAAGTCTGGACTAGATGATCTCCAGAGTTTCTTCCAACAAACACTTGCATGGTTTTATATTAACTGTGTCACACCTGCCTGCTTACTTGTAAGCTCCTCTGGAGTTTTAAGAGCAATCCTTAGTTTCTCTTGTTCCCCCCAATATTTAGACAAGTACCTCACCAGCTGCCTATGTTTTATTACAGTGTGTAACTTTTAAAATTTGTTTTGGAATGAGGTTAAACTTGCTAGCTTGTGGTGAGTAGGGCTATTGCTGAAGCTCTTTAAGAAATCACAGTCTTTCTACTAGTTCTAGCTGCAAGTGACATGTTACAAACCACAGTCACTTGCTGAGTAGCCTTAGGGCTCTTGGTCCACACCAGTTGAGCATGATAATGATAGCTCTTTTCATACTGACACAGTTCTTGCTTGGATAGGACACCTCCCTGACACTTCTCCCTCCAACAAGTTTCCAAGAAGTCTATTTTTAATCAGTGTGCTCTCTGTCTTCAGATCCTCTGCAAATAGTGACAAAGAGTAAGAGCAGAGCATTGTATGTCTGGCAGACATGGGTGGTGATGTCTCCTTAGTAAATCCTGTGTTTAAGCAGAACTGCTGCAAGGAAACACTACACATATCCTACATGCATGCACCATCTCTTTCATAAAGTCACCTGTTTACTCCAGCAGGTGTGGTGGCTTTTCTCATGTTTGATAATCCATTTAACCCTGTGCAGGGCACAATTTAACACCTTATCACTTGCCTTTCATAGAATCTCATATTCTCATCTCAAATCCCACTTTATTACCACCAATCTGTATGTTCAGAAGATCTCCGCTCAACACTCAGGCAGTCTGACCAGAGTGGTACCTGTTATGCAGTAGCACGAGCAATTCCCAGCCAGTGTGACCAGGGCAGCATAAACCAGTATCACAGCTTCAGAGTAGCAGTGAACTCTGCTCTGCCTTTGCAGCATCCCCCTTGAAAGGCTCCAGGTGCATTTACAGAGCTCTTCACATGCATAAAGCACTCTGGAGCCCAGCACACACACTCACCCCCTTTGCCCACACATGCACAGCAAGCAGAGCTCAGCTCTCCCCCACTGCCACGGGCAGAGCGTCACAGAGACAGGACTCTGGAACAACCCTTCAAGTGTTTTGAGAGCCACAGAAACTCCACAAGATAATTCCTGGGGGCTATTGCCAGCTGCAGGGGTGATCAGAGGAGGCAGACGCACAACATGCCTCCAGCAGCTACTGTGTTTCTACAAAGATGAAGGAATCAGCGTGAAACCTGCTAATGCAAAATGTCGCTCTTGAGCTCAGGATCTTGAGCTTGTTTTGGCACGACAGATTTGAACCTGTGTTGTTAATGTTCCTGTGCTCCTGGTTCTCTCCTCATGCAAGTAAAAAGAGCAAAATACCTGTAACCTTCCTCTTGTTCCTTGCAGTATGATGCTTATGATGGTTGTTCGGAAACACTGACATCAAAAGATTATGAATTTCACACCTTTCACAGCATCTCAAATAACCAGAGTTCTGCTCTGGTATCTGTTCTTACAACTGGGCATCATGGCTGGGGAGTTCCCTTCTGAGTAAACCTCTCGTTTTCTACTACTACTGCATAGTGCCACAGTCAGTGCTGGTCCCAACTGTGGTGTGAAAATTCAGGATTCTGAACGTCATGTCTGCTCAGTGTTTCTGTGGAACTGGCACTGGAAAGGTGGGCAATAAGCCAGATGCCATGATGCAGCCTGGACCTTACTGATAGAAGCAGACCTCAGCATCCTGATTAACAGTCTTTTTAGATCAGGATGGTTCACATCTCCTCCTCTCCCCCCACCAGCTTCCAGAGTAGAAGAGAAAGTCTAGAATCAGTTTCTTCCTGGTGCTAAAGAACAACGCGGATGTACACCTGCAAAGGACTTCTCTCATGTAAAATCTTACTTCAGCAGTGATTGAAATGAGAGAGGGGAAGATGAGTAGAGAATGATGCAAAGACATTTCATAGGCATGTTCCACAATTTTCAATTGCACTCAAAGAAGAAAGCAAAGCAGCTTCCAAGGAAGGCACCTGGCAGCTGAGTGCCAGTGTTGTTCTGAAGAACTTTAATCTGAGATAAAACTTCGCAGATGTTACACCGTGCACTGCCAAACCTTGAGCAGAACATTGACCTCAGCTTATCCTGCCAAATTCTCAAATGTTGTAACAAGTTGCTTCTGGTTCAGCAGTGTATGGAATCTCCAAGGCAACTGCTTGTAGATGATATGCTCTGCAACCTAATCCTGGACAGCAAGCAGTACTCCTGGAATATCATCTGGGAAGCAAGACACAGGCTAATTGCTCACCCATCTGGAGATCCTCAGAGCCTTCAGCAGTACCTTCCTCTTGCAAGAAATACTTGACACTTCAGAACAGGCTGTGCAACCACATACCAGGCCCAGATATTGATCCAGCTTCTGATACCATAACTTGCATGATGGTTCTTCCATCCTGTGAGACCTCTGTGTTTCTGACTTCACCTCCAGGGAAAGCTTGTTAACCAAGGGTATTTATTCTCCTTCCCCACTGTTGGTTACAGGCAGATGACAACTTTTTACCATGCTATCGCCGAAACATCATTTTCTTTTTCAAGTCTGAATCTCTACAATTCTTAATTTATCTCGAGGACATCAACAATTCCACATGCTCCTGAAATAATTTGACATTTACTGCTGTTGAGGAAACCTCATCAATTAGAACAGCGACTAAGACGTGCTGAACAGTCCTGCTCTTCCAGGTATCCCTGTCTTGCATATGCCAAAAATTCTGTTTGAAAGGAAGATGACCTCTGCCTCTCAAAGAGGTTTGGGAAGTCAAACCACACACTGACAAAGTCTAAGTAGAATTTCACATATGAGAGTGGTTAATGAAATCTGGGTTCATAGAACTCCTTCTGGCCTTTGGGTGTATAATTTCTAAAATCTTAATTCATGGGTTTTCTTGCTTAGACCCATGAGACAAAGTCCATGGCAATGGTCCATGTGCTGCTCTCACTGGAATGAAAGTCACAATGGCTCAGCAACCAGGCGGGTTTTGAAATCAGCCTGGGAAACATGGGGGAGTTCTGATGTCAGCAAGACCTGGTGCAAAGACAGCCTGAACAGGTGCCTTCCCCCCTTCCATCTCAGACTCCTCTGTGAACAGCTTGAGCTGTTTGCGAACAGCCAGAGCCCGAGACGGCCGCTGCCAGTGACCTCAGCCACCCCTCGTGCACACGCCAGCTCCTTGCCACGGGTTTGGCACTGTGCCCCCGGTCCCCGGGTCTCGCTGACGCAAGAGCACTTTTGGTCTTGCTGAGGATTTCTTGCAGAAAAAGGTACAGACTGAGCTCAGCTTTAAACACCATCACCACAATGCAGGACTGACTGAGGCTAGCAGGCTTTGAATTGAGCATTTTGAAAACGGTGACCAGGTAAAATCCGTACAGGGAAGGGTAGGATTGTGTGGACACCTGTGGTTCAAGAGCTGCTTCACTTGGTCCCAGGCAGCAAAGTTCAGAAGCCAAAGCACATCCATCCTATGGGATTTTCAGATTTAAAAAATGCTGAAGCTACATCATATATGGTAATCAAAAAGCACACACCAGTTCTCCTGAGAACTTCTGAAGGCTAATCACAAATATTACATAAAATTACCATGCATTTAATCTTTATATAAACTTCTTAACACTGTATAACAACACCTGGATAGATGTATATTTGTCTCTTCTTGTGAGGAACATCAAAATTTAGTTCTCTCAACAAAATGATTTTAGGTTTTGGGAATTTTTTTTTTGACAGTCCTAGACTGGATGTATAATAGACTAACAAATCATTCTAGAGTACTGGTTTGCCCCAGCAATTTCAATTTATATTCTACAGGAATACATAAACAATTTGAAGTCCTGCATGTGTGCTTTTGTCTCACATTTGAAATTATACTTGAATAACCATTATAACCTACAATAAAAAAGGGGGAACTTCTGTGATTATCTGTGATAAAATAGCTACAAATTTGTTCTCACAAAATCCTCAGTAAGGCTCTCACCATAATCTAAGATATCACAAATAAAAAGCCATTGTTTTGCAATATAGAGCTCCAGTCTGAAACTGGATGTTTGAGATGCATGAATACACTCAGCACACAAATTCCAGTCAGATTTTTCCACTAGGAAGATGAATTTTTTTCTTATTAAAAATTTATACCCAGGTTTTAAGAATAGCTAGGGCAAAAGAGACTACAAACAATAACTGCATCACTTCTATTTAATTTACAATGTTCAATTTCTGCCACTAAAGTGTAATTTCATTATAGCACTTTAACCTAGATATTTTTAATTTGGGTAAAATAGCTTTGCTTTAAAATTCCTTATCAAATGAAGACAAAAATTTAAAATATGAGCCAGCAAAATGACACCAGATGTTACACAGCAGTTTTATATAACACATTACTGAACTACTTTTTAAGGCTCAGTAACCTGAATATCAAGCTTTTGAACTCCAATTCATGCCTCTGCAAAGAGCTGTGACACAAAGTGATCTTACTCAAAGTTTTCCTTGCGGTTTGTACTTCCAATTCAAACACACTATAAATTTAACAGCAGATCAGAAAACAACTCTGGCTGCATATTTTAAAACTTCTTGCCCCAGAAATGCTTTCAGGAGCCACATATTTGGGGTAAGAGCCCAGCAATACATCCATGACTAAAACCCCACAGTTCCACAACTTTGGCATCATTCCCAGAGGTAAGGTGTGTGCACAGCTCCTGAATGGTACCATTTGACACAAATCAACTTCTTCCTTCCCTTTCTCATTCAGACTTCTGCAGTAATGCTTTTCACCTTGATTTTAATGCCTTATGTACCAGAAACAGTGAGAAACAAAATAACTCTTGTTCTAGGACATAATCACAGGGTCAGCTTTACAGGTGGAATGAACTAAGTTCCTCCACTTCACACTCCAGGTTAACACTCTTCCTCCCCACTTTTAAAAGCCAAACACAGAGACACAGCTAATCTTGTCTTACAATACAGAAAACTGTCAGGATTCCCACACTAAACAGTGGATCTAAGTCAAGTTCCTGTAATTCTTTCTTTTACTCTAAGCAGAGTCCCCTTTCAGCTATCACCTGATTTTACTCTGCAAAAGTTCAATGAACCTTCCTCTAAGTAACTTTGGTCCACCTAAGACAGACCAGAATTCTGGAAATAGGTACTACTGCCTGCACAATTCTTCATTATTTAGCAATCTGGCTTTCCACACGTGGAGAGAAAGTCTTTGGCCTCTACTTCTCCAAAGTGATGAATCGAAGTTCAAGTTGCGGGTTAGGCAGTGTGGAGATACAGTGTAAAGACAGTAGGTGAGAGATGTGACACGTCTGCCTCTTAAATGTCAGGCTCTCTCCAGAGCAGCTCCCTTTCCTCCCAAGAGCTGCTGCTCCCAGGGCTCCTTACAGCCCCTCTGCAGCACCACAGTGCTGTTGTACCGTACCAAACATGGCAACCTGGGGCATATATAGCTGCACATTCAGTTCAGTTTCCACAGCTGGAATAAAGATCCTGTGGCATTAGTAAACCAATCCACCCTTGGGTAAGGACTCCTAGCAGTTGCATTATTTATAATGGTTTCACTTTTATTTACAGTAAGACTATCTGAACCTACTGATGCTGCAAACATCTTAATAAATTACAGTCCCTTAGATAGGGGACCTTTAGGGCAAGTAAAAAAGAATATGTATGAAAGGCTTCTGTTCCACACAGCTAAAAGAATCCAGTAGTGTCCTTTACCCAAAGACAAATTAACATTACACAGAGGAAGAGAAGCAGCAGCATCAAAAATTACAGTGGCCTGGTTTTGAAAACACTTGGCTAGCAGAATTCAGGGCAAATTCCAATCTCATTACCTTCAAAAAGCCAATTAATGGGCCATCCTTTAAGGGCAGGCTTGATGCAGAAGAATAGCAGTTACCTAAGTCCTCTTTATCTTTTGAACTCAAATTCACATTTTTGGTTTTCCATGCTCTTTAAACAAGAGAAGTACCACATTCATGGAAAGAAACTTTACCGGAAAAGCCACATGGGCTTGCCTGGTTATAGCCCCAGATAACCAAGTACACTTTGGCTTCTGTTTAGTGATGTCCAGAAGGGAAAAATGAGATAAATCAGTGCCATACACATCAGGCCACATCACTTCCTCATATGCAAATCAAGCATTTCAAACCAGATTGAAAGGATAATAATTTATGAGAAAGGCTGGGACTCCCCAGTCTTCTGTAGAAGCTTCACAATTATCCTGTTAATCTGAAAATGCTGATGTCACCCCTGAGCATTCACACACAGTGCGTCCATTACATAACTACCAACAAAATAGGAGGAAATATTCTTACCAGATTTTTTTTAAACATTTGCTTACATAAAGCTGCATTTGCCTCTTAGAGTACCACACACTAATAACACACTGTTCCATGTTTCAAACTCCAGTAACGTTCTTTTACAGCTGCTGCTTGTTCAAAGTGGCAATGGGATAACACATCACATTCAACTTGCTTTACAGTTCATGAATTATTGCATATTGTACCCATATCTAGTTGCACCAATTAAGGAAAAATCCATGGGAAAACATCCACCCTGAAATTAAAGCATCATTCATATTAATCAAGAAACAGAGCACCACTCATGGAAATTTCCTCCCTTTTCACTTAAGCCATTAGCACCCCCCATGATGTGAAAAGTCTCACCATAAGAACTTTGCACATAAGAACAATCAGCACATTTTCCCTGTGCTCTATCACATTTATGTTATTCTGACTACAGCCCCGAGAGTTGTTACTGAAAGATCAATGGCAACTTGTGCAGAGAACTCCAAAATGCATCAAGAGGCACAATACATCATCTCCAGAAAATTTCCAGCCTTGGCTGTTTAGACTGACCACAGCCTCAGCTCCAGGCACTGAATTTTGTTCTCCCAACACAGAGGTGAAAAGCAAAGCACTACCTTCAGGATGCTCCACTATTACTTTTTTCACCCTTTTTTTTACCACTTTTTTTTTTAGCAATTTACCTGACACTGCCTTCTTTCTGCAATCACTCAGAGGAGTGGTTTATTGCATGTTAAAAGACAAGATATGTATTGAAAGTAGCAATTTTATTTGAGTTAAAATTATTTACAAAAACCCAAAGACATACTTCATGAAACTGGTACAAACTATTTTTCCTGCCGTTGGCTTTTGCTCCAAAGATCACAGCTGAGAAATACTGTATAAAATAAAAATAGGATTGGATTCAGAAAAGTACTCTACTGTTCTAATTTCCAATTGAGAGTATTTACACAAATATTTACAATGGAAAAAAAGTTACTTTAAAACTTTAATTTGCAAGTTGGCCTCAAGTACCCTTTAATGCAGAGTTATTTGAGGGTCTAACACACAAAAATGCACTGCAGTTCACAGGGTGATTTCTCCCCCCACCCTCAAAAAAAAAAAAAAATCTGCATTTGTCAGTGCTTGACAATTAGTTACATTTAAAAAAAACCTGTTAAACACTGAGGTAAATCAATTCCCAAACAATTACCAGTGTAACAAAGAAAGGTAGTTGTCCCTGCTTTCCCCCATCATCACATTTGCATCTTCTTTTCTCTTGCCATCTCTCCACAGGAAACTACATAGACAATTTGAAATCTCATTATGTATGTGAAAATCTCTAAAATCCGAAAACTAGATGGGCCAAATATTTACTAATTTCCTCCTGATGCAGATCATTTACATACACCTTTTTCCCTCTCTCAGTACTGTTTTGGTTTTTTTTTTTAAGGAAGGGGAATACAACCTCAAAAACTTTTCTAAGTTACACTGATACACTAAGTTTTAGAAGGTGATGAGAGAAAATGCAAAAAAATATGACCAACGTAAGATTTTTGCCATTAATCAGTTACTTCCTTACAGAATTCCCAACAATCTGCATTATCAAAAATAGGAAGACATAGAAGGCAGCCACTGTATGTAAAAAAATTTACAGCTGGCACTGATACAAAAGCACAAGTTCTTAACTTTATACACGGAGATAACACAAGATCTAAAAGCAGGTTAGATTTCCTGTTATTTCCCCCTCATTATACATAGAACTAATATTTTTATGGCTTCAAGTTTTACAAATTCAATGGAGTAACATGATGTAACTACCTATAAAGGTATTAAAAATGTCAACGAAGCAGATCGCAGAACAGTCTGCAAATATTCAAGACCACCTTAATAAAAATAATTAATAATCAATTCTGTTGGTCTGAATAGTGAGTGCAAGAAAAAAATTGTTAAAAAAGTCATGTATTTTCTGGGATTCTTTGTTCCACTTAAGTCCTCAAACACAATGCTTTGCTGTGAACTAGACCTCAGACTGAACAAAATCTTAGCTATATCAGCAATTTAAGGCTTTTTGTTGTATGCATTTCAACTCTGTCATACTACAGAAGGATGAAATAGAAAGATTATGTCAGCTGGAACCGTTAATCCCCATTGGTGTTTTAGCTTCTTTAAAATTCTTCCCCCTAAAGCATCCAAATTCTTTGTATTCAACATTATAAAACACACCTTGAGTTCTTCCTTGAAACAAATTAAAACAGCATTTCAAAGTTTTTGCTTATTAGAAGTGTAAACTACCCTGGGATTGAGTGTTTTTTAAATTTTTTTTTTTCTTTCTTCATTTCATTTGCATTTTAAACAGGGCACAACTTTTTACAGTCACTATTCCTTTTGTGGATAACGTACCCTCAATGGTTTTGTGTGTTTATGGGTCTGCATGCTCTTGGAACTACAAAGCATTATGGTCTAGCTGGTTACAGTACATGGGCCATGGGAGTTTTAGAACTGACAAATAGTTCAGTGACCTAATTTCAATCAAAACAGTATAAAAAATAAACTATCCAATCCTCGCCTCTTTGGATTCCAACAAATTTTAAATATAGACAGTAGTTAAAATCACAAAAGTATTTAAAAATTTATATTTTATGATTTTGGAATAATCTCGTAATAAAAAAGCAAGAGCAAATTAAACTCAGATAGGAGCGGTGCTGCTGTCCAGAACTTCTTTATTAGAACATTTGTTTGATACCTCAGTAGCTAAGCTGCCTTTGCACCTGGCTGGCATGAAACAGTGGCTCAACAGTAAACAGCAGTTGCACTATCAGCAGCAAGTTTTTCCCCTTGAAACTTGTCACGAACAAAGCAAGAAAAAAAGATAGGGAGGGTAAACCCTGCCAAAAATATTTAAATACTGCACTGCATCATAAACAGCAAGGTTTCTTTATTTACTTTCCTCAGAACCTTTTTCCCCTCATTTTTGATAGTTGCAGATTGATGTAGTAACTGTCTTTTAGAAAATGCTGAATGCATGGTTAAGAGACCAGGTAGCCTTAAAAATCCGAACACGAATGACACAGATGAATGCTCTTGGTATATCCTTCAAGGACTTCTTTCATGACTTCTTCTTTTGTCTAAGGGTAGCTCCAGCATTAGAGTGCCTGCAGCGGAAGTTAAGTATCTAGCAGTGTTCCAAGTATTCAATCACCCTAGAGATAGATTTCTGGCCTGTTGTTCCAACAGCACACTGGAAATGCAACAGAAAACACAAGTAACAAACAAGCATTTGTAGCACCTCCTTCAAATATCTGAGAGCTATTCTGTTTTCAGAATTTTAGTATTTACAATTATGTGTCAGTAAAAGCAAGTAGGTTCAGGCAGACAATTCAGAAGTATCTTCCTGACCAATCACAATACAATGACAGACAAATGGGCTTTCAGTATTAAAAAACAGAATATTGCCCGTGCTCTTATGAAGACACAAACCGAAAAATGTTAATGCTTCTAAAAATGCATTAAATATTAACAGAAAACAAAATAACAAAAATATTTACATACATCAATTTAAAATATGTATTACTTACAGTAAGGTTCATAAAACTGAGAAATTTTTTGAGCATTTCGGTCATTATCGAGAAGTCCCCTTCAGGTAAGTACTCCCTCACAGTAGTCACATTGATCTAAGAAACAAAACAATCTTTTTACATTTGGGAAATATTTTTCTGACACAGAACTATAATACTCTGCATGTGAGATGCACTAAGACAAGTAAATTCACAGCATTATTAAGATGGCTTTTGGTACCATCTTTATGATTTAAGTCTCTCTCAAGCGATACTCATATCTCTACTGTGTGTATGTTTCTAGAAATCAATTGCTAAAATAATTTTTCACTGTTGGTTTGTTGAGGCTTTTTCCTAAAAAACAGAAAAAAGAAAAAAAAAAAAAAAGGACTATCAGACCTCCCCAGGACCTAGAAGAACTAAACCCCCCATGAGATCATTCCCTTTACAACTGCAAAGGGTTGAGAATTACTGATCTTATTGTCAGTCTCACTATGAACACTAAAACTGTTACGGACACTGATGAGTCCAAAGGCACAGAACAGCACCTCGAAGACCATTTCTGCCACCATGGTAAATTCAGACAAGCCTGAAGGTCTGAACTCATTTTCATGTGAACATATTATTGAGTTCTCAGCCACTGGAGTTCCATATTTTTAACTTCAGCTTTCTATTACGTATTTCCAATCTGAGACAATTATCTTGAACTAATAGGAACATACACAAGTTCATGTGACTTCAGTGGAAGAAAAAATTAAAGCAGACTGATAATAAGTTAGTCTGATGGTAACTTGCTTACTAAAACTACTGAGAAGGAACAGGCTTAGCCGGTTTTCCTCTGCCTTTCCAAAGTAAATTCTTCTGCTGACTACAAGTAAGGGGAGAGAGGTAAAAGAGGTCAAATACTCAATTCCAACTGTTTTTGATAAACACAGTGATGTTCAGAGAATTTGTTTTGGATGGAATATCTCTGGCAACTTTTCCCAAAGCTGTGTACATCAGTGCAGCTTCACCAATGTACTTGTTCACACTGAAGCCAAATTTCATAAACCCCTTTCAATACAGCAAATTATCACTTCATTAAAGATTATACTGGACTTAAGATCAACTTATTTCCTTACTGGACTCTCCTGGCAGAGACAGCCTAGAAGCAAGGCTGTGTATGAGGCCACAATGCAGTCCTCCATGTGCTTCCCAGCATGCTGAAGAGCTGTAAAAGAGACAACAGTGTATTGTACTCTCTAAGCAGCTGGTATCTTTTACTGCTGCAAAGACAATCTTTCATTATCACTTCCCAGAACACTTTTTTCTCAAGCAAAACGAGCTTTTGGACTGAGATTTCAGAGATCAGGAAACACCACACTTACTGACTCAGTAGCACATTCTTGACAAAAAAAATGGTCTTAATTCACTTTCAACTCATTCTGCTGCACAGTATTTTGTCATTTGCCATTTCAATGTGCAAACTGTATGCTGAACACACCAAACTACCAATGTAAATGTTTCATGTGATGCTACAGGCCTTTAAGACTCCCCCCAGGGTAGTTTATTGTATTAAGCATAACAGGCACAGCATTTTTTGCTGATGACTCAGCATTTTGGGAAAAACTACAAATAACTGCAGACAGCAACTGATGGAGCTACAAAGAGACACAAGGATACAAAGCTGGAAAAAGTAATATACTACACCTACTAACATAAGGTTAAAAAAACTATTAAAGTAATACACTGCATCTACTATCAGAGGATTGAACAAGAAGGAATGATGTTTCAGACTCATTTTCCAGAGACAAACTATGTAACAGGTCAGAGATACTCAAATTCCCAGAACAAACTACCAAAGATGCAGCACATCAAGGCACTACACAGGTACCTCAGATACCACTGATGAAGTGAGAAGACAGACACAAAGCAGGTGGGGACAGAAGAGGCACAAGTGCAAACAGGGAGAGGAGGGGAAAAAGCCCAACCCTTAAAGTAGCTTGAAACAAGAACCCTAGAAAACAAAACGAAGGCAGGTAACTTTCAAGGACTATTCCAGAAGAACAAGAGAACAGCCTAAAAGCCATCATTTCCAGAATATTTTGTACATGGAGTGTCCCAAAAAGGTTTGGGATTTTGTTTCTTTTGGGTTTTTTTAAGAAACAGATAAAAGGTACTATTAAAAACAAAAAGTAGCCTAACTTCCTTTGCTTCTCATGTTTCAGATCTAAATGGCTCCCACCTATGGCCTGCAGCAGTTTCACCTGGGATACACTGAGGAAATCTCAGCCCAAAAGACTGGATGTAGACAGGAAGCAGAGGACAAGGTGGGATTTTATTCTATCGTACTGTTCTTTGCCTTTTCTGAGCTCATCACAGCCAGACAACGTACCTTTATTAAGATCAAGTTCTTCATCATCTTCCTCCTTCTTATCCTTCTCCTCAGTACTGTCTGACTTCTCTGTGGAGACCCACTGGATCTCCCCACTTGTCTCCTGCCATTCCCCACTCTTATCATGCTGAGAAGTGGGAGCTTCTTTAATCAGCTCGTCTGTCTGGCTCTCGGCCAGCTGTGCCGCTCGCTCACACTCCAGGAACAGCTAATGGGGGAATTCCAGGAGAATTTGTTAGAAACTAAACCCTGAACACATTCAGTTAATACTTACAAGTTTATTTTCTGTTCACAATTTACCCCTTAATACAATTAGTCTTTAACACTTTTCTTAATGATAAGCTTTTCCTCTTCAAAGTAAAATATAATCTGGCCCAACACTAGTGCTGTGCTCCGCAGCAAAGCCTCCCTCCCTGGTGCTGAACCACTTGCCAGGCTCCACTTGGGCATCATAAATGTTTAATCACTTTCCTTGAGACATGGCTTGAAGACTAAAAGCTGCCATAATTTCCTGTCCATTTTTGTTCTCTACCAATTTTCATTTTCATTTCATGCTAACTATCCCCTCTTGGTTTTCTTAGAGCAAAAATATGAAGGAGTAATTTAAAATGACTTAGCAAGAATGTGAATGACCCAGGAATCTCATATTGTGCACTTATTCCTCATTAATTGTTTTCCAAACCATACAACCACCAGTTTTAAATATTGCTTTGCCAAGCTATATACATTAAGATTTTTAATATTATTATTTTTATTGATTTTTTTTGTCTGCTGCTGGACAGCTATTTCACAAAGTTAAATACAACTGTTAAAAGCATCCATAAAATTACCTCCACTGAAACAAGAAGTCTAATTTTCTTACAGTTTTTTCATTTTAGTTTGCATGGTAAAACTCAGTCACCAAAATTATTGGTGGATTTCTTTTTTTTTTTAATAAGCTAGTCAACTTAAGAATGCTGTTTCACATCCATAATCATTACATCTGTATTTTACTGCTTTTATAAAGGATGATCCTATTTTTTAACTTAAAGCTTCAAACTCCCAAAAACATAGGACTTCAAAAAAATCTATGGAAGCAAAGCATGTAAAAGAAAAGTTGTTTACAGCTGATTTAGAACAGAAGTCAAAGTAAATAATCTAGGAACAATAAAACTATACATAAATTGTATAGGAAGAAAAGTTTTACTGGATGTCTGTAAATCACTGTATTTTACCAGGGAGGCTGTTTCTGTAATGAACAGTACTGCAGAAATCAGGATTGTGAGCAGCAATCTTCCCCCTACGTCTGCTCCACTCCTCAAATGCTAAACAGAAAAACTGGCACTCTTTCATTGCCGAGTTCTCCCTTCCCAACCCTGCCAGTCTGATAGTGAGAAATGGTACCTACTGCAGGAAAACACTTCTCACCTGCACTAAAGCCTGAACAGCATCAATCTGTCCAGTTATCTTTAGGCTTTCGTCTCCTTCGGCCGTACACAAGGAGTCAAAAGAACACGATGTTTCCATATTGACAAGGCAGTGCCTGTTCCGGGCACTGTATTCGACGAGATTGATCAACAGACCCAATCCCTGCAAGATTGCAAAGTCAAGAAGGATTACACACATTGCAAAAAAAGGTAATTTAGCAAAAAACATCTATTCAGATAAACATCTTCAGGCCTTATCTTTCTGAGAATACACAACTTATGAAACAGTCTGATAGACAGGGATCAGGATTTAATGAAATACAAGGCAAAACAGAGATGCCTGTACAGGAGAACTTTTATGCAGGAATCTCTGTTTTTCCAATTCTGAACATTAAAACATTTTTGGAGCTGAAGATTCATTTACAGGTTAGGGATTCAGGTATCCAACCCTCAGCTTATGTTCTTAAGAGATCCTTCACATACACAGTTTCACTGTTGCTATTTAGGCCACTCTGACCCATTTTATATATGCTGAGGTAAATCTGAAAAAGCCTTTAACTCAATTTTTCCACAACTGAAAAGATGTTTGAAAATTAGTAATTCACATACTTACTTAGCTAAATCTCTTTGTTCATCAAGCAGTGCACTTCTTCCCACCAAATACAGGGAAAAAACCCGTCAAACCCACAAAATCCTGACAGAAACTTTAAGTACCTCACTTTAGGTATACATGTGGTTACTGAAAACTGTAGGGGAAACTATTCCTTAATGAGGAACCAGAGCAGCTCAATGCACAAGAAGGAGGCAAACCATTTTCTGTTGATGTAACAAGCACAAGAACTTACCAGCACCCGAATATCAAATCTCTGTTCTTGAGGTAGGAACTTTGGAACCTGAAGCACACAATTCATCGCTGTGCCTATCAGACCATCTTGTTCACCTGTTTTTGTACTACCCCATTCTGCAAACAAAGAGAGGTCAGAGGCTCAATATTGAAAACACTCACACTCATAATGGTAAGCAGCCTAATAAAAACCTTCTGGCCCTAATGACAAACCAGCCCCTCTCAGCCCAAGCCCTCATCTGAACTTTTCATACTTGCAATTCTTCACGCAGCTTACAAAGACAAATTACTCAGGGCACCTACCATGCATAACTGCTTTATTATACTGGACTTGAAAAGCCATAATCAATACAGAAAAATATATACACTCATGGTATATTTGACACTTCACCACAGAATATGCAAAAAATTTGCTGGTTTACCATTATCATTTGTCAGGTTGAGCAAGACCCCAATGATGGCCCTCATGCAGTCTTCCACTGCTTTACCCACGTGGTTAGTTACATTCTGGTGGGGCAGAGGCTTATTGTCTGGTAAACAGATACTGTCTTCAGCACGATTATATCTCTGGATTAACTCCTCACAATGCTGCAGTGCTCTGCAGGGAGAAGGAGCAGAACAAAATTATCTTTACAACATACAGAGCATTCCACCTTTATACTTGTTTCACAAGGAAAAAAACCTTAAACACAGAGCTTTATGCAGAATTTTTCTGATACCCAGTCTGTAGGGAGAGATAAACTTATCACCTACAAAATCTTTTATAAGCTCAACTGAAAACTGTGAAAACAAAAACCTGGAAATCTCAGAGCTTTATCAGCTTGATATTTCAAGGGCTAGTTAATTTTCCTTTCCAGCTTCATCACGTGGTCTTAGAAAAGATATCTCCTCTTCTTACAAACCCAGCCTCTCATATCCTCCGACCATCAAGATACAACATGATTCTGACAATGTTACCAGCATGTTCTCTTGTTCTCAGAGCTATTTCCACTCAGTAAGGAATGACACATGACTTCCCAGCAGTAAAATCTTAATCTTATAACACTAAGAGACCACAGGCACGATTCTACTGCATAACATTAGTTTCATGTTAAACCACAACACTGATTTCCATTACAAACAAAACCTGAAGTGTCAGAAATATATACTGGTTTAAATAACATATTAAACTGTGGCTTGCTTTGTTTTAATTTAAAGAAATACTCCAAATAGCTAACCTATAACTGTGAAATCATGTTTCCAATGAGGTCTGCAGAGTCAAACTTTCAGCTGCATTTGTTCTCTTACAAAGAGCAATACAAGGTGCAGACAGGCTCTGCCAGCCAAATGAGACCTCACCCAGATTGATAAATGGGTTAGAGGTGTTTGTACAAGAATCTCTGCCACGGAGAAATGCCAGAACAAAATATCACTATTTTGATTCTTAGTTACACTGTCAATTCTGCTATGCTCCATTCCAGTAAACACTTAAGCATAATGAAAACACAATAAATAAATGTCGCTTCACCTTCTTCTGTGTTCCTACTTAGTACAGCAGGAGCTCAACCCGCAGTCTGCAGCTTCTACAGACCCAACAGTAGCAGCATTACACATTGGTAGTACTCAGGTAGTTGCCCATACCCCCATCTACATTAACTTTACTCAATGAAAAGCAACAGTGGAAGTTTTGGGGTTATTCGTCCCAAATATAAACCACGGCATAAACCATTTCTTTTTTTTCCTTATCATGTGAGGTATTTTGCAAAACTAGGGGTTTTCGGGATTTTTTTTTTTTTAAACAACTTACTTAGCTGAGGAGACTATGAGTTGTGAGTCTTTGTATGCTATCAGATAGCTCTGATTTTCTGGATTATGCACAGTTACCTAAAGAGAGAAGGAGAAAGTAGTATTAAAAATGGGAGGTTTTTTTCCCCGAAAGAGAAGCATTTCCTTTTACTACCACTACACTTTATTCAGTTCCACATTTCTTGGCTATTATCCAGTGTAAACTTTCACTTCTCATTTTCCAGTATTTCCTTGGGAGTTTTCATCTCTAAGTAATTGTGGCACTGAAGATAAACCCATCTTCCCTGATGAAGCACAGAAACCATGCAGCAGAACGTTTCGCCACAGCAGAACCCTGAATCCACATTCTGGGACTACAGTATCCCAAGTGTGCACACAGAATACAATTATATATGTGGTATTTTAAGGACTTGACATCAAATCCACTTCTGAGAGCTTACTACACGTCCAACCGTAACACACAAGGTCTTCTCTGATTCCCTTGACTGAAATTTGGAATCAACTTTGAGAAACAGTGGAAGTTCTTCTCTTGGACTTGCATGATTTGGCATGTTTTGATTTTGTCATCTCTGCCAAGTTCCGAAGGATCTTACTACATCACAAACACCCGTACATCCAAATTTGAATATTCTAACACTAGACAAGGCTCTTCTACTGTTGCTTGGCAATTCCATCTATTGAATATAAAAGCAGAAAATTAATCTGAATTTTTTTTTCTCACTGCTGAAAGACAGGTAAAGACAATTTTCAAGTCACCCTTCAGCAATGGTTCTTGTTTCTCAGTTTTTAGCTTGCATTTACACTCTAAGTCCGTCCTTCTATTTTAGTGAAGAAAACAAGAGACCACTGGAGCTACTTTCCCTCTAATTTGGGTTTAAGGTGTTCAGCAAGATTCATTAACCTGTACTCTGATCCCAGCTGTTTTCTGATGTGTGGACATGTCCAGCTAGAACATAACAAGGCTCTTCTGCTTTCTTCAGGTATCACAACAGAAACAGTAAAACCAGGAACAAACACTAAACTTGGCAAAACAAGGCATTGCAGATAAACACACTCACCATTCCTGTCAAGTAAACTCTACAAAAGTACCACCATGTATTTTGATTTTCTTCCAAGTTCTCAAATATTTACCATCTGCATTTACGCACTCAACTGATGACAGGACTCGTTTGCCTTTCAGGGCAATTTTCTCTTTCAGCACTTCCCCAGCTGATGGTTCAAAGTAGCAATTCTTAAAATTGATTTATTGCTTCTAAGAAAATCCCACTTCCATAATGATCAGTTACTACTAGACACACATTAGAGAGTCAAACTCATGCCTCAAAAACAACATCCATAAACAGCAGCTTTTTGTAGGAACTTAAGAAAAAGAATCATGTTACATTCAGTTGTTCTTACCAAAAATAATCTTGGAACTCAGTACACACACACAGAATAGTAAATTAAATTTTCAAACATTACAGAAACACTGATAAGCGTCAGAAAGTTAGTACAGTCTATGAAAAAATAATCAACATTATAGAGCTATAATGTGACTCCATACTGAAAGAATGTAAACCAGAACAGGTCTGCTTAAGAAGCAGCTTTCAGAAATGCAAAGGATCTGCTCATACTCACACTTTCTAAGACCCGTAAACATCTCTCTGCACCCCATAACGAAGCAACCAACTTCTCTTCGTTTTCATCACTGCTTAGGTGATCCACACATTCTTTAACTAAACACAAAAAGAAGTTGTTTTTCTCCATAAGTAAGAGGTCTTCAAAAGCTAGGTGTACAAACCAACCAGCTACTCAAGAGTTGCTATCAACCTTGTTTTACACTTTGCACACCTCCAATGCCAGGAAACAATCATGAATTCATGATGAGCACTCCAAAATTTTTCATTTTTCCATGTAAATGAAAAAAAACCAAACCTTACAATTTTGTCTTTACAAGTTTGAGATTGTTGTTACAAATCACCTAGCCATGTATTTTATTTTCTCCTTCCAAAAACAGTGTCCAGTACATGACTGTGTTCCTTAACTCTAAGAGAGTCTTTTAGAAGAGGAAAGAGATAGGGCAAGCACACACTTCCCACACTTTACAAGCCTGAAACCGTGTTCAAATTGAATACTTTTATCTCTCCAATCCTTCCTTTGTTCTCCCTCTGTTTATTTAAGACCAAGCTTTATTCAGGTCAAGAATTCAGTTAAAAATGTCCCTTTTCCTACCTGTGAGATTCTGATCAAAAACACAGTAACTGAGACACATCTTTGAAAAAATAATGAAATCAACTGTCCCCCCTAACCCCCCCCCCCCAATTTCTTCTTGAAGGGTTTACTTCCTTTGGTATACTTAGTTTAAAAATATCTGGTCTGAAAATAATTCTAGAAGACTATAAAGGAGAGTCTACTCTAGAATAAGTGTGCTGTACAGAGATATGCAACAGCATTCTGTCCAAGCTTAAGCCATTTACACATTATAATGCAACACTTTACATTCACATTCTGTTTTAATATGAAAACTAACTTCAATCCCACATGCAACAGATTAAAGTCACTAATATTTCTCAGTAACTTCATATTGAATTGTGTACTTTATTTTTAACACTGCTAAGAAAAATACATAATATTTCTATTTTTAACCACAGGAAATGAACATTCCAAAAAGCAAACATCTTACTACAGTTCACTCTTTTTTCATGCTGTCAAAGCAGTATCCCCACTATACCTTTATCTACAATATGATCCAGACCACCCAGAAGTCGCAGTTCTTCTTTAAACCAGTCCCCAGCTCGCTTTGAGGTGAGAGACAGTAATGTCTCCATTGCCAAATGCCCAGTCTGAAAGAGTTAGGTTCTGGAATTAGTGAAATCATCATTTGCAGCTGTAGCCAATATATCAAGTCATACAAATATATGTCACATGAAAACCATAAAAATGAAAGTAGAGATTTTGAGTAGAAGAACCACCAGAGGGAGCAAGAACAGACTGGAAAATATGTGTATCTTAAAAAAAGGACAGTACTGATAAAAAAGGTACTTTGCCTTTTCAAATTTATTTTACTAATAGCTTAAAAACCCAAGTACACTCCTGTCGTCTGTTTCTCTTCGTATCAAAAGAAACAAGTGGAGGAAGGAAATGGCAAATCAGCCAAGCAGTAAAAAAAAAAATCAAGAAAATCCCCAGTGAACACAGCTTCTCAGTCTCTCAGATAGACAGGCTTTGCTGCTCACAGATCACATTTGCTTCCAATGTAGGTATCTTGTGCTTTTAATTTTAAACCTACAGAATAAAGCAGTTAAACTGAACCACTGTAGGAAATCTTATTCTATTTACTGATACACTTCTCTGAAAAAAAAAAAAAGGAACACATATATAAGTTCAACAACAGTAATGGTCAATTCACTCCCTACAAATGGAAGTACAACAGTACTCATCAGGCCTGAGCAAATGCTCCATTGTGTTAGTATAAGCCCTCCCCCCAACCCCCAGCATCTCCAGCTGCTTTCCTGGCTTTCAAACTACTTGATTTCCAAGGAGGAAAACAGAGTCGAAGATCAGATAAAGAAGAGTTACCACCCAAAGGTGTTTCTGGGTTGTAGGAGCAAGCCCTGCAGCACACTGTCACTGTTAGCATAACAGTAACAGCATTTCTCCAGGGCAAATGGAAGCATCTGGGTCAGCAAAGTGTTGTGGGGATCAAGAGAATACAAGCAGCAGCAAATCTACAACAGTTAACTTCCTAAATACCTTCACAACAAAAGCTCAAAGGCCACACAATATTTTAAATACAGTGATTCGTTTTCTACTAAAGGGCAATAAGACTTCAAATAAGTCCAGAAGAATATAATCTTTGTACATACTTAATAAGAACATTAATTTTCTTTTTTCTTTGTTAATAAAAGCAATGAAACCTTGTAACCCTTTTGCTTTTGAGGAAAAGTAATCCACTATATTCAATTTTTTTGGTCAATTACTACAAAATTTTAACACCAAAAGGCTCAAAAGATGGTTCCCTTAAGCTTTCAGCCTTATGCTGAGAGTGAAAACCAGAATACCATCTTTTACCATCTGAAAAGAGAAGTCACTCCTGAAGGTTTTTGTTATGATGCAACAGTGAGGTGGTAGCTGCAAAGGCATGAGCTACAGAGGGCTGTGCTCCCTGACAGGTGAGGGCCATTTGCTGAGGTGAAGGCCAAGTTCTTCAGGTTTTATCTTCTTCTAATCCAGCACAACAAGCCCAGAACAAATTCCACCTGCACACACCTCCTTTTCAGTTTCTGGGTTTACATTTTAACATTAAAGAAAACAGAACCTTTGAATATTCAAAAATTAGTCCAGCCTAACGTCTAGACAGACACACAACGGTGTCTGTGGAAAGTTGGAGGCAAACTGATCACCTTCGCCTGGTCTGCGTAAGATTCAAAAAAACGAAGGTGTGACTGGTTAGGCACAAACTGGAGGTATAAAAAACATCTGCTGCAATCCTCCTGTTTCTCACTGGATATTGTCAGTCTGAAAAGGCTCAGAGCTTTACTTTACCCCCAAAAGATTTGCATTTTTGTTTGCATTTTCTGCCTGTCATCTGGTACAAAACAGAGATTATTTATTGTATCTCATGACAGGGATCTACATGAAAGCAGCTTCATCTTCAACATATGAAGTTCATTATTGTCTCAACTTACCATTGCTACTATTTTAAACCGGAAGAGAACCTAATCATCTCATTTGGCTTGCAAATATTCTCAAAATACTATACAGTCTCTGCTTCTAGATGGTGCAGCTGGAAGGAAACCAGTTTCCATCTGTGAGGTACTACAGTATTCAATGCATTTACAGCAACAGCTCAAAATAAATTTAAGAAACAGAGCTGCCTCAGGGAAAAACCCTCAAATAAAACAGCTGAAACTGATGGCCTAGGATATTAATGCTCTTTACTCATGAACAACATCCTCACAAGACTGAGTCCCTCCCTTTTGATATATCCTCTCCTTTTAAAATCTGTGTCTAAGAAAACACGAGAACAGAATTATAGTTCATAAAAAAGCAACAGGCTAGATCAGATTATTAATATGAGAAAAGCTCAAGCAGGAGACAGTGGTCTTTGTGGCTGGATGCTTTAGCAATGAGGAACCTGCCCCAGCTGTTCCATGCTTAATAAAGGGAGCTGTCTTACATTTTATAGTGCAAGAGATATCCTGGCACTGACAAACTCTGCTATGTGAGCTGCCTTCAGTGCCAAAACAGCACTGAAAGAAGACTCTGATTATACCAAATCCTAGCTGATCACCACCCAGAGAACAAATTTCATTCCGTGGTGGTATTTTCAGACTGTAAACTGAAAGTGCAGAACATAATCTCAAATTCATTCTTCCTTTGCAGATTTCCAAGGTCAGAAAGTTAATTCAAGCTCCCTATTGGCACCTTTCATATATCTGTAAGAAACAAGCCTAAAATTGAAACTTATAATTCGTTGTCACCATGATCTGACTACCAAGGTTAACAGTGATGTAATGGATATTATCTTCCCCACCCAAAATTCACCTCTTGCTAAAGCTACAGAATAGTGACTCTTGGTACCAATTCAGCTCTCTGTTCCATAACCAGAACTTGGAGGGAAAACACCCCAACAAAACTCTTCCTAAGCTGACACAAAAGTCCCAAAAGGTACAAAAGAAAATGCCAGCTGAACAAGGCACATCATCTTTTAGTCTAACTGAATATGGAACACAATCCTGACTGCAGATTACTGCCAGGAGTTGGAGCATCACTTGCACAGACAAAGCTCTGAAAAGCTCACTTCATAAGCAGTAAATCAGAAGCTTCTCCCACTGGGTATAAGCATTACACAAAAAATGGCAAAAAAAACCCTAATAAGGATCTTGCAAAGAATGTATTACAGGATGTCAAAAAATCAAGATCATACTAACATCCACTATACTGAAATATGGCAAAAGCAAAGACACATTACTTATTTTTGTCATTTATGGCCCCCCATCTAATCAATCTGTCAATCAATTCTTTAAATACACTCTTCTAAAAAGCCTCACCACTTATTCTTTTTATTTCCTAAGATAGCTTGATGCTAGCATCAAACCATGGCCAAATTTATTTTAAAACAGAACCAGTTCACTCTGCTGCAGATGAAGGTATTTTCATAAAGAGCAAGCATGCTTGAGAAAGGAAGGAAAAAAAGTCATCCACATTCATGGTAAGCAACAGAACTGCCACAACACTTCAGGCAGGGAAAAATCAGTTCCTGCAGGATGATTTTTTAATGGGAAAACCTGCACGACATTTTGAATTTAGCACACAATACTCTTATTCCCATGCACAAACCCCTACTTGTTTGTGAAAGTACTTACAAAACTCAGGCAAGGAAATGGAGTCAAATAACCTATGTGTGGTCTTCAAACACACAGTTATTCAGTGTTACTTGTTTGCAACTGCTCCCTGTAACCAGCTACCCTTAGCAGGGGCAAATGGAGACTCATACAGCTGAAGAACATCCTAACTTTACCCTACTAACAACCTTTGAAAAAGGAAATTTCAAATTTAAAGAAGAAAACACTTGCAGTGCAGTCAAGTATACATCAAAGACAGATAAAACACCAGGAATCCTTTTCTGGGGATATGAGATGAAGGATGATGCTTGCAAGTTCCATTTTATTAAGCATTCCACAACTGCCAAGGCTTTCCAATAAAAGCATGTTACGCACCGTGATGTTTTCAAGATCAAGATGTTTGTTGTGAACAGTTTCACATAGTCTCCGAATTTTTTCCTTAATTTTATTCATGTCTTTTTCATTCAGCAGCTTGGCAGAGGAAGCATCTTGTTCCAATTCCAGAAGCCGTATCATCAGATCTAGACTAGCTCTGTCTAAATCCATGTTCAAGCGATCTCTACTCAGGATGTACATTAGAGCTGCTGTACAAAGGGATAAATTCTTGGGTTGGGAGAGAAAGAAAAAAAACAGCTTTTATTAATCATTTTAGGCAGACCTGTTACCATTTTTAATAAACAAGCTAAAGACTTAAAAAAGAAAATGCCTGACAGGTCCCAGTCTTAGCACTTGCATGAGCACTCACTACTGAATGGAGATTCCTTCTAGCAAGTTACTAATGTGTTCTAACAAATAAAACTGAGACATAAAGCACTCAATGTATTTACAAAGCCCTAGTAGAAAAGCAGGGATTTCTGCTTTTTAGGGACTCAGTGCTGCAGACACAGTAAGAAACAGTAACTCCAGTAACACAGTATTGCAAAAGAGACAGATGGCAGGGGAACAAAATGAAAAAGCCCAGGGCACACACCAAGGTAGGTGAACATTCTGGTTCGAGGGGATGAACTGGTGACAGCACCAGAAAATCCAGAGATGATGGGGACAATGTCTGCAGGGGGGGAGTGCCTGGGGACATAAATTTGGATTCTGGCAAACAGGTCTGTCAGGTAATAATTTATCCAAACTTTTCCAGAATAAACACATTTTATTTCCAGGGGAATTCTGCTTTTTGGAAGTAGCCAGAGTATACACCAGCTTCCCCCTGTGCCTCATCCCCATCAGTCCTTCACACATGAATGTTATTAACCTGACCATCCATATCTTACACAGAATTGGTGTAGAGGGACACCTGACTGGCTAAAGGACACCTAATTCTTCTTGAAGGAGGAATTAAATTCTACCTTCATAAGGATCCAGAAAAGCCAAGGTAGAAGTTGACTGTCAGGAAGGGACACACAACACTGAAGCAAAGCTACTCATTCCTGGTGTCTAAGTACAGCCCTTGCACTGAGCACAGAGCTCCAAGTTACAGGAAAGAGGAGCAATGTTCACTGGAAACAGAGGTGTGCTCGGCACAAAACTGTCAGAAACCTCTGGCAATAACTGGAGGAGTTGGGAGCTGGGGGTGGGGGTGGGAGGTGTGTCCCACTGAGTTTAACCCTCAAGAGTCAATATGCTGCATGCATCCATCACAATTGTTTCTGTGTAAGGTAAATTAAACATGGAAACAAACTAATTCTGGAATATAAATGTTGTACAGCTCAACAGGAAAGAGCAGCATTCTGTGTCATAGCAGATTAACATCTTGTTTCGAGTTCAGCCAACCACCAAAGCAATCATTATCTGCTCTGTTTATTTTAGAAGTAGGTAATAATCATACCTGGTCATACTAAGCAGTATCAGCGTTTCCAAAACAGGATTAAGCAGCTGACAAGTCTATCAAAAGCTATGTGAAAACTCCTTCCTGTCTGAGTCAAGGAAATCCTCAGGTGAATAAAGACTTTAATGTGACCAACTACCATGTATATGAACTACCGAAGGAAGGAAGCAAGAGTTTCCAAATCTACATCTTTCATGAATACATGACAACAGAGTTGTCAAAAAACCCCACAACAAACTCTTAGCTATAAACATTGCTACCCCAGCATTTAATCACTACTCCAGCCTTGCCAGAGGTAAGGGAGAAAGAATCTATGAGACCTGTCTGCACAGGGTATACACTGGTCACGCTGAATTTTCATTAACTTTCTCCAATAAGCCTTGTAATTTTATCATTTTAATTACAGGAATTGTTTTCCCTTCATTTACTTGCAGCTGGCTTAAACTATACATGTCAGGTTCCCTGAAGAATTGGGTTCTTCCAGAATGGGAGTGATTAAAACAGGACACAGAGTACACACATTCCAGAGAAACCAAAGGTTAGCTAATCATTGTTCAGCCAATGTGGGACTTCAACATCTATGACCAACTGATTTTTAACGATCAGCATTATCTAGGTGAGTTTCCGGGCTTAAAAATAAATGCTCAAGGCCCCAAAGGGGTTTCTATCAACAAGAAAGTAGGCAGCAGTTAACAGAGGTAAATTGCTGAATTTATCATCTGGGCTGCCATTATTCAGGCATTTCAAAAGTCAGAGACTGTTCTTAGATCATTACTCAGAAATGCTTTACAGATACTCCAAAGTCTGGTAAGGGCAATCACACTCATTCTGTAAACCTCTGTACCAAGCCCTTGCCTGTTCCAGATTCTCTTCTTTTCAACCCAACCAGCTTTCCACTATGAAGGGAGTAATGGCTCTTTCTCCCTCTGCATCAGCTCTGCCAACACTTCCCTTCAGACCTGCCACGCAGCTTTCAAGACACTTAAACGCGATCACAAGGGACCAAGACACGATGCAGGGGGTTTCAGGCTGCAGGAAGACTGCTGGAAAAGCAAGAAGGATGGACCAGCTCTGTGTAACAAGAGCCAGGCTCCTGCCACAGCACGTACACAGGAGGGATTCAGGCCAATAAGCCTCCAAATGCTGATGTGCAACAGGAAAATAGTGATGATATAAAAGTAAGGACCTCAAATGTGAATGGTGCTCACAGCATGGAACAAACATGCTTTAGCTTCATACCAATGATACAGGTTTTCTAAGACTGGTTTCTCCTATTCCCTATGGGCCTCATCTGGTTTCATCTTGAAAACAATTCTGCCTTTTGCACAGATCTTCCCTAAGTGTTTAATTAACCACACTGAGTGAAAGCTATCTCATGCCCTATCGTACACACAATTCTGAGCTCAGAATGAGGGGAAAATTGTTGGTACAACTCATTTTTCATCAGTATCCTAAGAGAACAGAAAAACCAACCAAAGAAGCAAATCAATCCTTCCAAATGCCACCCTTACAGAACACAGTAGAGGAGTGGTCTTTTTGGGTGAGCTTCCCCCATCCCATTCTATTCCTCAAGATATATAAAACACATTCTGCTTCCAAACAAATGTAGAGAAGAGAAAAAAATAAAATAAATAGAATTTGCTCTAGACATAAATTTCATGGCATATCTAACTATGGATTTGCACTCCATACTGCTACAGAATTCAGGAAAACATCCTAGTTTGAACATACACTCCAGAAATGGAAGACCATTTACACCCACTCTCATCCTTGTCTTCTCTTGCTTGTTCTATTAATACTCCAGCTTGTGGGAACAGATGGTTATTTTCTAGGGTTCAGCACTACATATAATGCACTTTTATCTTTTTTAAAGTTATTCACACACTGAAGACATTACAAAACCACATTTCTGTGCTTAATTGCTGACAGCTATAATAGAAATATAGTTTTTACTTTAAAAATTAATAATACTTCAAAATCTTTACAGAGCACCACCAAAGAGACAAAGTCAATTAAAAACTTATGCTTCAACACAAGTCTACAAGAAAAATTTGGTGGAACAAGTAATTTTCATGTGGTTATTTTTGGGCATAGCTCAGTAAGATAGCTGGTTATTTTGTTTTCCCTGCTGGTTAAAGAAATGCCAACTGCCAGTATTGCAACTGCTACTTTATATTCCTTATGGGTATGTTAAGAGTCCCCTACACACACAGTCTATTCCATTGTATCAGAACAATGAATGCAGTATAAGCCCGTATTTGTTTCCATTAACAATGTCATTGTGGCAGTTTTCCCATCTTCAAAATACTTGAAGAAAATATTAACCAAATAATTGTGCATTTTTAGCTCAGTCCTTATTTATCTTACGGGGATTTGAGCTACGCATGCAAAGTTGAGTGTGATTTATTATTCTTGAGTTCCTTTGAAACGAGATTTAGTGGAGAAACTTCTACTCACTTGGAAAAAATTAAAATTTCAGTGAAATAATTAGTGAATGAAAGGGTAGTACAGAAAGGCAGCACGCTTATCCAGAGATGACTGTGTTGAAGCACATACTGTCAGTAGTTAGGGCATATCCATTAGCATTCATCAAGACTAGTTTGATCACTAATTTCACAGTACTGTAAAACCTGTACCAAGAATGTACTGTAACTATATTCAAACATTAACTACCAATTTTTTTTCTTTGACAAAAGGGAGCATTTCATCAAATATACTGAAAATAGTGAACTTAATCAATGCTTTTTGTTACTGCAGACTAATAATAGCATGCAATTTCCTTTTGAACTGTATGTGCTAGTTCTTTTGAAAATGAAGGAATAATGGTAACTGTTAAAACACAGCCAAAAATACACCCAGCAAGCTTGTACATTTTCCAAGGAACTGTAGCTGTCCTCTGCCAATCTCCTGCAACTCAGTGGTGGCAACTGTCCTAAATAGAGTGACTGTACTTCATTTATTTCTAGTATCACTTGGCACTATTTTGACAGCTCACAAAATAATGAACTCCTTGAACTTAGTGTCTATGTTTTACAGTTAGCCATTGCTAATTTTTGAGGGAAATGGAAGATAACCTATTATTCTAAATCAGTTACTTCCAACTACAGCTTTTTTTCCCCCACCTACAGTAAGATGTCAAATACCACCTCTGAAATGTCTATTTCTGTGGGTGCAAAGCTGCATTCTGTATTGTATGTCATTCTTCTAGAGCTATTCTAGAAAATTATAAACCTAACTGATATACATATCTACTACCCATTCAAAGTAAAATCTCATCTTTTCAGCTTTTGTAAAAATATCTCAAGGAATACCCCACAGAGGTAACATCAATAAGAAGGAAAATAAAACTGCTTCAGTTTAACTCCCAGGTCATGTTACCATAAATAGCTGAAATTTACCTTTCCTAGAATCCAACAGCACATTATATATGCTCAAAGCATTCTAAACCTGCAACTACAGCAGTGCTCAAGGACACAGGCACCAGACATGAAAAAATCCCTACAAGAGCTACAGAAGAGGTGGTAATTCTCATACAAGCAAGTCTGGAGACGAGCACTTAGAGCCACCTCTAAATATAAGGAAGAAGGATTCCTTTCAAACATATTTGAAAGAATTTAAAATACAATAGAATTCTTAAAAAAAGCTTAAAAGAATACATTAAAAAAAAAATCCAAAGCACAGTCCATTTTTACAAAATCCCTAATTTTTTAAAAAATAATTTCCAAACCCAGAAGCACATACACAGTGGAATAAGGAATTTTTAAGTTGAACACAGGTGCTCTAATTTTTCATACCACTAATGAATGCTTTCTAAAATGGAGCCACTGATCCCAGAGGCACCATGATATACACTATACTCTATATATATATACACACACAACACATACCAGTGCACACTATACTGGATGCCTGATCTTGAACAAAATCCCCACCCAGCAGACAGGTATCACCAAACTTCAATGAAATCCACAACTCCACAACATATCCATACCTGATGGTGCTGGGAATCATCCAGTGTTTTGAAAACCATGGCTACCATCCCATGTGCTCTCAGATGCATGCGGAAGCTGGGCATGGCGCACTTGGTCGCCAAGCTGATTACACTGCAGAAAATTAACTCTCTGTTAGAACAACTGAAATGACCACATGTAACAAGAACAGCAGAGACACAAGTCTTCAACACATGACTGACCACATGCCTCAGACCCTGGCAAACTGTTGGAATGTTTCTTTTAAAAGTTGTGTAAGGCAGGTTTGCAGCTGGCGAACAGTGATTGGTGAGCAGTGTTTTATTCAAGTTGCTTACCAGCACCAAACTATGTCTGCTTTATTTTAAGCTTGGCTAAAACCAGTAAAACCAGGATTTTAAAGGGCTGCCTGAATTTGCTTCTAAAAAAAAAAAAAAAAAAAAAAAGCTGAAAATTTCCAATAGTTATATTGAAAGGAAAGTGCCATGGATGAAGCATAAAGCTCTGATTTAGAGACATGGGAGAGCTCATTATGGACCAAGGCATTATCAGAAATTGTAAATGTGAGCTTCCATTGCTATCTAATGGTTATCTAACTAACTGACTAGTCACACTTATGCGTAACATTACTTATACAGAAAATTTTTCTTTTATATTTACTGCTGCATTTATGATCAATGAAAACCCAATAGATTTCAGAAAAAATCTGATAAATTTATCAGTCTAATGAGTGACTAGCATAAGAGTTTATTTTAAAAACGGCAGCCTTCCCCATGCTTTCTCTGTAAGCTGTCTGCCATTTCTAGCACAGTGCAACATAACAACTGCTAAAAATGTATTGCTTTTAAATGTGCACTAATGTGGGAGGGATTCTGCAATCAAGTCTTCCACGATTACTGAGGAATCTGCCTGTAAGAGATTCACCCAGTGAGGTGTTTAAAAGAAAAAGTGGTCTTTCTGTCTCCAGTCACAACAGCTCCAGTTAGAGCTTACCTATCTGTTTGAGTCTTTTATGTCTACTCCTATCCTTAGACATTAATTTCCTTTGGAAAAACACTTTTCTTTTAATTTGTTAACTGAAAGAGAAGATTTTTGTTGTGTTTATACAAGTTACATTCCATTATATAAATTTGGAAAGAATTAGTTTAAAATCTTAGTAAGTTTGCCACATGAGCAAATAAGGAACACTTGCATGAAAAAATGCTCCTGAACTGTCATCATAGGAGTAATTTATTCTTATCATAGTGTATATACAAACTGGACTATAGAGTTCTTGTATTTAAACTCCAGCAACAATATTCATTGCTAGTTTTGGAGGAACAAATAAATTTTAAAGTAGCTATCTGAGAGGCATAGAAAGCTTTTTCTCAGCCAGTCAAATCACAAATAAAGCACTGCCATCACCTCTCTCCAAGGATTCAAGTTTTTCCTTCTCTACTACTTTATTTTACTGAACAGAGAGGAAAATTTAGGTATATGAAAAGTATTATTGCATGGCTATTATATTTAATATTATTATAAATACTTTCATGTACAGGCAACTCACACCAGTATCAAGTCTCAAACTTTTTCAAAGCAAGGCTAACATTTTTGCTGCTTACTTCACAATAATGTGTAACTTGAATATTAAGACTGCAGTGAGTAATCCAAGACAAGTTAAAGAAGCTTCCAATTAATATTTAGGTCTCAGTCCTTCTAGTGGGTGCCAGTTATGTTATTTCTCAACAGAAGATGAAGAACAGGCAGTTGGAGTTAAACACTATCTCACTGTTACTTTAGTTCTAGATTTTGATCAAACTCTGCAGTCTTAGGGATTTTATTTTAGAGTTGAATTTGCATTAAAAACAGAACAGATACCACACATAAGATGCACTAAACAAAGAGAAGTTATCAGAAGGTACTTTTTTAATTTACAGCAAGGATAACAAGTGTGTTCTTACTGCAGTAGGATGTCTCTTACTGCATAGTTTTCTATTTCATCTTCATAGCCATACTGCTTTTGATTATTCACAAGATACAATCTTTATTATTATTTTCAAATTTTATTCTTCATGGCAGAAGTGCCAGGTAAATGTCAATGACATTTTAAAGCACGGTCACTTCTCTGATGTGTATTTAATTCAATATCTCTTAAATATAGGTACAGTGTTTTATATTAAGATATCTTACCTAAGGCAACGTGTGTTTAGGGGCTGATTGCTCTTCAATCCACTTAACAAGTACTCAATATCATCTGTGAACTCTTGATTTTCACCAAATTCCACTACATCATTGAAGTGCTTTACATGCTGAACAACAGTGTATAACTGGAAAAGACAAATATTTTGACCTAAGTAAGTCACTCTTGGGATTGATTATAATCTTAACAAGTACAGTTTAAAAATGTTTTCAGTTTTAAGTGCAAGGAAACATTAAGATGTTAATAAAGGCCATTCAACTATTTAGATAAAAATATTATTTTTAATAGGAAAGCCAAATTTCATTTTGACACTGTTCCTTCAGTAGTTAGGATTACTAGTAATTCTTTATCTTAAAAATTTGTTAAGAATACTTACTTCTTTGTCTTCTTTCCTACATTTCAATGCAGTTACTATCTCTTGATAGGGCTGAGTAGGTATTGTCACAGTTTTTATCACTTTGGGAGGTGGTGCAGGAGCCTTAAAAACTCCATCATCTTTATGAATTGCCTCCTTTGAAGATAGCCTTACCTATTAATAAGAAAGTGCTAAAATGGGCAGATGTTTTGAGCATGAAAACATACACTAAATACATCAGGAAACAGTACAGGTGTGCAATTGTCAACCTCACATTTTGGGACTGTTTAGTCCTTTCCTTGCACTACCAAGATGTACCTAAGCTGTGTGACAGTGTGTTCAATACAAAAAAAAACCCATCTCTAAGTATCAGGAAAGCTCCAGCAGAATTCTGAAACTAAAACCAGCAGAAGACTAAGATGTCCTTTATATTGGTTCCTTAAGCTTTAGGGTAAGTAAACCAAACAAATTCAGTGTTTATAGGCAGTTATTTGTTGCTCTTTGAAGTCTCCTACCCCTCTGCACTGGAGCTTCCAGGAATGACCAAGCTGGTTGCTCCATGGAGCCCTCAAGAAGTACCTGGGTCTGGATCCAAGCACAGCCCTGAGCCATCCCTGCCTCAGCCCAGCTTGGCCTGCAGGACTCTGAGCCAGCTGTTCTGGCCCTGCCTGCCAGGGACACTGCACTCCTGTCCAACCCCTCCAGCCTCACACTCCAAACTCTACCTGGCCTGAAGGCAAGAGACTACCAATATACATTTTGTAGCAGCACAACAAATGCCACACAGAGCAGGCCTCAAACAGGTAGAGCACACTCAGTATTCTCTTATCCCCATTTGTGCTGTTAAGTATTTGAGGAATATCATACCATAGCACAGAATACAGCAAAACCTGTTCTACAGGGAGTAGAGAGCTTGATGTCAGCTCTAGAATAACTACTGACAGGTTTCCAGACAACTCAGGCAAGCATTACTGGTTTCTCCTCAGCCTACTTTGCTGTATTAGTTTGAGGCCACTAAAAGCTAAAGTGCAGCTTATCTTTAGATTACTTCTTTGGCACAAAATCTGACATGAAGACAAACTACAGCAAACAAGGCACATAGAAAAAGACCTCCAAATGCCAAATTCTAAATGTACAAGTGCCAATGCCAGTGGGCATTTACTCACCCTGAATCTCTTAGTAACATCATGTACTTAGCTTCCTTACACAGAAAAATGAGTCTTTTAAAAGTGTGACTGAAAAAATAGAATTAATATGCAGGCATAGAAGATGCATGAGCTGTTACTGCTGGGGATAGCTGGAGAGAAAGCCCTCTTCTGCACTGCACATTGATAGTTTAAATTAAAATTAAAGCCAAAAGAAGCTGCTATATTACTGAAGTATTCCTTACATTCTGCCTCTAGCACTGTGTGGCATTTCGGTATCCACTCACTTAAGCACCAGTGGCAAAATGGTAATTAACCACCCTGAAAAACCAGTTTAAAACACATACTGGAGGATTGATCTTATCAGTCTGTGAACACAGGAGAGCCACTGAAGGATCTCATCCAAGTCTTGGTTAATGGCTGCCCCTTCAAACCAAACTCCAAGGGAGCTTTGGAGAGGCCCCAAGACAGTACTTGGCATAAGCAGTTTGCACGCTGTGAGTTTCTCACCATAACCTGAGAGAGATTTCTCCCAACCTTCAGGTGACACATTTCTACAGAAATTAAAGAGGCAGGATTATATGTGCAGGAACTACCAGTGAACACTTGGATCAAGGCTCATTTACCTTGTAACTTTTAAGTCTCACACCCATGTAAATCATGGTTAAAAACTGCATCTGAAGGAACTTCAGATGTACATCACAACATGAGCAGCAGATACAAATTCCCCTCAGTGGTTTGTTCAGCCAAATCTCTACCACATTCCTGAATTAATATTCTGATGGTTCCAGATACAAAGTGGAAGTATGACAGAATACAAAAGTGACTGTCTGAATGAATGATCCAGACATTTCCCTAGCTTGAAAAAGCCATATTCAAAGTCTGTCTGACAAGACTCACACAAAATCTGCCCTTACGTCAGCTGAGTACTTCACAAAAATCAGTATCAATAGATTCAGTAAGCAAGAAAAACTTCAGTTCAGAGGTACATAATTTAAACTGAGAAAGGGGTTAAGGAAAAACACAGGGCTGAAATTTCTGCTCTCTCCTCAAACTCTAGTGGAAATGGTTATTTTAAAATCAGTTATCTGCATTTTCCAGGCAGTGCAGTTAACATCCAAAGAAGGCTGTTCAGACTACTGTGAGGAGGCAATCAAAAACAACCACAAATCAAAGAGGAAGAAGTACCAGAACACCACAAAGAGAGGTAGAATTTAAAAAAACCAACCAACCAACAAACAACCACCAAAAAAAAGAAATAAACAAAAAATAAACAACCACAAACTGGTGACAACAACAAAGCTGAAGAGTTATCACTGCAAAACTATCTACTTTCTGATTTTCTGTTCTCAGGCAAATACTATCAGCAAGGCACCAAACGAAATTACATTTATTGACAATGTACAATGCTCTCTTAGCATAATCAGTAACAACTTCTACAAATAACAGCCAAAGACTGTGGATTCTCAGAGTCTCAAGATTTAGAAAACAATTACCTTGAGTCTCAAAACAACCACTGACTTTTGAACAAACTTCAAGAACTGTTTTCAGCATTAGCATTTCTGACTGTACACAGAAAATGGTTTCTTTCATAGTATCTAAAGACTCAAGTCAGCAATCACCATTACTCCATTAGAAAGGAAAAAGAAATGAAATAGCTCTTTTCAACTTTTTCCTTTTTCATTAGCAATTTGCTGACCTCTGTGGTCATTAGTAAGTTAATCCTGGGACTTCTCTCAGAAAACGAAATGGAGTCCATTGTTAGAAAGCTTAACTTCAGCAGATTAGGGAACATAACTTGAAGTATCTTTTTGTAACTCTATATTGAAGTGATATGAAAGATCCTATTCTATAGTATTTCCACTGACAATTTCTTTTCTATCAAATTCCAATGGCTCACATCACAAAGTGGACTTCATTCTGAATTACTGTGACATTACCAGATAGCAAGAACTTGGTTAAAAAAAAAAAAAAAATCTGTAAGTCTTGAAAGGAGATTTAGTAAACTTGAGAAAAAACAACAGTCTACTTACTGGGACACTGGGAGTTTTCAAAGCTGGTGGTGCTGGCAGAGCCTCTGATTCTGGCTGGTTCCAGTGTCTAGCATTATATACTGCTTTTGTGGGAGACTAGAAGATAAAAATAAAAATTATTTCTTAAGTCAATTACCAGTAGTCACTATACACTTCAAAAATTACTGTAGTGATGCTGTAGCCAAACAAGGAAAATAAGCCTCATTTTCCCTGCTGTATTCCCAGCAACACAGGTTCTCAATATCACATGTATCAGAAAATCAGACTTCGAAGCATCTGATGGTTTTAAAGACATACAGACCCACTCAAATGGCAAAAGACATGATATGTATGCATTTAAAGAATTTTTCAATTGTTCCATCTCTTAAATTTATTCAAAGGCAAAAGGTCTGCAACCTTCCTATACACAAAAACTGACAGCTCTGAGGGAAAAAACATATTAGCAAACACCATGTCAGTAGAAATATGACTGGTTTAGAATCAAAATGCAGAACTGATATAGACTTTGATGCTAGGAAGAATACAAACACTCAAACGAAATGCCTTAATCCATATTAATAAATTAAGAGGACTTTTTTTCCTCTTGCTCAAAAATGTGTCAAGGCAAATCAAAATGCATCAAAATTTATTGTCCTTGAATTTTTGGAAAACATCATGTACTCCTCAGAGGAAGCTAAGACAGAATTCTATTTCTAGCATTTGAGTTTACCAATCTACTTGCATAATATTATTCTAGACTAAAACAGCATTACAATTTTCACTATTTCCCACCACACCACGTATCAAGTGAACTCTGTAAGTACCTGCTTCCTCACAGCACTTACATAGCACTTTAATTGTGAAAAAATAATTTCAAATACACATTTTCTGTCAAAATACAACACATCAATTATTTAACCCAAATACAAGCTCAAGTACAGCCCACATAGGGGCTACATGTGGCAAGCCTTAGTACCAGCTGGGACTGAGCACCACTCCATGAAGTGCAGCAAGGTTCTGGCATGTCAAAAGCTAGAAAGCCAATTCTGTAAGTCATTCTGTAAGTATTATTGCAGAGTAAAACTCTACTGTGTTGCATCTTTCCATTCTTCACAACAGAAAGCCCTACCAAACAAAATTTCAAGGAATATTAGCAGAATGAAAGCCTCAGCTATGAGTTTTCAGAGCCCAAAAGCACTAAACCATTCCAGTCTCCACACAAGAGAAAAGCCTCTTTCCCTCCTAAAGCGTGCTTTGATGCGGTCATGAGAAACTTGGATTGTTAAATTATGTTCCTAGAGCAGTGCTCATATACCATTCATTAACATGTATAGAGTAATTATTATCTTAAGTTCCATCAGTTTTTGCAAGGAAGCTCTTTTAGACAATATCTGTTCAGCTCAAAACGTTAAACTGAGAAACCAGTTTCATTTTCAGGATACTACAGTTACAAGAGGACATCTGGGCCCACAAATAGGAAGAAAGTGTCATATGGATCTCCATCTGAAAAAGGTTAAAAAATGGTTCAGATGTTAACTCTTTTCTCCTATACCTTTCAGAGCAGCAAATATTTACCTGGAATCTGACTCAGGGTCTGCAATGAACAAAGGAAGGACAATTTACAAAGAAAGATGATTGCTTTTTGGTTTTTTTTTTTTTTTTTTAATCAAGAAAGATACAAGTTTCACAGATATCTACAATGGAAAAGAACCACAGAGTGTTTTTGTTTCTTGAATTGCTCCACACTTCATCTCAGTGCATATTTAAGACTGGAAAGAGAGGGTGTAAGTTTGAGTGCCCTATCCTGGTATATGCGATAATTCAAGGAAGTAATACACTCTGTCAACTAACCCACACAGCACAGGCTATCCCAGAATCACAGACCAGTTTGGGTTGAAAGCCTCTGCCTGTGCCCCACCTTGTGTTCCTTTTCCTTCAGGCCATGTGCTCCATGAGCAGCCAAACACAGTCCCTGGCAGGCACAGCAGGAGCAGAGTCTCGCTGGGTTTGAGCTTGTCTTGGAGAGGCAGCAGCTGGGCCAGGCCCTTGCTGCCCACACCACACAAGTGCCTGCAGTCTCCTTGGCTCTTCCCATCACCTCTGCTGCTCGCACATGGCAAGGAGGCCCAGCCCACAGGAAGCACGTTCAGTGCTCCGGAGGGAGTTCCACCCAAGTACACAAACAGCTGTGTCAGTGCTACCAAAGGGCCACACAGCATTCGTGTGTTTCCCTCAGCAGAGGGCAACAGCTGATGCGTAGGAAAGAGTTCAACAGGGCAAACAGATAAAAGCAAATTCCTTCTAAATACCCAGGGCTCACAGGCTTCCAAAGATGGCATGCTTTCTATTTAACAGTCAAAAATGGGCTTTTCTTCTCCAATTTCCCTTACTCCCTTACTAAATCAAAAGCTAGGGCATCCTGAAGTGTTTTGTGACATGACACTTCACAACTTCAGCATTATGAGTGCAATAGAGAAAAAAGGCTACTTTTTACATAAGGAAACAAGTAATGCCACCAATAAATGCCTGTTCTGAGAAACAAGGACATCTGCATTTAACAGCTCTCTTGTACAGAGCCTGAAGTGTAGCTGGAAATAGTAATACTTAAAACCTCAAATACCTATGGAAGGTTAGTTTTAGCCACAATTCCTTGTAGTATCTTCCACTTCTAGATCAGAAAAGATCTAAGCACGTGATTGGCCCATCATTCCACACCTTCCCAGTAGCACTTCCTTAGACACCTTACCATTTGCCATCCAGTCAGTCTCCCACTGCCTGTACACAGCTGATCCACCAAAACACCTGCAAAAATCCAATACCACTTCCCGAAGAACTGATTAGAACGTATTTCTAACACATTATGCAGAGACTTTGGGGCCTCTCTCACAATTCATATGGACTTTGACACAGCAAATACATCCCTCCTTTCCAACCACTTCTTAAAGCAACCCTCCCATTTTCCCTTGCAACACAGAATTAGGATGAATTTCCAGAACAAGTGCAAAGAAATTGCACCAATACTGATCAACCAGCAAGCACTGTGTGGACTTGCTTTGGATTACTGTGTGACAGAACTGAAGCCAGGAAAAGTACCAAAGATCAAATGAGTGCTAGTGAAGAAAGACTTTTCAGAAGGGCTCGATCACAAAAGAGAAGAGGTTGGTTTGTTTGGTTTTGGGGTGGTTTTTTAACGGCAACTCAATTGCTTGTTGTAACAACCTTTCTAGAACAAGCAACACTGATATTTAAGCAGCAGTAATTTATGAGTAATTTATGAAACCTTCTCTTAAAGACAAGAAAATCTTGCAATTATTCAAATAATGCAGACTTTTCTTTAATAATTCCTTCTCTCAAGATTAACTTAGAAGAGATGCAAGTGGAAGTACATTGCTCCTTTGAATTGTGTTCTTAAGGCAAAGAAGTTCTGCAATATTAATCAGCTATAAGAGGTTCTGCTGAATAGCAGAGGAGTTTCCTTTTTTTGTACATCTAGAACTGACACCTGCTTACACAGAGATACATGTCTGAAAGACTGCAAATATTCCAGGGAGGATATAAGGCATACGGTACTGTGGGATTCTGCATGTGGTTCTGGGGGGATGAGTGGAGATACAAAACCAGAATTAATGCCATGGATTTTACAAAATGCACAGAGCTGTCACTTTTATAATATCATCTCCAAATGGCATCAACTATGGGTCATGCTTAACCTCCCATCCCTGAAAACATCAAAGCTGAAATTTTCTAGAGCTGGCACTCTGCACATACTGATGCAGCACTGCCTGCCATTCATAGATGTAAGAATAGCAGAAAATAAGAGCCAGGGACATGAGTCACACAGAAAATACCAGCAAAATGAGAAAGAGCACCTATCTGCAGGCAAGAATGCTTTCCAAGGTAGAAGACAATGGCAAAAGAAAACCCAAGAACATTTTTAACAGATATCCTGATAAATGAATTGTTTATATCTGAAGTGCATTCAGTAACACTGTATGCCAGATGCTTGTCAAAATTACAAGTTCCAAAAAACCCCAATAAACAAAATATATGATTTACCACTCTGTATTCATCATCATTAAGAGTACACCCTGTCCTGCATGTCTCACTTTGAACAGGAAAAACATAACAGGCATGTTATGCAGCACAGAAATATTCATAATGGACTGCTCCTTTTGAAAAGGGAAAGGGATGAACATCACTCAGAGCAATGAAAAAGAAATCACACTTCAAAGTAGGAAGACGGAGTATCAATTCAGCACAGGCTGAGCCATGCGTATAGAATAGAAAAAAGTTAATCTGGACTCCAGATAAGACAGCAGTTTCCAACAGCAGTTTAGAACCAGCACCAAGTCATTTCTCCAGTGTTCAAAGTCTAAACCGAATCACCATTATTTGGATCACAGTAGCAGATTAGTGCCAATAAATCACCTCTGGCTGCCATGAATCACTTAATTGTGAGGTGCTATTCCATTTAAACACAGAACACATTATGCACACACAGAGCCAGACAACTACAAGCTGTTAGTCAGACAAGGTTGAAGAGTATCAGACAACACAATGAGCAGGAGAAAAAAAAGTCACTGAAGCTTTTCTTGCATCAAACTTCTGAAGAACTGCAAAATGCTTTTTTTCCTTGAAGCTCAAAAGGAGGCCCACAGAGCACAACAAGATGATGGGTGCAACACTGATGTGAAACGTGAAAACAGAACTTAAGAAACAGGACAATTTGATAAACAAGATTCATTAACAGAAATAGCCAATGATGCTCTGTATGCTGCTTATGCCGAGTGTACTCAAAACTGGTCAGCTCAGAAGCAGAAGCCATATGGTTACGGTCAGTAATTTGGCCTGAAACCTGTATTAAGTCTAATTAAAAGGGACAGAATACAATAGTTTAGACATATCACCACAATACTGGAAACATAACGCTTTCCCTTAAGGGAAAAGAAAAACCTGCACTTGCCTGCAAGGAATGCCCTGGCACAAACACTTCCCAGCACAAATCGCTCACACAAATTTCCTGCTCCCTTGGTTGCGAAAGGCAGAGAGAAGCAGGCAAACACAGACACATGTGACCCCCTCCCCTCCCCCCATTAATCTTAATCTACCCGAAGTTATTAATCTACTAACACGAAAACCTTAAAAATGGTAACTGCAATGAAATTCCAGAGGTCATACGGCTGGGGTGTACACACACCCACAGCAGCATCTCCATTTGGATCAATATAAAACACTGTCCAAATAAATCTCCCAGATGTCCTCAGTTACAACACTGGGGTTTGCATCACTGAGTCTGAGGACACTGACCTGATCGCTTCTCAATGTGACCAAACTTCAGATGCACCTCCAGAGAGCACCTACATCATGCCAGCTGTTACTGGGCATTGCCCTCATCAGGTCAACACAAAGCTAATTTAAAGTAAAATTTTGAAATGCATGTAACAAGGACACTGGGCCCTCAACACCACCTATTTCCCCCTCAAGACGTGCGCACGTCACATCGTGCAATTATCGAATGTCACAGACAGAGCTGAGCGAACCAACCAGGCTCATACAGTATACAGGAGCTGTGAAGACAATTTTGCATATTCATCTGCATATAAATTAAGCTCCCACTGGCAAATGAAACTGGTATATTTTAATCTCTTTGAGCGTTTTTCCCATTTTAGAACTTCCTACGGACTGAGACCTTGTGCAATGTAGCATTTATCCTACACAGCTACCCTGTATTGCCAAATTAGTAAAACATTAAGTTAATTACTGGAACTACAAAACTGATGTGTGTGAGCTTTTTTGCAGGGAATGTGAGGATGCAAGGGAGAATCTAGTTTCAAAAATGCCTTAATGCATCTTTGCTTCTTGCCTTAGAGCTAATACCAGTAGGAACTGGAAGTATAAAATGCCAAGTTTCCACTGTGACATTAAACATTTTCCATTCAACTTGATTTTTCTACTTCCCACAAAGCCCAAGTACGCACAGGGGGAGAAGGATTTCCATGCTTATTTTTCATTTGTTCCTCTTGCCTCTATGAGGACTTAGCCTGTTCACTTTGCATCCCTACCCTTCTCAGACAAAGCTGCTACCATCGCTGTTAACACCACCTAGCAAACAGGCATGTCCAAGAATATTGCTACCACAGTTCTACCCAACAGCTGCATATGCAAGACACATGAGGAAGCAGTTTCGCCAGGTGGAAGGATCTCAGCTTGGCATCTACCAGAACACCCTCTTCACCACAGTTTAATATGAAGGAGTGAGAAGAAAATAATTTTGATCAGCATCAAATGATTATCTTGAAGTGAGGAGACCAACTCCTGGTATTTACTTTGACTCCAAGATGGCAAAACCCCAACTCAATTCAGTAAAATTACAGCAGGTACCTCATTCTTCCATTTAGGTGACTAATCTAAAAACCTGCCAGTCCTGACTAGTATCCTGCTTACTAGTTTACACAGTAAGGATTGGTTTTAGTCTATTTACATGAATAATAGTAAAAAAAAGCCCCTAAATGGTAAGCACTTGGAAGCCAGTATTAAATAAATATGCTTATGGAAGAATTCAGTTTTGCAAATGTTAAGTGAAATAATAGTATCAATATGAGACTTTGGTTTTAAACAAATCAGATGTTTAACAGATTTATTCTCACCTTCTATAGTATTTTATCTTTTTTTTAAATTTATTTTTATTCCAGCAATATAAAAATTGCTTACACTACACAGGCTGTTTATAACTGGCTGGCAGTTAGAACAGCTCACCTCTTGTTTATCATTCCAACGAAACATATTTGGACAAAAAAAATCCCCACAAAAACCACTTCAGTTTGGGATTGGGCAGCCAATCTGCCAGAAGCAGCAACCAGCAAATGAAAGGAATGCACTGCAGAAGCAGCAACAGGCAGTCACAGGTTGTCAGCTCTGCCCAGCACTGTTTGCCAGCCTGCTGACAGACCGACTGGGCTTAGCGCTGAACTGAGATGTCTCAGAATATTTCAATTGCCCAAATTCAGCTTGACTCCTCAATGGAGTCAAAACAGCTTACGCCAACTAATAATCTTTCCTCTCAAAACCAAGCAATTTTGACTTCCTAGCTTAGGATGCAAAGACCAGCTCAATGTGCATAGTTGTCAGCAGTATAATATCACTGAAAAAAATGCTTTATTACAACTGTTCATCCTTAGAGTAAGGACACTCTTTAGCTAATGGTTATGCGAGATGAAGACAAGCAGCTACTTCTAAAATGAGCCCTGGCCAGTCTACTCTGATCCTACCATTATATGTATAGAAAGGGCTATATACTTGACTGATAAAGCAAAATTTCTGAATTATGATTTCACTGCTGTTTTTTCAGGACTATTTATTTTAAAAAAGCTACAGAAAAGTAATTAAGCAAAATCACATAGGTTTGTGCACTTAAGATAGACTAAAGTTCACATACTCTAAAACTTAAAAATGAAAGAACACTCTTTAAAAACCCAATTTGGGGAAATGCTGATTCATTTGCAGGCCAGCAAAAAAAATAACGTTACTTGCAGGATGCCTTTGATAAACATCTACTGTAAAGTATAACACAAGCTAAGTGGAAAAATACAGACCACAGTGCAGCCTAGTTTCTGTCCCCTCCCACGCACACGTCATTGTCACATTAGCCCTAAGATCACTCAGCCAGCCCAGGGCCGTGCACGGGTTCGTACTTCTCCAATTTCATAACACTTTCAAAGACCAGGTATAAGCATTTCATCTTGAACTTCTGGTTTATTTAGACCCAGCATTTGTTTCAAACTGGTATTTATAGCTCCTTCTAGTCAGCATGAAACACCAGTGGAGAAAGCTCCCATCAACCTGTAAAAGATCTCTTATACCCTTAAAACACGTATTACAATGAATCCTATTGGAAACAAAGATTCACACATTAAGTTTTATTTTCAGGTATTGAGAGCTTCTGACAGTGCCTAACCTTATAACAGGAGTATTTTATTTTCCATGAGGAAATTGACCTCCTCATGGAAAAAAAACTGCCTATAGGAAAAGAAAGATGCATTTACATAATGAACTAAGGACTAGTTGCACATCAGACTAAAGTCACACAGAAAAAAAGAAAATTTCTTCCTGGTTCAGCACTTGGTAACTGGAAATAAGTGCTCTTTACACAGTATTGATTTAACATGTCCTTCCAACTTACCTGTCCACACTCGGAAATCTTGCACGCATTTCTGTACTTTGTGGGGTACAGAAGTTATTCTTAAAACTTAACTAAAACATGAAAAGCAATAAATAGTTACACAGTTATGACTGGCTCAAGTTTTTCTCTTGGATACAAAGTTCAGCACAAGTCTGTTGGTTAAGCCATGTCTGAATTCAGCAATGCTTTCATTCATGTATTCGACACTACTGTCATGACTAACTACTAATGTCACTTGATCAAAGTGCTGCAAGTAATCCTGCTAACGCCACTGTGTTTAGTGAGCATTTCTCAGTTGCAATGTTGACTTAACCAGGTTAAGATGACTTAATCTTTCTTCTTGGGTTCCCTCAACTGAGTAGATACAATGGTTTAGAGTCTCCCAGTGAACTGGAATAAGATTTATGTTAAATGTTTCTTTTTTTAGTGAGTTATTTTTATAGTAATACACAACATTGGGAAACTGAAGGCACGAAGAAACAGGACTGAGCTGGTTGAGCAAAGGGAGAATAAAAGCAGTATAACCAGGTCCTCCTGCCAGTATTTTTTGCCTGCTTCAGGTAAAACCAGTCCTTATACTAGATGGGGGTTTGTTGGGTTTGGGACTGGGTATTTTTGGTTGCTGGTTTTTGATGTGCAATGCAAGAGGACCTCAGCTTTTCCTAGCAACTGCAGTCTACACTTGTGGAGGAACTTTCAAGCAATGCCATTGTTAAAAGTACTGTTACCAAAATGTTCCCAGGCATAGCAAGCAGTGAAAGCCAAAAGCAGCTGCTAGCGAGCACTAGGCCATGCCATACAGCAAGGCAAGGGAGCCCCATGGCAAGCAGACACCTGCCAATTAAAAGCTAAATTGCACTAGCAGCTATCAATTTGATCTAGCACATCCCAATCAAATCTGTCACTATCTCACACCCACTGAGCCTCAAAGGACTGTTGTGATTTAAACCCAGCTAGCAACTAAGCCCCACCCAGCGCCTTGCTTACTGAAGCCCAGTGGGACCAGGGAGAGAATCCAAAGGGTAGAAGTGAGAAAACACAAGGGTTGAGATAAAGACAGACAGTTTAACAGGGAGGGCAAAAACCATGAATGCAAGCAAAACAGAACAAGGAATTCATTCACCACTTCTTATGGACATGCAGCTGTTCAGCCATTCCCAGGAAAGCAGGGCTCCATTGTGTATAACAGCTACTTGGGAAGACAAAGGCCATCACTCCGAAGGTGTGTGCCCCGTTCCTTCTTCTCCAGCTTTTTATATTGCTGAGCACAATGTCATCCGGTATGGAATATTCCTTAGGTCACTGGGATCAGCTGTCCCTTCCCAAGCCTCCTTGCGCACCCCCCAGTCTCCTGGCAGGCAGGGTGGGATGAGGAGCAGAAATGGCCTTGGCTCTGTGTAAGTGCTGCTCAGCAATAACAAAAACATCCTTGTACTACCAATACTGTTCTCAGCACAAACCCAAAACAGCCCTGTAAGAGCTCCTCTGAAGAAAATCAACTCTATTGCAGCCAAAACCAGCACACACCGGAAACTCTGTGGTCCAGTATTTGAATGGGCCAAAGGAAAGACCAAGATAATCAGGTTAGTGGCAAAGAGGTTTTACCATACCTTTTCCTGTATGTACAAGCCAATGTGTGCACAAGGAGAGGAAAAGAAAAAGCCCACTGATGTATTCCCATTCACTGGGTACATGCGGGAATGTGTACACCGTCGCAAACCAGGCAGGTTTTCTAGGGCTAAGATTTCAACAAGTGAATTTAAAGACATTTCTCTGGGCAGAGCAATACAAGAGAGTAAGAAAAAAATTTGAGCTAGCTTAAAGTAATTTATAAACAGTAAATTTTCATTGCAAAAGTTAGTATTTAATTGAAATATGCCCATTTTAACTGGAGTCATAAGTCATTAAGCAATGAATTAGCCTTCAGGTTAGTTTTTAGTTTGATCAGTAGTCCATGAATCACCAACGTAGACTGACCACGAAGTGAGCACTTTCTTCCTCATCTTACCAATCACAAAAAGCACATTTCACACTTCCAAGAAAATTTCAGTGTTTTATAGGTGCTAAAATTGCATTCTATAGTAGCATGGAAGCTTCATGAAATATACTCAGTGCAAAAGATATCAACATCTAAGAAATTAATTCCAAAAGGACTTGTTTCTAAAATTCACCTACTCTAAAAGAGAGGAAAAAAAAATACTGATAAAGCAGCCATCTAACTGAAATTTCATGCTACTTTGAGAAAACATAAGACTGAGTCTGCTTCCAGTCATGCCAACTTGAGAGAGTCAGTGCTTTTTTTCCTGCTGTACCTCCTCTGTCTCCTTCATGCAGCTCCCTAAGTCTTCCCATGTGCCTCAGCAGTCCTGAAGAGCAGTAACAGAAAGATTATAGTTTCTCCGTCCCAGGCCCCTCAAGCTGAAAGGCTCCATACCTTTTAACTATGATTTGCAACTCCATCTAAATTCTTACCTTGAGATATTCAAAGGTAATCATTATTCACCAGGTCTAGGCTGACTTCCTACGGCCACAGGCAGAACTAGGATCAGCACAGAGCTGCAGATCACTCATTATACATTTTAAGAGCAGAGGGGCCATCCCAGAAAATGTGCTGTTCAGAGGATGGTGGTCCCTAGTAACATGCTGGACAACACAAACACCGAACTGACACAAAACACTACACAGAATCATTAATTTTTAGGGCTGATAAATCAAAAGGTTAAGTTTGGGGATAGACTAGCTCTCCTTATCTCACACTTTTAAGTTGGCATTTTTCAGGTTCCCATTAGAGATGGATATTTTGCATAAGACCACAAAAAGCCATGCCACAGTACTCCTAGGAAAACTGTTTCTCTTCAGTTGCTGACTAGCTAAACTCTGTTGGGAAAGCAGCAGGAGCAAGAAATCTCAGGAAATAATTTTTATGCTCCCTACTTTCAAGTCTTTACTCTCAGTAGATTTGGACCATAGCAACAAAAAATTTCTTGTCTACTCTGTTGGGTTTGCCTGCTAATGGAAAATTAGTTTCATCTGTAGAAGGGGAACTAAGCTCAAAGGGGCCAGCAGGTGGGTGTATCCAGAGTTCCCGAACATACATGCTAGAGCATGAGTTACCCAGCCAGTTGAATTAAAATCGTAAACAGCTGCAAACAAACTTCTGCAGATGTTACTCATGTATACTTCACACCCATGATTTGCAACTCAAGTAATGCCAATATTTACGCACTGTAAGTACTTAATTATGTTGCTATGGAATGTAACACTCCTCCTGTAACTCAGGCTCAGGATAAAGAGGTTTCATTCACTTAAAAGCATGGCTCTGGTTGAGACTTTACTCACCGATCTTAATGTCTGCAGCTACTGCAACCAGGCAGTGATTTCAGTCCTTATGGTAAATAAAAGCAGTGTTTATAAACACTGTTATTCACTAAGTCAATGACGTTGGTAATATTTTACTGTACATACACTCAAAGTCTCAAGAATTGAACTTTAGCATTAGGAGACAATGGTCAAGTTTTCAAAACCACAAACGTGGGTGAGAGATCTGCTGAATACAAACTGGAAAAAATACTTGCGCTTTCTGGATGTGCTGAAATTTAATGATAGCACCTGTTGCTTCCTGAGTAACAGAGATGTTTACTTGACAGCTCAGTCTGATGCAGTGTCACAGCTCTGAATACCACCACCTAACAGAAAATGTTTAATACTGCATCTGCTATTTCCTACAAGAAAAAATAAATGGTGCTGAGACAGTAAAGAAGTTCCAGAGATTTTTTTAAGATTGCTTAGTTATTATGATCAGGTTAATACTTTAGTTCTTTTTGTTTTTTTTTTTTATTCCCAGAATGAAAATTCCCTTAAGATACAACTAAGATTAAGAGTCTATACCCATACTTTAGGAAGATAATTATAGCATCTCTAATTACCATCAGAACAAGCTTTACAAGCTTCCTTAGTAACTCCATGTAACAGCCGTATGATTAGAGAACATTAAAGTTTAAAATCTGAATCTCAATTACAGCAACATCTACTTCTAGTTCCATTATATCACTACAGGGTCAAAAAACCCGCTTCGTTCTCAACTTTCCCACTTGAATTAAGTTTTTTCCCAACTGAGAATTTTCTAGAGTCGAAACCACTCTCTCTTATATGATATTGCTCTAAGGCTCCCCCCCCCCCCCCCGTAATTTCACTATATATATAGTCAAAATTAATTACATTTTCATATAAATTTTCACATAAAATCTCAGGGATTTAAAGAATAAAAATTAAACACGAAACACATGAAATGCTATTACAGAATATCTGAAGCATATAAATATTTAAATTAGTTTTTAAATTCTGTATTTACCAGAACACCCACAGCTGTTTTATGCTGTTAAAAAATACAGCTGAAAACGTTACAGTTAAATTTACACTTCCTGTACTTCTGTTTCTCAGTGTACTGTAACTTGTTCACTGATAAGAAGCTGTATTTTTAAAAATGATTATTTAATCAGCAAAAGCTGAGGAACTTTCATCTTCAAGAAATACTATTTCAGTTTTGAAAACGCCCTCCTCGCTTATCTAACTCTGAACTCTGGAGGCAAGAGCTTCCCATTCTGTCCAAAGTCAAAGCAACAAGTGACACTTCTTTTTCAAAGGGCATCACAACTGACAGGACCTACTGGTCATGTATCCTCCCACATGAAAATATTCCCCTGAATGTTTTGAGAACTAAACCAGATTTGTCATCCTTTCTCCACTCACAGATTTATTTCTTAAAATGAAAACTCATTATATATCAACACAACTGGGAAGATAATAAATCTTCTGATTCTAGAAGACCGAAACAAAAAAGGCACCTTGAAAAATTACTTCAAGTGAAACTATCATATAACACAAGTAATTAGCTATCTTCACGAGGAACTACTAGGAATCCTTAGGTAAAATAATTTTAAAAGCTTCTTAGAACTGTTGGACTGATGAGCACATTCTGAAGACATGTAAAAGACAGTTTCTATAATACCATACAACTGCCAGGTCTTGCAAAACCTATGGAACTCAAAGGGAAAGCAGAAATACAAGCTCACTTCCCTCCTTCTCCTACTAGAGCAGTTGTGCGTTGCAACAATGGTGAGACAGGGACAACTTATGCAAAAAGCTCATGAAAAGGCCTTAAGCATTGGAATGGTTGTCCTGGACATTCAGGTCATAAAAGCTTCATTTAATGGAGATGACATGGATCCCCCTATTGCAAACTTTCACCTGGTGGCTAAACTCTATTTTTGCTGTATGCACATTTTTAAAAGCCTCAAAATACTGAGTTCCCCATAATGACAGGTAAGATAAACCAAACCTAAAATCAACATTTTAAATAAGCTCTTTTCATGCTATGAAAGGGCAAATTCACACTGAATATTACACAGTTTGGGAAGGCTGGGGTGGGATAGGTTACTTTTTTTTTTTTAATTAAAGGGAAATCTCACCAAATGCTATAAAGGCACTTATCCTCATAAAGACCATACCAATGCACAATTAATTTGAAGTTTTAAGCAAAGTTCAATTCTGTAATATGATAGATATTCCTTGAGAGAACAAAGAAGAGACTAAAAGAATCCCCCCCAAAACACCAACAAGCCACAAAGTAAAATACACAGCATTTACTGATGCTTTGTTTTAACAATCATCTCCAGGGAATGGATCTACATTACAAGTCTGGTTCTCCATAATAGTAATGTGAACCTGAAAAGTGAAACTTCCAATAATAAATACAAAAATTTTGCACTTGAATGTTTTACTTTTCCAGAAATAATATTAAAGGCCAACATATAGATCTCAAGTGCAGAGATAAACTGGGACAAAAGCCCCGTTGCATATCGAAGAAGAAACATCAATACTGAGGAGCGTATTAAAATAAGAACTTTGCATTGGTCTCAGCATCATTACTCACCCGCTTTGGCCCACTAAAAATCTTCCTGGTGTTTTCCTTAGATTTATCACCTTGTTTATTTGTGGATTTCTTATTGCCTTCAAGCACACCAGATGCATCCTCTGAAAACTCCAGATCTGTTAAAGGTAAATACAGACATGAAACAACCATTTTAAAAGCTGTTGAGCTGCTAGAGCATTTCTTGCATCTGACAATTTCACATGTATAGCTTCTGAAATTACATCATGAAAAATCAATCTTCATCAGAAACACCAGCTTTAATGCCAAGCACCGTCCTGGATGCAGCTCAGGCTTACTGACTGGATTGCAGTAATGCATAGAAGCATGACAAGGTACACAGTCACAACTATTACAGCACCTCTTGCCCACTGGGTAAGCTTCAGGCTACTGCTTCCCATCCCATACTCCTGTAAATCCCAGGTTACCTTTAACATGAGCTTACTTATGGCTGGCTTGCTGCTACAGCTCTGAGCAGTAGATGAATAAAACAGTAGATTGGGTTCTTCAAAATGGTGAGATTAAGAGATTTAGAAGAACACACTACAATTACAGAACTGAAGAATTGATCTTGCTTCACTTCTTATGAAGGCAGCCTGTTTATATTTGCTAATTCTGCTGTAAACAGGAAAACAATACGGTCATCAGCTCAGGAAAGAGTCAGCTAGAAGGAACTGCTGACATGGCCTTTCAATGGATTTGATATTTGCCTTACCACTGATTCCAGTACCTGGACTGTAAATCTGCAATACAGTCATCAAATTTTTGTCCTTTTTCTTTTTTTTAAAACTTGTGTTGTTTTGTTTGAAGCATTTTCCCTCGGAGACAAGGGAAAGGGTTTATTTGGCACAAACCAGAAGTTACCACAAATTTCAAGATGGAAATAAAGACAGTCACAGAGAAGCATTGTTTCATTTGATAAACTGTTTAGAAAACCAATCTATTCCTGAGAAGCTGCTACTGTTTGAAAAGTGCACTGCAAAAACACAAGCAGGCAGGATAAATTACTCTAATCCCAAGTGCACTCACATCCAGTACACAGGACCAGCCAAGCTGGGTAAGAAGGCAAGCAAAGGCAAAGCAGGCAACCAAATTTCTAATGGCACTCCCAAGGACACAAAACTTGTCTGAGGAATATAAGTATTCTTAAAATAAAGCTCCAGAGTTTCCCAAATTGCAGTAAATTTCAACGGGCTTGGCAGCACCAGGACTGGCAGGATGCCTGCAGCAAGGCACCTCCTGGAACCAGCCTCTCACATTCCATCCCACTGCTTTGCAGTGTAGCTGTGTCATGTGAGCACAAGAGCCTAAGAACACAGCACCAACAGCCCCTCTGAAAACAACTGACTTTAAAAGATGTTTGATAAAATTAGTGTAACTGAAGAAGAATACTACAGACTAATTTCCATTAAATAAAGCAAACTTACTTCCAAACCTATGTAAAAGACAACTTAGTCCTTGCTGAAGGCAATTTAAGGACTAAAATCAAATTGCTTTGATATGCAACCTTATACATCCTGAAGTGTTCTGGAAGAAGTCAGGCCATGAATGCAATTCTCAAAGAAAGTCAAACCAAGAGAACTGGACTCTCCTATTGTAAATCAAAGGCTAAAAAGTAATTTACTTGACAACAGCCATTACAAATATGCAAGTCACTCTAGAAACACAAAATGTTTCACCCACCAAATGAGGACAGTAACTTGTGCCCTGTGCTAAGACTTGGACCTGGCATTGCCTTCAATAATGATTAACAGTGCTCTGGATCAAAGAAGCTACAATTTTAACACCATCTTAAGGTTCCTTGTTTGAATTCTACTCCTATGTGATTCTGAACTATCCCATTTAACTTAGGCAATTTTAAATTCAAAGAAACTTCTTGATAAAAACATTTCAACTCCTACTTACAATAGGATAATTCTGCATTTTCTGATGTTGCTAGCACATCAAACACTTGTTAGTTTTGTAAGATTACCTGGAATACTTTTATTTGAGCAATGCTTTTGGAGGCCTTCTAGATACCTGAAAAGCACTCTGCATGCATTATCTTAGCAGACTTTTAATCCAAACTAAATAGGGTCGGGGGAGAAGCCTTCTGTTAACTGAGTGAGGCAAACGCACGAGTAGTTTGGTAAGCAGTGACCCTACTGAAGCTTGATTTCCACTGGCTCTCTCCTGTATGGTTTTTAGAGGGTTTTTTGCCCCCTCGCAGAGAAATTGGTCATATTGACCTTTTTCTCAGTATGGGAGCATGTGAGGCCTTTTCCCCTCTGTCCAACCATTTTCAAGGCATTTATAATCTTTGAGATAATTTGCCTGTCTTGGATAGAATTGGAAAGATGTTGAAAGACCAACTAAGGCAACAACCACAGTAAATTTCCTGGGGAACAACAACATAGTTTTTTTAAAGTGTCTCAGGGTAATTCTGCAAAAGATTTTGAAATCCAAACAGGACTCTGCCTTTGAGGACTTTGATGCAGTTTTAACTGGCTTAAAACACTTACCCAATGAAGGTGAGTCATTTTTTGAGAAGATGCAAAGGAATTAAGCATAAAAAAATACGGAACGTTGGCTCCCCAGAACCAAGTGCTAAATGCTGATATATAAAAGCTACATTACCTAAAAAGACTATAGGAATCTCATCTTGATCACTGAAAGGAAAAATGAATAGATGACACAAAGGTTAAGCTGGATATCAGAACTGATTTACAAAGCAAAAGACTAAGCTGCAATATAGATTTCTCATGGATACAACTCCCCATTGATTATTACAGTCAAGTCAGTCACTTTCTTCCAGTATTAAAAGCTTCTCCTCACTGGAGTCACCCTGTACTCTGGCAACTGATATGACAAAAGTAATTTCAAATCTAGGAAAGTCTCACCAGTACTTTTAGCCCCTGGCATTCTAGCAGGATCCAGCTGGGAGGCTCACAAGCCAAAGGGGCTTTTGCTTCACTGGGCTGCTACAGAGTCAATTGAGAGAATTTTAGGTTGCAATGGCAAAATAAAAAGTAAACTTTTACTAGAACTCAATGCTTCAGCAAAAATCTAAGGGTAATAAAGTTATGAAGTATTTTCATTAAAAAGAAAAATGTGGTAACAGCATCTAGGAATTTAAAAGGTGGAGCTTTCTTTTCCAGAGTTGGGGGTTTTAATTCCTTGGCTTTTGTTTGGGGTTTTTTTGGTGTTTTTTAACCACTTCAGCAGAAAAGACTATCATAGAAGTGAGCAACAGAAAACGATTTTCAATGGAAGACGGTCTAGCCAAAATCGAATTAATCTGTTCTGCAACTCTTCCTGCACTAAAAATATTGTTCCTGTAGTCTTTGCGCTTTCTTAAATTTCATTTGCAGAAGCATTTAAGTATGTATTGTTAAACTTACTTTCCCTCTCTGAACTACTAGACTGAAAGGAATAGTCTTTATAATGTTCCTTTACAGAATCTTTGTCAGATGCTTTAAATTAAGATTCTAAAATATGTTTCATAAAAATACACCTAGATTATGGCAAGTAACCCAACCAGTATTATGGCAAAGTAAGGCTGTGACAGAAAGCATCAAAAGCATCAAGTTTCTTGAAAAACTGACTATGCCATGTAACATTCTTTATGCATGGAACACCCAAATCAGTCTTAGGAACTTCCAGGGCTGAAATTCTTCCAGGGCAGTCTGGCATTTCACCTGTCAACCTGGAATAGAACACTGGACTTTTATCTGGGGATTTATTCATTAGTACAAAAAACACAACAGCACATACAGAACTCAGGTAGCATTAGCACCTCTCAGTACTGTTGATCATTTCAGGACAGAGTTACATTATGCAAGGTGTTCTGAAAGCTTTTTCTCAGGCTTGGAGTCAAAGCTGGCATTTTTCATGGAAGCAGAAGTCACATTTTTCCAGTATGTAAAGATACTCAGAGTAATGACACTTTTTACTGCAACTTCAGGCTTAGATCCAGAAGGTTTTGATAAATTCTCCGGCTCAGCATCACTACATTTAAGGACTCTTAACATGGTTGTTCTGAGTGACCATCATGCTCAAAATTTGCAAAGGTCTGAGAGAAGACAGTGTGAACTTTAGCAAGGAGTCCCACAGATTTTAGGGCAGCATCAGACTCCCTGTTTTCATAATCTGTCCTACAGGACATCACCCTTTCAAATTTCAGAAAAAAAAAATCCCTGCAAGTCAAATCTCACCTGCCTACAGTAGCACAAAACAAGAATCAAATGAGGAAAGGAGATGCAAAATAAAGGGGAAGCACCTCTCAGCAGAGGCACTGAGAGGTAGGTCTTACCTGAGTGGAGAAGTGCATTAAGAACAAACAAAACATTAATTTACATTTCCCTGTGCCATGGAAATCTCTTAGGAAAATATTTCAGGGAAACGACCTGTGATACCTTGGAGTATAAAGGCCTACTTGGTGAATGCAGTGCCAAATGCAAAGTGTAGATATTTTGAGACTTCTGAGGACAGCAGCTGAAAGGATTATTTGATGGGTCAGCATCTCAGCTGCATTAACTGCACAAGCAAATTTTTCCCTTGGAATAAATGGCTGAACAAAGACTCATTAGAGACAGGGACTAAGAGTACTTCTTAAGCAGCCCTGTAAGATAAACCCATTTTCCAAAGAGGCTGGAACCCAAGTGACTCATCATAACTAAGTTTTATGAAAACAAATCATGGTCTTTTTTGTTTGAAAACACAATCTTCTCGCACAGCATCAGTATCCATTTGTTCCTTTCAAATCCACAAAAAACCCCAAGCAGTGACATTCACTTTTGATCAAAAGGCTTACAGAAAATTCTGGTTTTAGAAACAGCTAAAATTAGAACAGAGAAATGAACATTTTTTCCTCTGAAATTTTATTTCTGGATTATATTAGCAGAAGCTATTTGTAGGAAAAAAAGCCGAGCTTCTCCAACATTTGCGAGGCTAGATTGAAACCCTCTCTCTCTATCACAATGAAATACATCTTGCCCAAGTCTTAAAATGTAACAACTTCAGTAAGCAGATAAAACTTCTCATGCTTCATGCTCCAAAAAGGAGGACCAAAATGTTCCACAGAACAGTGGCAGTGTTTTGAAATATTTATTCCAACACAAGTGATTCTTTGGCATTAGACTTTTTCAAAGCAAAAGAGCTAAAAGCAACCTGCCACTAAAGTTATTCCTCACCAACAGGACCCAACCAACCACCAAGCAAGTCTCATTTTGCAAAGGATTTTAACCACCAGAATTTGCTCAGCAACTGCCATGTGTACAGTTTTACTCATATATATGTGTGTGAGTACACATACACACACCTCCCCAACCTGTACATAGGAGAGAGATACCTAAAAACTGAAAACAAGAGCAGAAATACAAATATCAGAGGCTCTCCCAAAGCCAGTTATCTGACTGGCACTCCACGGGTCCCCACAGCCTCTCCCTCGAGTCTTGCATCCTCAGATAAAAGGTCCAAACTGCCTAAAAACACATTCAAAAGCAGAAAAAGGTATTTCCCGTTTCTTCAGAGCTACTTAAATATGTGCACTCAGCTCTGTAATTGTGGGTTGATCTGGAGGCTCTGTGGGACGATACCTGCTTCCAGGTATAGATACTGTATGCTCAACACACCGAAAAGGTATGAATCTTCTGTTTGAAAAGAAAAAAACCCTCTGCCTCTGGCAAGAGATCAAGAGCCATAAAACACACTTCAAGAGAGACATGAAACACCACACAGGACCACAGGAGAAGTGAGTTTAACTGCCAGATTTCAAGTGAATTTAACTGTTAGATTTCCAAACCAGTGGAATTTGCTTGACAAAATCCTAGGTACACTGCAAAAAGAACAAAATATCGAAGTCAATTAAAATTAAATGTCACGTATGTATTCCAAAAGAGTTCTACTGACCTGCATTAGTACTGAGCTGGCTATCCTGGGAACAGTTTTCATTGCCATCAGAGGTTGACTGTAGTGAAGCAGATGGTACAGCTCTACTTCGCTTTTTATTTGCCTTTCTTTCTGCTACCTGCCACTCTTCATCTTCGTCCTCGCTTTCACTTAAGTCATCAAACCCAAAGTACTTGATTTTGTAATTGGAACTCCCAGAACTTCTAGAGGCGCCTTCATCTCCCCCTCCCTCGTCTTGATCATCAAACCCAAAAAATTCTAATTTGACATCCTTCTTGGATTTGGTATTGCTTGGTCGGAACCTGGTTGTAGTTTTTGTGGTAGCAATGTCTGCTTTTTTCCTTAAGCGCCCAGCTTCGCCCAGGTCAGTCGGGGCTGCTGTGGTGAATTCATCCATGCGCTCCATGGTATCCTGGATGGTGACATTGCAAACTGACAAGCAAGATGGGTGGAGAACAGTGTAGTCTCTAGTCCGTCCAACCGTCCCTCTAAAACTGGTCCCACTACTTAAAGAAACTTTTTTTCCTGGGTTCAGACCATCATTATTTGACTCATTGTTTGCTTTGGATAAAGACTGACTAGTGCCATCCATTAGCTTGTCAAAATTTGTTGCCCCCTGCAGTTTTGCTTTGTTGGATCGACAATATGTCCTACAGTTGCTTGGCCTAGGAATAGTTTGCACGAGTTCTTCACTAATGGCTTCCTTTGGATTTTCACTATCTTCTTTATCACACTCCTCATCCTTGCTCTTCACCTCTGAGAGATGTTCATTGTCAAAAGCTAATATATACTCTCCAGTTCTGGTGTTTTCAGTTTCATCCTCCCATTCATACAAGTGAGTTCTTAGTGGCCCCTTGGTCTGAGATGTTTCTGACGGAGAGTCTGCTGTTTTTCCCACGTGGGAGTCCCAAGAATCAGGCAAGTCCTTGGCTTCGGTGTTGCATCCAGAAGTGTCTGTAGTCTCAGCATTGGTTTTATTACTCTCTTCAGCATTGTCATAGATTACATGACTGTTCCCATTATCTTCTTTCAAGTTCTGGATTTTATCTACAAGAAAAGATGTATTTATTACTAAAATCAAATATTAAAAAAATAGTCACCCATGTGGGCAACTTTGAAAAGTCACAATACAACAAAAAATATTCGGTGATCATTGACAAAAAAAATTAGAGGTCTTTATCCACCTGGTTTATATTTTTTAAGCCCTCCAGTTTAAAGGTTTTGCTATAATAAAGTCTTCTTGAAATTTCTACCAAAAAAATAACTTTAAGCACCACTGAAAATATGTGCATCATGAAAAAGACAGTGGTAAACCCTAAATACAACCACTTATTTACCAAGGCAAATTACATAAAAAAGGAGAAATTCTGTGGTGAAATTTTCAGAAAAGACAAATTACTGAAGTTTCACACACAATTGACTTACACTGAATAATTGGAGATAAAGAACAACTACACATTTTCTCACTATGTAAGAAAATGATTTCCTTCTTGGACCCTGAACAAAAAGGCATACAGCTTCAGCAACTGTCACTGCATTTTGCTGCTTCAAGTGAAAATATTTGGACTTACAAAAGAAATAAAGAAAATGCAATTCTCATCACCATTTTTAATTATAACACTTCTGAAATTCAGGTTTTTGCAATTAATTTCTGCATCTCTGAAGAAGAGCTGCTGCCAGAAATTATTCTTGCACTTTTCCAACCCATAGCTGCACTCACATCTTACACTGCCCAACAGAACACGCTCCACTCTAAGAAGTCAGTTTTTGTAAGTTTTTGTTTCCAGCCAACCAACACCCACACAACAGTAATGCCAGGAGGTAATGCAAGTACTAAGTCTTCCACCTGTTGTCCTCTAAACTGGTGGGCAAACCATTGCCTTTGTTTTCCCTGAATACCAACAAAAGCTTGGTGGATTTGGTACCAGAGTTTCATAGTGACTGCATCAGCCATCCTCTGCTGTTGACATCACACACACACAGAGATACCCAGCAATATAAGAGGGTTATTTCCAGGAATTAAGAATTTCTTGGAAATTTCTGAGACAGTATCACCAAGCACAGGAACCCAGGTGCCTGCCGTTACTACTGGCATTGAATGGCTGCCTGAGCCAGGAGAAGCAAGATAAGTCTGACAATGCAGAAGACTCTGGTGCATAGAAGAGTAGCACATGATGGGATAAACTGGAGACCCAGAAGCAACTGGGACAGGGCCAAGTGAAAACAGAAATGCTAGGAGAGAACATGCATAGAAGACACATGCAGAACGCTACAGTAATAAAAGGGGCTCCACTGGCAGAATGCAACCTCAAAGGTTCAAATTTTTTAGGCAGCAAAGGCTTCCTAAACTCATCCGTAAAATGAAGGCTTAAGCATCTCTTCAGCACTAATCCTGACCACATTAAATTTCATCAGCTTCCATTTACCCAAGTGGCACAGAAGTTGCACAGCACTGACTAGAAGATTTCAACCTCCTGACAAGGGAAACGAGCATTGGCACTGTTCCAGAGACTTTGGCTCACTTGTTTTCAAATTAAAAATGGCATCATCTAAATGCCATCCTTGCACATATGTTTTATAGAAGAACTTTAAGATACTGAAAATTCTAGTAAAAGAAATGGCTACTAAATCCAGTTTTGCAGGAAATTGGTTTAATCCTTGCTAAAATTCCTCAGGGAACCAGAACAAGTAATACCTGACAAACTGCATCTAAGTTTTCTGGGAGTCCAGCTGAGGTCTGTCACAGAAGTATACATACTCAGGTAGAAATAAAAAAAGCTTTTCACAGAATACATGAAATGCAAAACTCAAAACTAAATTCCTCAAAGAACACAGAACCCTAACCCTGCCATCTCAGTGATGGAATCTCGGGGGGTTTTTTTCCATATCAATTTGTTATACAAGTAATACTGTTATTCCCATTTCAATCTCATGCTTGTGATAATCCAAGAGGAACAACCAAAATGAATCTGTAACCAAGGAGGGAGTTTGACAGTGTACAGTATGTTCCTTTCTCCCATATGTTTAATATTATTGTGAAGCTGAAGACTACCACAACACTTAGGTGTGAAAAACCGCAAATTAAATTTAAAACCTGAAGCTGTCTGAGAAGATTCCGTAAGCATCAGCAAAGCGTTGCATCTCATTTTTACCTTTCAGTTCCTAATTTAATACAGCACACCAAGGTACTCCTAAACAGCAAAAAAGTGGCAGTTAACCTCCCCCTTCATTTTGGGGCACCAAAATTTTAAAAACACACAGTACTTCAAAAGTCTTAGCAACTGCACCAGGGAGGTTTTTCCATCTCCAGTAATAAGCAAGGCTGATGGAAAATGTAACCACTAAACTGTTTAGTGTACACCAGGTAGAAAGTCTGGCTTTAAAACTGGATCATCACAATGCATTACTGGAAAACTAAGCCGTGACATTTAGAGGAATACCTCCTCAAAGGATACTTTGTGAAGCCACTGTTCTCACCTCATCAGTGGGTCAATAGCTGTCAGCCCAAACCTTCAATACCAGAAAGCACTGCTAATCACTTCCTAATTGCCCAAAGGTGTACAGGAACAGCAATTCAAATAACTCTGATTTTGAAAATTACAGTATTTATTGGTAGCAACTACTACAGCAGAAGCTGGCATGACTGTAGGAAAAAAAGTATGAGTAAAGTTAGTTCAACTGTGAATTACTAGATATTCTGTAGTCCAAGAGAAGCATGGAACATCTCCTCCCATTTTTAACTGCAGTTAGGCTCTTTTGGGGATCAAATACCAGAATAAGTGTCCCAACTAACTTAAAATCAGCAACAGCATATAACTCCCCATCCCAAGTAAAAGCACCATATACCTAGGAACCATAACAATGTTCTGCAGTAATCATGATTTATTTTCTGTTTAAATCTCTAAAACTTAATTACCAGAGTATAAGAGAACCAATCTAAATGACTGGCATGTCAGTATCAAACGTGAAGCGATAAACATATCTCTTTATACACGCCTCGTGCTTTATTTTATGCTACTTAACAAGACAGAGGTGTCTTCAGCATTGCTGATGAATTAAAAAAAAAACAACAAGAACAAACAAGTAAAACTCCCACTCTTTCCACCAAGCACAATGAGATGTTTTCACACACACACAGATGCATATTACCAAATCTGTAAAACTATACTTAAGTGATGACAATTATTGTTCCAAATAACCTTGGTAAAGTTACCCCTAGAGACAAAATTTCAAGTTCAGACAATGCAAGATATTCAATTTACATAAGGCAATATAGGCAAACATTCAAACAGCAGGAATGTAAGAGCTGTCAAAAGCCCACTGCTTTTTCAGTAACAAACCTTTAAACATTTAACAAGTATGTGTCTCTGCTTATACAGATTAGACTAGATGGATATAAAGATAACATTCTGTTCCTAGCTCATTTTTAAAAAACACTGTAAGCACTCACTTCTTAGACGGAACAAATGTTACTCTATACATCCTACAAAGACAGTAAATGCCTCGTGACTACTGCAAGTAGACAGTGGTACTACCTCCTTCCTTTTCATTTTCAAGATCATGGACAAAATGATGAATGCAATTCTAGACTTGAAAAAACCCACTTTTTTAAAAAAAAGAGAAATTAATTTTTTTAGACATAAGAAACCTACATCCTTCAGCTCAACATCTGAAAATTCTGACATTAAAATGTCTCACATTTCAACTTAATTTTTTCTTTAAGTACCTATAACAATAAAGTTTGACAGAGACTTCTTACTTGACGAGGAAACACTGAAGTTTGGAGAAAAGATAAAACACTCTCTCAACCAAATACTGAAGCTGTAAGAGTTAACAATTCATACCCTGATCCTTCAGGCATAGCATATACCAAAATGGAACCCAAAACAAAGTAATCCTTTAGGAAATCAAACACTCTTCTGGGCAAGAAAACCAAGCAACCATAGTCCATCTATCCTCCAGCCTAGTCCCAGTCTCGCTTTTCTTTCATTTCCATTTAACTTACAAGACTAAGTTACTGGGCTCCAAGTCTGAAAACATAATTTTCAGCTCCATAAAAACCAAATCATCATTAACAATCTAACACTAATTACCTACAGTCAAACATTATATGCTTTTGCTAACAATTCAATGGTAGAGCTGCAGAACCTTATTTGCTATTTTTAAGTTATTTGGAGCACAGAGCAGGATCTTGGGCTGCGAAAACAATGTCTCCTACTGTAAATTTCTATCCTGAACAGATTCGGGGCTCACAGGGCAAAGCTGCCCCACAACTCAAGCATGAGCTCACGCAGCCTCCTTAACAGCGGCCCGTGTGGCCGGGCAGGGGAGAGCACCCGCTGCGGATCACGCACCGCGACATGTGCCAGCTCCATGTGCCGGCTCGGCCCCTCGCTGCTGCCTCCCCAGGGATTAGGGACCCAGCTAAAACCTCGTCTGCCCTGCCACCATGCAGGCAACACAGAGGCAAGGGCACAGATGACACCTGAAACAGCACTGCGTCTTTGAGATCTCTTTTACCACTCTGAGTTTAATCAAAACCAGTTGAATAGCACAAATGTTAGTAGGAAACTGAAAAACACAAAAGGACAATCAATATTAGGCTTGGCATGCTAAAAAAACCATGCCACAAGGTCAAAATACCACATATGCAAAATAAGTGCTTACTTTTTCCTATGTACTCATGGACCAGTTGCCAGTGTTACATGTTAGCCCTACTAACTTGAACTTTGGGTTAGTTTTCTCTCATTTCTAGCATTTGTAATTAAAGCTAAGCAAAGTATCCTCCAAGCTATAAACAAAAGGCACCTGCCTTTCCATAGCCTTTGCAGCATGAACTCTTATGCTCCTTCACTGCTGCGTAAGTAGCTGTACAAGCCTTCATTTTAATACTGAGAGAAACATGATTAATATTCACAGAAAACAAATCTACAATCTTAAACTAGGTTTCTTTTAGTATTGGCCACAGTGCACATAATTCACTGCAAATATTAAAGGTAATCAGAAGCAATGAAATCTTGAGAGCAGGCAGGTGGCATGATGCCAATTTTACATTCTTCTTGATTTCTCTTCCAATAGACACTAAGATGTGGTGGCAAGAAAACAAAACATCAAGAAAAAGAAGGCAGTAAGATTAAACCAACAAAAATTGTACGCAAGGCCTTCAGAGCCCTGCAGCTACTGAGGGCACACACAATTAACAGGCTACAGCTCATGAACAGATCACTGACACAGGATGGAGGGAACAGTCTGTTAAGCTCATTATGAGCTACTGCTCTGCCTGATGTCCCTGAGCTCTCAGAAATATTTATTATGGCTCCATTACATCATCACCAACGGTCTCAAGCATAAAGCTACATCACTTCACTCTGCACCTTGCAGCTGACCAGGTCAAAGGAAAAGAAATCTTTATCAGGTCCTTGCATCACATCTCTCATTTCCAGGAAGAGAGTCCAACTGAGACACATACAATGTCATCTCTGGTTTGATCAGAAAACCAGGAACTGCAAAGAAGTTATGCTTTTTTCCAAATTAGGAAACAAATTTCATTATGCATTGGAAATGAAATGTTTTGATTGGTAAGGAGAAAAGTTACAGACTAAACTCCTTTGCTCCATTTTCTGTCTATGACTGAAGAACTTGGAAACTCAGAAAAAAAAGCCTATGGATATAAAATACACTATTTATGAAATGGGCAAAATTTATTTGAATTGGTCAGTATCCATTGATGCCTATGACATCTTGAAAAGCAGTGCCTGATAGCAGGTATGAACAGAAGGCAGGAAGCATAAGAGTCTCAGAAGATTAGACTCCCAAGACCAGTTTCATCGTTGACATATCTAAAATAGCTAAAACTGTAGAACCACATCCATAGCTATGACTACAAATTCTTAAGTAATTCTGGTTCTTTACTATCTATGAATCAAAATGAATTCCCAACAAGTCTGCATGCAGGTGGGACAGACATTGTATGACTCTGCAGATGTTTTAGGTGGCAGCTTCTTTTGCAGAAAAAGATTCACAGAAAACCCTAAAGTGATGGGAATTAATTTACTGCTGTGACAGCACTATTTTCCTTAAGAATCGTTTGCTTGTCTTGTTTCCTTTCCAGCACCCTAAATATCAAAATTCTAAGGCAATTTATATGAAAAAAATTAATTCGTTTCCTACACAGTCTTGACTAAGTTCTCAGTGACACCACATCTTTGTTTCAGGTAGCTATTCTTCTAAACATAAAGCAGAAGATACATTAGACACCTTCTCTCAAATCACCTGGATGCAGCCTGTCAGTCTGATAACACACTGTTCAGCATCTCCACTAGACCATTATTTTCACTGCCCAAGCCTAGCAAGATTTTCATGTTTTCAGAACGTGCTGCTGGCATGACACCCCCAGTGCTGTGGCTCGGGCCCGGGAATGGCTGAACCCTACCCACTGCATTATTGCTTCTAACCCTGCACCCCTGTTTCTGCCATACAAATTATTCCTCACATACTTTTTTCCACTGGGAAGATGCATGACCAGGAGGCATTCTGAGAAGTTGTGTCACGCTGGTACACTTGACAGCCAGTGTACAACTTTGTAAAGAGTCCCTGTATTTAAATGGAAGTGGAAGCCCTTCACAGGGATGCAAAGCTGACATGGCCACCTTCCCTCTTGTTCAGAAAACATTCACTGAACTAATCCCTTGCCTTTATCTCAGGCAGTATTTTTAATGGTATGACAGATGGTTTTTGAAGTAACAACATACTGTCTTACCCCTTCCTCTTCTAGTTCTTTGGCTAGCAATCACTAGATATTCTTGTATCTCTCATCTTTCATTGTACCTTAAGTCACTGCATCCCTCAATACCACCTTCTTATCAATCTGTACATGTGTACCTGGCCAAACCAAGCACAGTGTGCTCAGCACAACTGCCTTCCCAGCAAACCCTCAGGAGGAAAAACACAATGGGCAGAAGAACTGCTGCACTTCGTAGTACAAGAGTTGTCAGTCTGACATGTGTTCACCTCTCGTGGTAAGTCCAATGAAGACACATTCCTCCTCGCTCCAAGCTCAGAAGGGCATCTGTTGCTCAGAGCAAGAGGAAAAAGCCAGGAATTAACCACTACTAAGTGTCATGGGCAACACGAGGGGCTCACACACACCAGAAACACTTGTTATCACTAACTTTTCTAGGATGAGCTGCTATGGAAAAAAAAAAAAGGCATATAATAACACAGCAGCATTAAAAATTGTCAAAACAAATGTATACTTAGGCTAAGTCAGTTTGAATTAAGACAGTACTCATGAGTATGTCAAAAACCTTTAATAAATACAGTAGCAGTTTCTTAAAAGGCAGTATGAGCCAAGTTTGAACTTGAAGAACATTTTCTGTCCAGTTAATAAGACCTCAGCAGTTTAAGTCTGAAATGGCTTCCTTACCAACTGGTTTCTGCTTGCCTGCATGCTTTGGCCCACTTGAGAGGCATGCACCTTACAGGGTTTTTTCTTCCACAAGCACTGACCAACTGTTTTGAATGCAAAGTTACTTCAGCTTTTTAAACATGAAAACTAAGCAGCAGTCAAAAGTATGACCTTTTAAAAACTAACTGCTCATCGTACAAGTCCATGAAGAAAGAATGATTTTAGAAGTATGGATCGCAAAATTCACTGTTGTATAGGAAAGGACAATTACAGATTAAGGGAAAAAAGTTTCATGTACTCTGTGCATGGACATACATAGTATGAACTGCCCTGTCATTAGGAAAAATATGTTGCAGAGATCAGATTCTTTCCTAAACACTGGGGTCTTTTTTCTGTATTGCCATTTTAGCAAACAAGTATAAACACTGAGAGTTAAACAGAATTTCAATCATTTCAGACTTTTGAAAATCACCCCAGGAAAAAAACCAACAAGCCACCACCACAGAAGTATCAGAGGAAAAAAAACCAAAACAATAATCACACCAGTTTGAACATGTGCTACTGACACAGTAAGAAAACTCTGTATGCAGGGGGAAAGGAGTATCTTCAAAAGGGGAAAACTTACCAAAAAGCAACTAAAGAAGAGAGGAGCTGTGGACAAACCCCAGCTATCTGCATACCCATCATAACTACTGCCATCCAAACAAACCTCGTAACACTGAAATTCTATGGGCACACATATTTTCTGGCAGACCTTTCCCCTTCTCTGCTATCAGTTTCTTAATGCTTTGACCCAGCCAGAGCACAGCTGCAGCCCTTTTTAATCACGGGTGCTGCCAGCTGTCTCCTAAGACTGCCAAATGCTCAGACCTCATTCAGGTTCCCCCAACTCTGCTCCATGTTTGGACAGAAAATGACTAAACTGGAATTCTTTCTCACAAAGTAAATAACTTACATTCCAAAACTCTGCAGAGGAAAAAAGATACTACTCCAGCCTAACTATTATCTTAAATGTCTATGTCAGTGTTAAACACAAAACAGAAGTTTTAGAGCAATTTGAAAGGAATACTCTGACGAATCTGGTGGCCAAATGCAATTACGTAACAAACTTGCATTTGGGAAGTTGAAACTTAACTCTAAAGACAGGGCTCCCCACCCACAGAATCAGGATGCAGAGGCTTTGCACAGTCACTAAGGTACTATCAGGATAGTATGTCAGGAAGACTCGATGACAAACCATCTCCCTTTCTCAAGTGCATCCATTTTCTGCATTTACTCTGCACTCTCTGTGCTTTTCCAGCAACCAACCACAACTAGATTCTGCATCCTGGGCCAAGAAGCAGTTGAGCACAGCCACAGCCCTTTGCTCCTGCATAAGCACAAGAAGAACTGCACTTGCCATTTTGATTTGCTACCTGTAAGTGCACTGGTCCCAAGTGAAAAATGAGGGCATTAAGAACTACCCAGAAAAACAAAAGGATCAAAGAGCAGTCAACAGACAAATGCTCCCTTACAGCACCAAAAGCAAAACTACTGCCAGAACAAAACCTGTTTAAATATCAGTACATAGTAACAAATGGCAAGATGAGGAATAGCTGTTTTCATTATTGCCCTAAATGTTAGGGGGGGAAAAAAATAATAATTTGTTCTTTTAATCTTAAAGAGTCTCAGAGGTCACTGCTGACACAATAACCACAAAATTTGTACTTAACATCACAACACAGCAGAAAGGGACACAATTCCTACGCTGTTCTGTAGTCTGGAAAGGTATTTTAAGCCATTCTATTTCTCCACAGCAAGCAAAACACATTTTCAAGAAATAAATTCATAGGCTCTAAAACAAACCAGACTTAATCCATGCTCAATTGAAATATTTCTCCATTAATGCATGATTAAATACCTAATATTTTCACTTAGAATAAATGTAGAAAAGGAATATTCTCTCATACTCCATGAACAGGAACATGAGGTACGCAGAGATGACAAACATTTATCAACCCAAATGCCTTCTCTGTTGAAGAGCATCAAACCCTTTGACCAGACCCTCCAAAGGCCTGAGTTACAGAGCTCAGCACCGTGCACAAAAGCAAAAGCCAGCAGATCATCACAGCACCCAGAGTCAAAATGCAAGCTCGCACTACAATGCCAGAAGTTATTTCCATAAACTGAAATATCCAGAGTAGGCAAGGTAGATATCCAAAGTGAAACACAGTGATACACAAATATAATTATGAAATGCCATACCAACTCTTAAAATTCATCAAACTTTGACATTAATTTTCATCTGAAAAATTAAATTCAACCTACAAGCTAACAAATATTCTAAAAGAGCAAGCTTAGAAAATTTGCTCTGAAGGCCATGCTTTTATATCAAACCTTGTGTGCAGATAAATACAGTGTGAAATACTATTTGGGTTTATGCCTTGAAGAGTAAGTCTAACAGTCATGAAAAAAAAATAATCCCACCAGACTGTTTCTAAAATCCAAATATTGTTCTGAAGGTTTTCACCGTACCCTACTGTAAGACTCTCTCATAAAAACCTCATTTTCTAATGAGGTAGCTGCATTTTTGCTTTATATGAATTACCAGTGTGATATTTTTCTAATGACACAACTTACTTTCCAGCTACCAAGTTCTCCCTACCTTCACAAAGATGAACTAACAGTAACTATTAATACTGAACAGTCCTTCATTGTTTCAAATTTACCTAAACCCCTATCTGTAAATTACCTGCTACATACAGGATTACTCATAGACACTCTTCAGACAGCATTAAGTCTTGATCAAGCAACATTAGGGTAAGATTATGAGAAGCTTTCCACATTAAGAGCTTCTCAAAGCCTTTACAATGAGATTGGTACAAGCACTAGCTGACGGCTATTAAAAAAAAAAGGAAGACCAGTAAGTTCTACCATTTTAAACAAAAGATACAGATCCTCAACTGCGTTACATGGCTGCACAACTACTAAAACAAACCCCAAAATCAACTGCTTTTTAATACCAAACATTAGCTAAAATTAACTGACAATGCATCATCTTCATTTTAATGCCTAAAGGAATGGCCACTGAGGCAGGGTAGTACAACTGGAGCAGAACTAACTGTACCTCTCAGTCTGTACATAGCCGTGGTAAGTCACATTTTTCAACTCAGTCTAATTCTCAGCATTATCCTACCTAGGTTAAGAATTAAGATACCATGATGGCTCACGCTCTCTGGGAGTCCTGAGACCTTCATTCATGCACTGTCTAGGCAGTATGAGGACAAGGACTAACAAACTGCACTTTAAAACAAATTAACAAACACTTTCTTCAACATCAGTACCAACACAGCCTAGCTTCCCACACCCAGAGATACAGTGCTGTTATGCAGGTTAAGGTTGAGCTCACATTGCAGTCCCCCTTACATTGGGAATATCAACATTCTTCTACCTGCCTGCTTCCCCTCCCAGCCCCCAACCCTTTCTTTCCTCATCAGGAATAGTCAAGCTTGCCGTCTCAAGGATCTATAAGCCCTTTGGACAAATCTGGTTAAGCCTGGCAGAGTTCAAGAGTCACCAGGAAGGGTAAAATTATTACGGGGAGGGCGAGGACATGTAAGCAGCTGACGTGGGTACATACACTATAACACTCCTCCCAAGCCCCTTCTTCCTCCAGAACCCTACCCCAAATCAATCAAACTCTCTGCAGCTTTGAAAGAGCCTCCCCATCAAACTTTACGCAACAGTCACTACAACAAAGAAGCCTTTGAAGTACCTACATTTACACTGGCTGACTATATACCACTATCTCTAATTGCTCAGTGTGCCGAGCAACGTCGAGACAACTTTTATTTATTTTGGATCAGTTTACACACAAGCATAACAGCACCTTAAACCATCCAAGTTTTATTTACACTAACTGACAAAAAGAAACACTATCACCAAGACTGCAGTCTTCAAATAAGGGTAAGGAAACCAAAGACCCTCCTAGCACGTTCTGCAAAGATGCATTCTCAGCTGAATTTCACTTCTGAAGAAAGATACTGAAAGGGTTTTTATCTTCATTTGACTGGGTGTCAACAGAATGTAGTAAGAGTCTGAAAGAACAGAACCATCACATCAAGATCCACCTTGTACTTCTGGCTGAACTGCAATCAGTAACAATTCAGAGAATCCTGCAGGAATAGAATTCCTTCAGTAAACTGTTGTTTAAGTAACCTCCCCCTCAGCACCTAGACCACCACCACATTAAAAAGCTGGATGGACTTATCCACCAAGATGCATCAGCTTCCTTCTGTTCAGAGCTGTGTATTTATGATACACATAGTATTGTCTAGCAAGGAGTTCTAGAATTTAAATAAGCATCAAATTAGTGAGTTTTTCTGTGCTAAATATTGTATTATTTTCCACAGGACTGGAACCAGGAAGTACCAATGCAACTGCTGAAGTCTGTTTCTCTTGGCCTTTCACGCATTATGAATTTTCAGAGCTCTTTCACATTTTCTTCCCACTGCTCTCTCACTTTCTTTTCCAACCTGAAAAATACTGTTCTGACAAAGGTTGTCTACAAGGAAACCATTTCACTATAAAACCTGTTCTACTACAATCTCTCATTAACAACCAAGGAAACTCATTACTATTTCTTCTCCTACCAAATACTGGGGGATGAACTTACTCCACTTCTCATGAAAACTATATTCAAACTTTAAAATCCCGTAAATTTTATTTCCAGAGTGAAGATGAATCATAGTTAGAGACAGCTGCTGAAAATCATATGAAAACAAGAAATATTTTAGCAGCAAAAATAAGATCAAAAGACAACTACCCATCCCACCAGTGTGTCTGTCAAACTACAACTCAAATAAGCATTTCCTGGGTTTTCTTGAATTACATCCCTAACACATGTATTACAAATAACTGAACTGTGCCCATCTTCTACCATTTGGTATCTTCTTGTTTACTGCATTACAACTGAACAACTCCACTCAAGTTTCTGATCCTAGGGTTTACTGTATTTGAGAAATGAAAGTTATGTAAGTTCTTCTCATTAAAATTGATTTTGATAACCCAGAGCAAGTCAGTAGGTGTCATCTTCATCTAGGCATCTAATGTGATCTTCTACCCAACTGTAGAAGCTGTGGTTTAATCAGCCCATTATACAAAAACCTCTCATGAGATATAACATCTGATCTTTTCCAAGAACGACTTGAAGAAAATTACAGTGATGTTCAGCTCTATGGGCCCTGGAAACTCTCCTCTGAAAAGTATTAAGATACCTTACAAACACTCCAGAGCCCAAAAACACCTCCACAAAGAAGTCTGACAGAATTCAGTTTCACAGGTCTGAAGTTTTTTTATGTACATATTGATATAGTTGTGCTAATAATAAACGAAAAAATGTTTGTGCAGCTGAAATTCAGAAACCTACTTTTTCCACCCAAACAACGAAACAAAGCATGTTCTAAGCTGTATCTGCACCTACCTGGCAGTAAACACACACCCGCAATAAATTAAAGCATTCTATTACCACTAACTCATCACTATTCAAAATACATGTTTAAAAACCACAACGGCACTCAGCAATTTTAGAAAAGGAATATTATTATTCAGTTTTAAAGAATAACTGGACTAAGTGGACTAACATACTGCACTGAATCTAAAGCCCTGTATCTCGATCTGCAGGCACACAGATTACAGAGCCAAAGACCTCAGACCTGTGTGTAAAATGCAGAATGCTTCTCAGTGCTTTTAGTTAAACAGAGTATCCTCTACAATTGTTTACAATTAAGAATTGCCCCACAGTTTTATTAGAACACCTAACAATCCCTAGAAAACACACAGTCTAAAGGGAGATTAGCAAAAATCAGAGGAATACAGAAGTACATGGACAGCTGAGCAAACGTACCTGCAGTTACAAGTTTAGCACTACTGCCCTTGCACTCTCCATCTTCCACACTTCTGCTTGTGCTCTTTTCTTTCAAGAGAGGGACAGTATTGTCAAAAGGTATGCACTTACTGGATGCAACATTTTCTCCACTGTCTGGCTGATTAATTCTGCTGTTTGCTTCAAGTAGAGGAGAGAAGTCCTCAGACTGAGCAGCTTCACCCGGTTCCAGCTGAGAGGAGCTTTTAGCCTGTGACACATTCTTTGAAGACACAGGAAGAGATTCTTCATCGCTGTCAAATCCAAATGGATCCTCCGTTACTTCATCTTCAACTTTGGGTTTTTTAGGAACTTCGGAAATATCTGGTTTGACACTGGGCCTCTTCTGTCCTAATTTGGCCATAAAGGTGGTTTCTCCCCATTTTGTACTAAGGGTGGTCCGTTTGTTGGAAAATACTTCATCAAACTTGGAACTGCCATTTCCCCCTTTCCGGCTGTAGGTCTTTCCAAATCGGGATGTCATTTTGGCTCCTGTTTCATATTCTCTGTTGTGAAAGAAAGCAGAAACATCAATTCACCAACCTTCTAGTACAAATGATTGTTACTTCCACCCTTTACCGGGCCAACAAGCACCAGGCATGTACATTCCACACAAGCAACAGATCCATCATCTGCTTCTTTCCAGACTCACTCATTCACATGTGACTGTCATTACGGCAAAAGTTTCTGCATTAACCATCCACTAAAATAAATCAAAATTCAGTTGCTTGCACATTTATAAACCAATGGCACAATGGATCCTTAGGAGAAGTCTGCTAAGAATGGCATTGCTTTGCTTTAATGTTATATTTACAAGTATAGAAAGCACTGTCTTGAGACTTCACGAAACAACTCGGCAGTATTTTCACCACATATGAACATGCAGGTCCCCCCTAGAGCACAGCATTAAAAACCTCTTGCCAGTTAAATACAAAAACTGCCAGAATATTTCAAGTTGCTGTAGATATATTTTAAATACTAACTAATCAGAATGATGACAAATCCATCCCATGTTCTCCTCTCACACTCAGACTCACTTAGCAAGTGTTTTACTTGATAACATGATGTGGCTTTTGCCATCTGCATCAGTCCTGGTCAGGACTGGCACGCAGCAATCCCCCAGGAGTAAATCTGACTCATCAAGGGGCAGGAACAGAGGAACTGCTCAATTGATTTCTAAGAACATGGAGGACACCCTAAGCAGGCCAGTGTAAGCCATTACTGTTCACTGGCCCTTACGAGCACAGCCACCTCACAGATAGCTCGCTCAGAAGAGCAGAAGTTTAAAATTAACAGATTAAACAGGAACACATTTAAGAGCTCCTTGCATGTGTCTTCTACTTTTGTTTAAACCAAGAAGGAAGACAGGCCACCTGGGGATCTTTTACCCAAAACACATACTTCAACTACCAGACAAATGACAACATAAACCCCAAACCCTCATATCTGTTTTGTGAACCACTGTTTCTCTCTTTTTGGCCCAAACACAGATAGGAAATTGCAATTCCTTACAGTCAGCCTGAATCTAATCAAGCCCATCTTTCTCTCTTAAATTCCTCTCCATCCTGGAAAAAAGTGTATTTAAAAAGACAAAGAGTTATTTAAGCTAAAGAACCAAATAAATCTAACTTTTAAAGTGTTAACTAACTTTATATAAAGTATATGAAAAATGGCAGTTAAGATAATTTTTAATGAACTTTTCATGACCTATTTGTTCAATGCAACTGTTTTTATTATTATTCCCCTGAATATGTGGTATACTGTCTTTCCTATTTTAGTTTTCATCTCAAGAGTCACAGTCTCTCAACCTGAAGTGCCAGTCTTGCTTCTGCCAAAATTGCGGGACTGCTTTCCAGAAATGTCCCTCTATCACTTCATTCTAGAAAGACTGTCTCACTAATAATAGTCTCCCTCTATTAGACCAGACCAACCTTCACTTATCATACAAACTAAGCAATTAATGGGGAGAAAATCCATGCAGAAAATTTTAAGTGAATTAAAATGATCAAATTTGAACTTTAGAAGTTTACCAGGTAGATGGTAATGCAATGCAGAAGAGCAACAGGACAGAACACCCACTTTGGGAAAGGCTCCTCTCCCCAGCAGTCCAGCCAAAGGAAGGTAAAGGCAAGTGCTTAGCTACTGAGCAGAACTCTGCTGCAAAAGCCCACTATGCAGAGGGCTCCTGGCTGCTCCTAGTAGACAGCGTTCTTTAACCCCATCTCCTCTTTTCCCCACACACATCACTGCCAAACTTCTTTATTCCTCCCCTGTAGGTAGCTCAAATTTTCTATTTTTTATCTACACATACTTTAGAAAGCAAACAGCAAACTAAATCTAAATTACCAGTTTTATTTTGCTGATGCTTGTAAATATTTGTAATAGTAACCAAAATATTTTAGACCAGAAAGGCCAAGTTTTTGAGGGATAGAAGCTAAAGTAAAATATGTATTAATATCTCATGTTGTTTCTATACAATTTACAGGAAAGAAAAAACTACCTCACTCACCCCAGCACATTCTCCTACACTAAATCCTCAAGACTCAAATAAATATAATAAGCATTATAAAAAGTTCTCCAAGTATTTTTGACACCACATTTCCAGCCTATGTAAAGATAACGACAGATTTAAATTATGGCTTGTGGCTTGTAGTCCCAAAGAGAAGATTCCTGCAATCAAGAGCAGTTCATTTTCAGAAAGTAGAACCCCATTTTCCTATTTATAAATTTTAAAATTAAGACCATCTCATTAGAAGTTTTAAATCAAAATATCAAAACCCAAATTAATACTCAGTATGATGTGCATAGGTTAAAAGACCAGTATAAGGAAAATACAAATATGCCATGCTATAGACTCGTATCTTAGATGGAGATTAAATTTAAAGACATAAAGAGATGCCTCCTTACATGAGAGCATGGACAGAACAAGATTTTTACTCTTTACTTACAATTTCCTCTTGATTTTTCACTCAGAGGGAAGTAAAACACTTGGTCAGTTTCACTCTGTTTCCACTCCCTGCCTCCCTCTCCTGCATTGTGCTGCACCATTTGGAGCAGTGCAAGCAATGTAAATACAAGTAAAAACCCGAAACACAGGTCTCCCGCATTTCCCAGCGCTAACTCGGCGGATCAGCTGGAGACAAAAAACCCGGTAATTCCCCAGGAAGCCCATCAGCCACCCCTACGCATCGCTCCTCTCTACACCGCTCCTCTTACATAATCAAAGACAAGAAAAATAGGTTAAATGCACGGAGGCAGAAGGAGCTGATGAAATCCCACGGTGACAGTTTCTTTTTTTCTCCCTCCCCCTGCGGCGGGGGGGTGCGAGCGGAACCGGGTCACCCCACCGCTCCCTGATGTCATTTCCCTTCCCGCCCGGCCGCCTCCCCCGCCCCGCCGCACCACCGGCCCACATTACACAAGTGCCCGGGGCAGCCGCGGCCCGGCCGGGCAATGCAGCCCGCGGAGCCGCACCCCCCCGCCCCAGCCCGCACTTCACCCCCGTGCGAACTCCCGCCCCACAACTTCGCGACGGGCCGGGGGCGGCGGCCCCACACGCCCCTCCAGGCGGGACAGCGCCGGTGGCCGCGGCGGCTCCTGCCCGCGGGGTGCGGGGCCCGCTCCGCGGCCCGCAGAGCCCCCGCCGCCCCCTTACCCGGCACCCACCTCGGCGTCAGCGGTGGCGGCGGGTGCCGGGCGTGGGCCCGGCCGATGTGGCTCCGGCCGCGGGTTCGGGCCGCCGATGCGCCACCTGCGAAAGGCGCTTAGCCGGCGGGACGCCTCCGCCTCTCCGGCAGCGGGACCCTCCCGGAGTGTCGCGGGCGTCAGGGACCCCGGCGCCGCCTCCTCCGGCGCCGCTTCCTCCGCGCCGGGATTATCGCCGCGCTCGGGACGGGCCCCGGGACCATCTCTCCGCCATTTGCCCCCGCTCCTTCCTGCCGTCACCGCGCGCGCCCCGCCCGCCGCCGCCGCGGCCAATCGCCGCGCGCCTCGCTCAGCCGCCCGCGCCGCCTCCGCGCCTGCGCCCGTCCGCGCGGTGCCCGGCGGGAGTTGTAGTTTGCGCCGCGGCGCGGGCCCTGGCGGGCCCCGGCACGGCCCCCGGAGCCGGCGGGCGGGTCCCCGCGGCGAGGCGCCCCCAGCCGGGACGGGACGGGGAGCCCGGCCTGGAGGGACCCGCCGCCTCCCCGCGGCCGCCTCCGCCCGGGCCCGCGCGGAGGCTCTGAAGGCGTGGCCAGCGGGGCCCGCCGCGGGCAGTCCCGACCGGCCCCACCCCGATGGCGCTCGGGCCCAGGTGGGTCCCCGGGCACGTCGAAGGGTCTCGGAGCAGCCGGGCCACAGCGGCCCGGCTGGAGCCGGGGAAGGTCAGAACCCTGCCCGGGAGTTCGGGAAGGCAGCAGGCACTGAAGCAGCCCTGCGTGGACTCCATTAAAAGTTTGCGGTGCCTCGTCCAGGGCACGCGAGCCCCTCGCGCTCACGGCCGCGCTTGGCTGGTACTCACAGTGGGTGCACAGTGCCCGGCCTTCACATCCGCTCCAGGGAGGAAACATGCTCTGCAGAGAGGGCCCGCGGAACGCACTCGGTGCACGCTGTGAAATTGTGGCTTTCACATGCTCCCACTTCCACAAGCTGTTACATCCACCCACATGCGTTAGATTTATGCACACCTTTGAGGCTTTAATTAATGATACACACTGTGCAGATTAAAAAAACGCTCCACAAAGATTGTGTCATGCAACAAATACATATGGGCATCAAACAGTCACCAAATCCAACATTTTACATTCTGTAGGCAGTATTTAATAAAATCCTTGTAGAATAGAAAATTAAGGATGCATGACCAGAAAAGCATTTAAAAACAACCTCATACAGATGTAGTTTGGTCATTTTTCAGAGGAGTGAGGATCTCAGAAAAGTCAAATGAAACTACACCCGTGGTATCTAAAATGGCTTCGCAACACGTGCTCATACTCAAGCTGTCATTTGAGGCTTTACAGTACAAGTCCCAAATGCAGAACAACAGAATTAAAGACAAAATCTAAAAGGCTGATTTCACGGCACAGAAGAGGTTAGAGCTGTCTCAGGACCTCTAGGTTTTTTCTTAATTTTATATTTACTTTACCCAATGCAAAATCACTGCCTTTCAGTAAGAAGATGCAAGGCTATGGTTTTGTTTAGTGATCCTGAGAGTAAATCTGGCCTTTCCCTGATCCCTACTGATGTGTTGGAGCTTTCAGGCATTACTTCTGTAGCACAAACATGCTGTGAACGGGCTCTCCAAAGCCAGTATACAACTGGTGCTGCTGGAGAAAGCGGAGATAAAAACAACTGGGCCTTGCAATGAGAAGTACAAGCTTCATTTGGAATATGGTTGAGGTTTGTGCTGTGTTTCAGACAAAGTTTACGAGCTCATCTGTATCTCACTAACTGACTCAGTTATTGAAGGGCCACCAAAAAACAGGTGACAAACTTTAAAATTCATAATTTGACTATAGAAAGTGAGAATATTGTTCTCCTGGGAGTATTCTTGATCAGAGCTACTAATTAGCTCATTTAAAGTCTAAGAGTAAAATGGATATCTAAACCTGTTTGAGTTTGCATGGTCTTATTTGGTGACTAACTGATCTGTTACACAAAGAGGAAAACACTACTGTGAGAGCTCAAAACACTGAGGCTCAGAGAAGTTCTTTACAACATAAAAGTTTGTCCTGAGAAACAGAAAAAGTTAAGAATATGGCCAGAGTAAGGAAGTGACATCAAGAAAACGTTAGGAAATAGTTTCTATTTTGAAATGAAGTTAGAAGAGTTAAAATTAAATGTTTCCAGTGTAAAGCCTGGGCTACCTAAGTCACTTACACAGTAATGTAGAGAATTTTACAGTCTAATGATAGTAAGTGGATGTCATTTGAAAGCTTTTACACACCTTATACCCCTGGGCTGGCTTCATATATCCAGCAGTATTTCCAGTCTTTGCAGAAACCCCACACAGAGTAATCCAAACCACTGCAGATCCATGGTCATGAGGGAATTTCCCATGACTAACAGAGGATAAATTAAACTCATTTGTGTGCTGCCTGTTCTATCTTGGGTACCAGCAGAAGTCTGTAGTGAAGCCTTTTACTAAGATGATGACGGAAAAACAAACCTCGTTGTGTTCAAGAACATCAGAGATGTGCCAGTTCTACTGCCCCAACATACTTCAGCTACTTTGAAAATTTGACACCCTGTATCTTAGTAAGCTTGGTGATTAACATGTTAAGCTTTGCTATTTCCATTTTCATCTGGCTCACATCAAATATGCAAGTACCATGGCAGAGCAAATAAAAGCCAAATCCCATCTGTGTTTGGCAGTAGGTATGTTTAATTCTCAGAGTGGCATTTAATAGGCATTTTATGCTTCTTGAAATTATATTACTGATAGTTGCAATCTCCCTTCACACAACACCCCCCCCCCCCCCCCCCCGAAACAAAACACCAACCACACAAATCCTTTCACAAAAAAAGCAATCCATGAAATACTCCAGTTTGGCATTTTTCTCCATGAGAACAGCAGTGGGAGATAAGCAGCCATCTTCAAACTGTAGGTTTTCTACCTTAAAAGTTTTTTGAGAAAGCCAAAGTGAATCCTACAGCTTCCCATTACTGCCCACCCCCCACACCCCCCAGGAGAAACCATCAACTTTGCTATTTATAATAAAGTCAGAAAGCCCTGAAAAACACAGCTCAAATGCATCAACTGTACAGATAAAAGAGATAAAAGCATAATAGCAGAAGGAACATATAGGAGGGACGGAACAGTTACTTGGATTCATTTAATCTTAATACACTCTAGAACCCTCTCAGTTCTCATTCTGAGGTTCTGTGCCAGGACCTGTGTGGGGGGAACAACAGAATTTTCCAAATGAGCTGCAGCCTAGTACAGAGCCTTTCAAAAACATTAAAATGTTTTAAATTGTTTCAGTTTCTTCCAAAAGAAAAGGGAGGCAATGCAGTAGGAAAACAAGGTTTCCCATGCAGCAGATACACTTGGGGCTGATGAAGACAGTCATATCCTTCCAGAAGCTGTCAGGAAGGTTTCTCAGTGCTGCCTCATGGACAAAGCACAGCATTTGACGGTAATATCAGCTTGAGGCTACAGGTTTTAAAAGGACAGTAGGTATCCTTTATGTCAGGTACATGAATTAACAGTATAATATATATAACACCCTTGCTCCAGTCCTTTTCCCACAAAAAGGGAATAAGACCATAATCCACTGCCCTGTTTCCCTGTGAAGCACTACCCAAGAAGGAAAGAGTAGCTCACAGGAAGGCTCTCCCCATTACTCCTCATGCCCAGACAGCTCTCCTCACAACTGTGAAAGTCTCTCAGTTCACTTCTTATCTTCTCCTCTGCCTCTTCCCTGTTCCTCTGCATCTTAGCCTAGTCACTGTTTGCCTTCCAAGTTCTGAACTTCCTATGGTATTTCCTTCCTTACCTCTTGTCCAGGTGGGAACGGATGGGGGGTGAAGAGGATGTCCTGCTGCACTCACAGCTGCTGCAGTGCTTTCATGTCCCAATTAGCACCACTTACAATGCTAAACATATTGGTGCTTTTTGCTTTTCTTTTCAAAATGTCACCCTGCTCCTGTTGCTGTCCTTCAAATGTGACAGGCACACACGGGTGAGAGCACACAGGCCTTTGCCATTTCGATTCACTGGGGTGAGAATTTCCTCTTTGCTATTTGCACAGCAAAGGTGAGGGGAGGGTAGAGAGACACATGAAGTAACTAATTACCATATTTTAGTCAACTTCTCCAAAAGCAGTGACTTAGACTTTAGTATGGCCGTTAACATGCTGCAGGAAGGGCAGCAACACCACCCCCAGCAGCCACACAGGACTGGGCAAGAACAGCAGGGTTGTACTGAGAGCTGCAGCAGCTGCTCAGCGCAGAGGTGGTGGATTCCAGGTGCTCACCAAAGCCACTCTGTCACTGCTCTCCTCAGCTGGGCAGGGGACAAAGGCTCATGGGTTGAGAAAAGCGCAGGAAGAGATCTCTCACCAATTACTGTCACAGGCAAAACAGAATTTACTTGGGAAGATTAGTTAAATTTATTACCAAACCAAGTCAGAGTAGGATAATGAGAAATGAAACTAAAATCTTTAAACACCTTCTCTGCACCGTCTCTCTTTGCAGGCTTAACTTTGTTACCAATTTTCTTTACTTCTGCCCACCTCTCCCATACTCTTACTCCTCTCTCCGGCTGCATTTGGGCACTCTTCTTCCCTTTCTTAAACCTGTTATCCGAGAGGTGCTACCACCAACACTGTTGGACTCAGCCTTGGCCAGTGGTGGGTCCATCTTGCAGTCAACTGGAATTGGCTGTATCGGACACAAGGGAAGCTTCTGGCAGCTTCTCACAGAAGCCACCCCTGCTACCAAAACCTTGCCATACAAACCCAACAAAGCAAACACTAAAGCAGAATGCACAGGGGCAGGAAAGACGAGAGATCTGCAATCCAGTGTACAGCAAAGTATGATTTCTGTCAGGAATACAGCTTTTCTTAGTGAGGTATTTCCAATGGATAATGTACCGCTAATTTCTGATGCTGAACCCTGAGAAGAAGGACTGAAAGGCACTCAAACAAGGGATTTTTATACAGCTTTGGATAATAATTTTCTGTAGCTGCCTCCTCATATGTGGAGGTCAAGCCAAGGCATTAAGTTTAGTAACTGGAAGGTTGAAATGAGCTCTGCTGGACAGAACAAAGGAACGCTTATATGTGTGCAGCAAAGGGCCAGTTCTCCACGATTTAAAAAAACAAATTCCCTGGATCATGGCATTACTGAATCAGACCCAGACAGCAGAAAAAGTTGTGCTACTCCATCTTCTCTCTGGCCTGCACACCCATCTGTTGCAATCATGTGAGTGGCAGCATCGTCCCTGTAATGTCAGAGCCTCTGGAAAGACTCGTTTTACTCGACGAACCAACAGCAGTCATTCACCTACGGCTAATTCTCAGTGGTTTTCTGTGCAGCTTTTTTCCCTAAGTGATCAGTCTGTAAGTCTACTGGAAAAACCTGTGGTGAAACACTAGTGAGAAAGCACAAAGTAGCTTTCACCTTGATATAATCATCAAGGTCAGAACTTTATTCTGCTATGCAGTATATTCTCAGCAAGCTCTGCTGAGAAAGTAACCACCTGTGTTGTTTCCCACTGAAGATTTTATGATGTGCCAACATGATTCAGGAAAAAAACAACCAAAACAAAGGCATTTGTAGTAAGGATGCAGCCTCACTTTAAAATCCACACAGAAAGTCTAGGTTCCTCTGTCCTTTGAGCAAAGCAAGTTCCCATTGTTTTATAAGGAATAAAAGGGTGCTGTCCCTCTCAAATACCTGAGATCTCTTGCAGCCTTGTAGGACAACCAGATTGAATACCAACCTTTCCTTCTTCCTGAATTTTTTTGGTCTACTTTTAAGATATTACTGTTTCACATCTTTGTAGCAACAGCCCTTAAGGAAAGCTACCAAAGTGCACCAACACAGTGCTCGTTGGGGCAAGAAAACATGGGAACCCAACAAGAAATTGGTTCTTATAACAAGCGCATTGGTGCAACTGTCATTGTCCTATTCTATTCCTCCTCCAGCAATAGGGAGCAGCCATTTCTGTTCCTTATTTTGCTACTTTGCTTCCTTCATCTTTTATAAAGGGCAGGTATATGACCAACACTTCGTCTGCCTTTGTTCTCTTAGTTTTGATAATTGGGTCTGCATATGGCTCTCATGTGCAGATGCTGTAAAATTACCTTTTGAGTTTTAATTTATGAAAGTTTTGTTTTCACCTTTGTATTTTCCAAGTACTTGCTTCTACTTTTTAGAAAGAGGCCAGTAACGAAGCACTTCTACAGCAGTTACAAACCATTAAACACCAGCAATATCACATCAACAAATCTGTTGGTGCACTAGAACCAGGATGTGTGGCCACTGAGGATTGTGAGCAATGCTACCAAGGACAGCAACATCAACTACAATTGGAAAAGAAAATCCACAGAGAATTAAAACTCGTGCAACTAATGAGGTCTGGATGGACGTGTCCCTGAACATCATGACAGAATTAATGTACTAGCTAGCAAATTAAGCTGATAAAATGAAAATTGAAAAAAAAATTAAATGAAGATTTCCTCATGGGAATGTAGGAGGCAACAAAATATCAGTTAGTAACTTCATTAGTTTCCTGCCAGAATACAGCCCTGAACAAATTACTTTCACCTTTACTCAGATTACAATGCAGCACCACGAAGAAAGCTGCAATGCCTGTTGCACAAGACCCTGCTACATCCAGGGCCTTACACTGTACCAGTTTTGCAAACCTGTTCACACTTCAGGTTCCCTGCATATGATACAACCATGGCCCATGCAATGAGCAAAGATCACACCACAGCATGATAGAGAGCCTGTTAATGAGTGGCAGCAGAGTACACTCAGAAAAGTAGCTAATGATAAAAAAAGGCTAAAAACATCTGTGCATTGACTGGTTCTTTAGACATGTCATGGAAATGACTCATTACTGGATCAGCCACATCTAAGGGCAACAGAGCAGGCAGTGCATTTACAGTCCAAAACCACATTATTATTTTAATAACACACTGGCCTGCAGGCAGTCTCCTTATGCTATACTTCTCTGTTGGATATGTGACCTTGAAATTTTGAGATGAATGTTTGTGCAGCACAGTCTTTTTTTGTTTTTTTGGTAAACATTTGAAAGAAATTGGAGGACTTATTGATGCAAGAGTTTAGGCTCAAACTAAGATGCTTTGACTGACTCAAAATGTCTCCACAGTGGTTTTTTCAAAGAATAAGCCTTGTACCATGGCTGAGGGAAAACAAAATATAATTCCCCTCTTATCTTTTAGTGCATGACCAAGTGGCTTGAACAACATGCCAGTGTCTACTTGGTGCTTTTTTGTGCCTTTCAGATATTTAGGCATACTTGAAAGCTCATCTCAATCAAAATACTTTTGCTGATCAGCTGTCAAGCAAACAGACAGCAGACAAGAACTACAGTTCATTCAAAAGGAAAAAATCATTCCATAATCTACTTTAGCTCAATCCTAAGAAGTCTTCATCAGCACAGTGCTGTGTCTTATAATGCAAGGTATAGGAAATTTTGCTCCTTAAATGCTTTCTCAGTCTTGCAGAGAGCTGTTTTGTGGCTGACAAGTCCCTCCTGTCCCATTCAGTTCCCAGACTCTAATTTTCAACACAGGTCCCAAAAAAAGAGAGAAAAAAGTAGTATTTAGGTCTTTTGGCTTGATTTTCCATTTTCTCCCCGCCACCAAATGCAGGATTGGGCAAGGGCTGAGTAATCATACAGGCACTGTTAAGTGGTGTCATCTTTGTATAAAATAGTCACTTTGGTCATTATCAGCTTGGACCAGATTCAGGCATGCTGCAGAGGAAAAAACCAATCAGAAATCTTTCTCAAACCATTGAATTATCCACCAACAGTTTTAAGAGGCTAAGATAGGAAAAAACAGCTGAAAAAGCATTGATCACAGTTCTTCATTTTTATTGTATGTACATCAGCATGTACAAATACTGAATGTTCCTCTATGAAATAAAGGTTCGGTTAAGCAGAAATATGTTTTAAAGCAGTAATAGCTCTCTGCTGGACTCCAGTGACACCTACTGGTAAATAAAGAAGTTACCAAACGTTTCTTGAACACGCAGCAGCATTAATTTATGCACCTGCCCTTAGGATCACTAATAAATTTTTGGCAGCTCAGGCTATGAACCACGCTACAATTGGGTGTTAGAGTTAATGAAACAGTGTATTTATTTTTCAAAACTGGATTTTGACTCTGATTAATAACTACTTGAAACTGCATTTTTATCACTCTGAAGGTATTGTCAAGTCATTTTGGTAATGGCAGCTGTAGATTAAGATAGGCCAGTGCGTTTTTGGCTTGCTGGAGTACACTGGGACATATTTCCAATTTTACTCTTAGTATTTCATTAATATAACTATAGTCAAAAAGTAAATAATTTAATACCTCTCCATATGGTTTCAGGTGCATTCCTTTTAGGACAGATTCCAAAAAATGAAAGTCTCCTCAGTAGCACAACTGACTGGGCTCACGGCTTTTCTTCTGACACCTCCTTGATGTTTGTAATGCTGAACTGGTCTGCCACAGCTGTGTTAGTCTAGCAGGTCATACAGATAGTTCTGACTATAACTTCAACCAGCACTTTAAGAGAATAAATACCAATAAATTCCCTAAGTGACAGTTTTGGGACCAGAATTCCAATAAAACCTCACCTGATGCAAGGCTTTACCCACAGAAAATGGATGCAATATGCATGATGTACACTCAGACACCTCAGTTGCCAGCTGGGACAAGCAGAAGCAACACAACAAGGAAAAGCAGTACTACAGCTCTGGGCACCAGACTCATCTCTCTATCTACATTGGGCTCCATTGTGTAAACTAGTTCTGTGTATGGACATGAACATTGCTGTTTGAGACAATCTGGGACTGAGGGACTCCTTATGCAATTGACATAGAAATAACCTCTGCAAGTTTTCCAAACCACAGTCTTGCCAAACAGCTGGCAATAACCATGACTGGTAGAGCTCTAGCCATCCCCAATGCATTAGGAAAATTTGCCCTTACTACCCCTGGCAGGCTGAGAATCATCTTAGTTTCATCTCTAACACTGAGGTACTTTCAGATATGGCTGAACAAACCATGAAGTTTTTACCTCTTTGTCCTGCAAATCCTTCCTTTGAGGAACTGAAGCTTCCTGTCCAAAAGTCTATTTTGGTTAAGTCTGACAGCCTCCAGTGCAAACTGTCCCAAGACTACAAAAATGCTCTGTTATGGAGTGGTGAGGCCACCTGGCAATGAACACCCACCACCCAAATCAGCTCAACTCTCAAAGTATCAACCCAGGCATCTCAGAACAAAGAAAGCACAGAATTTTTTTTTTTTTTCTTTTGAGTACCAAAGTTTAAGTTGAAAAATCGCTTCTGACAGAACACATCAGCCAGATTTGCACAGGCAGGAATACTGTTATAGGTTACTGGAAAGCAGACAGATAGGAGCAAGGCAATTTGGTTTTATGGTAGAATATTTGCCAATTAAATGCTTTTCCCAGTACTCAATAACAAAACTTCTAAGCTGGACTATAAAGACAACAATTTCTAAAGGAAATGTAGAAACATTTTTAGAAGTCAGGCTATAAACCTGCTAAGCAATAGTTCAATATTGATTTTACAAACATGTCCATAATAATGGGTTTACAAACCTGTGTACATAATTAGAATAGGTAGATACTAGAGAAATTGCAGTATGTTGCAACTTCAAGATCTGCTCAAAGAATGTGTTGTTTTGGGGTTTTTTTAAACATGATGCATTAAACTTTATCAGAGCAGAACTATGCATGATCCTATGGAAATCAGATGCCCAGATGTCACTCCCTGGCACTCTGCATTCAGGCCCTGGGTTAACCACGACTTCTGTGAAGTGCATAGTGTTGACAAACTGATAGGAAGCTATCATGGTGACAAGCAAATGCATATAAAAAGGTACACATAGAAAGAACCATCCCATAAAAATCAGAATTTGTACCTTGGCTAAACAGAGATTCACAAAATATAATCATTATACAAGGATTGAAGCTTCTAGTAAATTAGATGTTAATTTCTCCACATGTAGAACAAAAATATTTAAATGAAATTGAAGAAAATCCATCCAGTCCTTTGTCAAAGATAAGTGGAAAGCTTTCCTTGGCAAATGAGGGAAGCCAAGTAACCTGTTTCCAAGTTTCCATTCAAACCCAGTAGTTTACATTTCTCATTATTTAAAAAAGACAAGCTCAAAGCTATCTTTTATGTGAACAGATGCTGTGCTGTCTTCTTGAAGCTGCAGGCTTAGAGGCAGATTTTTCATGCAGCTGCAGAATGAAGTCAACAAGCCCACTCTGTTCCACAGTTGCTATTCAGAACCTTTTGGGCAGCAATGAAAGAAGATCACATCAATTTCATGCTGGTTTTGCTGCTCTACAAAGATATGAGCAGCAGACAGAGACACGAATCATGCCTAGATTGCAGGGGAGAAAAATGTGTCAAACTCCTCAGGAAAACAAGGTATGGAAATTTAATCAAGTACAACTTTTACAGATACTTTTTACTTCAGGGTACTTTTGGTGCTACAGCACTGTTTCTGTAGCAGCCTCTACTCTGGCTGAGTTACAGACAATGGGCTCCATGTGCAATTAAGTACCATGAGTAGGGGCCCTGGATCCTGACTAGAATAGATTTGACAGACATTGGCCTCTGTTCCCATCAGCAGCATTTCCCTTGTGGCCCATGTATATTCTCACCATTGTGCTCTGCATCTGACTTTACTCCTGAACCACAATCCAACATGCTTGTTTTACAATATTAACTTAATTGTAATAACAGGAGAAATTCCAACTGCAGGTACAGAAAAACCTTTTCAGGCAGGCAGGGAAACAAGGTGCCCAGAGAGACTGTGCAGTTCTGATTCTTGAAGGTTTCCAGACCTACCTGCATAGAGCCCTGAACAATCTGGTCTGACCTTAGAGCTGACCCTGCTTTGAGGGATGGCTGGAGTGCATGGATAGAAAATACAAGTCTCAGCACTCACTGGGTTGTTCATATCAACAGAATAAGTGTGCATGGCTAGACATTGTTCTTGCAGTATTCCAAGGGAGAGGATATAAGGAATTAGTAGCAATCAGGAGGTGCATGGATTGCCTTTGTTTTGCCACTAGTTAATAGCAAGCCCTAACATTTAGGGGTTAGGAGTCTTGGAAGCAAAGCTTGGTAAAAAGCTGTTCACTGAATAGATATCAATGACCATAATCAGAGTTAACCATGCTGAGATGTGAACTTATAAAATTAGGTAAAAGTAGAGACACAGCAGAGCTAGAAAGGAAGGTATTTAATGGAACCTGTCAAACCCAGTTACTGGTCTTTGCCATATCCTTGTCTTTAAGGACTCTCAGCAACCTCAACCAAGTACATTCATATCACATTAAACTTACATCCTGGTTTTTTGTACTTATTTCCCATCTTTCATACTAAGTCCCAGAATCTAATCTGTATTTTTCTCCACAGCACAAGGACGTCACTGTTAAGCATGTTGCTAGCAGCATTAATTCATCCAGAACGCCCTCAAATTGGTAACTTGGACATTGAAAGAACAGGACTTCAAATTCATCTGGATGAACTGCTGAAGGGTAACCTCTGATCTGCTTCAGGCCATACTTGTGTGTTTCCTTGATGACAAAGTTTGGTCTGTTTCCAACTGGAAAGTCTTTCACCAAAGTAGCAACTCTACTAACTCACTGGGGGGTCACACCTGTACTGCAGGCAGGTGTTTGTTGCCTGAGCCTGCACACTCAAACTACTTTGTCAGGTAGAAGATGGGAAAAGCCAGAACTGCCAAAGTGTCCCTCCTGCTGGTACCCAGTATGGGCAGATGGGAGCAAAGTGGTGTGACTCCAGCAAACCTGGTCTCATATCCCTCTGCAGGAGACACTTGAGAAGGTGCAAGACAAGCACAGATCTCCTTCCTCTCCACTCTTGTTTCATTGTACTTAGACACATTACAATCAACATTTACCATTCTGCTTGTTGACAAGTTATGACTTGGGAGACTTCAGCACATTCCTTCCTAGAGAACAGGGATTACTATCAGATCTTTTTTCTGACAAGATAAGCAGCCAGTCTCTCAGGAAACAGATCTCTTCCACAAGACGTTGAAGAAGATAGCTTTGTAGTTCTATCACCAGCTACTTGCTTGTTCAAATACTTGGTTACATGTTTATGCTGACAATTAACATGCCCTCCTGATCTGGACCCCAACTCAGCTTTCTCATTAGACCCTGACACAACTCAGCACTACAGACTTGTCTCACGATGGCTGTGGCTGCCACTGGGCCTTCTCTGCTCTTCCTGCACAAGTCCTGTGGGATTGGTGAGGCCACTTCCTACACCTGCCTTGCTGTCATCCTCAGCTCCTGGCTCACCTACATTACAGAGCAGCCTGTTCTTACTGCTCCCTGATGGCAATCTCTCTTTTGAGCAAAACAGGACACTTAAATTTAACCTAAAACAAAACCAAACACCAATTTGGAAATAAATAAGGTGAACTGGAAAAGTCCTTGATGAATGCAATTCTCTCTTCCAGGTCCTCCTCCAAGCTCCATTAAGAAAGCATAAAATACAAGCTCTCATATCTTAGGTACAGAACAGTTCAGACAACTGGCCCATAAAAGCAACACTTCAGAAAACATAAGACCAAGCTTCTCTCCAGCTTTCTTTACACATCTCCTGGCTGGAAACCTGCTGCATGCCCCTAGCAGCTTATACAATGAGTCAGATTCAGTAATCAGTAGGAAACAGAATTAGCAGTGAAGGCAAAGATATTCATGCAGTGCAATTTACAACAAGGCATCTGTCTGTGTATGAATTAGTATTTTCCTTAATTATCTGTAATAGGAAATCCCAAGATTCTCAGCTGGCCCTGTCAGTCAATATTAACTACAGACTTGGAAAATGATACAAAAATAGAAATGAAATTGAATCCTGCAGAAGCTGCAGTAGCACTTCACAAGGAATGCAAATAGAACTTCACTAGGAACAGTTTAACTATTGGCACCGTTGGTGCCACTCTGCTGCAGAGTTTGCCAACACATCACACAACACAATACAATGTGACATTTAGTTAACTTGCAGCTCTCACACAGTGCAAAGAGACTACCACAGATGGAAACGCTGGTGAAAGCGGCAAGTCCAGAGCAATATGTGATGGTTATCCATCAATGCTCACCTTTTAATGTGCAATGGTTTGCCTTTTCAAAACTCTGAAGATTTGATCATAAAGGTGATGGAGTCCTGCAAAGAACTGTGTAAGGCATACTCCTGATTTTGCCTGGTTGAGGAAAATGTGCAGCTGCTGTTCTCTAACAACAGGGGATCTATTGTTCCTTCTGTCAGACCTGGCTATCTAATAGCCAGTCACTTGCTACAAAAGATGTACCTGCACCTAGGGAGCAGGGACTCCAGGGACTTGGCCTGGGGGAGGATTGGCACTCACACATTAGGCAGTCCCACTTGAGGCTTCAGAGTACTGCTGGCACAGACAATCCTCAGATTGCATGACAAAGTCCATCTGTAGTTGCATAGGTTCAAGAGCACCAGTTATCAAATACAGCAACAACAGACATGGTCTGCAGGCTTCCAGGTCAGCCAGGCATACTTATCTTGGCCAGGCAGCAGATATAGAAGGCAGGACACAAAGCATCTTGCCGAGTGTCAGTCCTCCTGCACAGTCATATCTGTAACTATCCTGAAGACAGGGAGTGAGAACTGGCAAACCCCACACCTCTCCATTACTCTTACACAAAAAGAAAGCATGCAGTCTTTCCCATCATCATTCTTCACTCAGTCTTCTTCATCTGCTCACTGTGCCTCTGGCATTCCACATCCATCTCTCTTTACCACATTCATTCTCTTCCTTTCCTAATTCTGTATTTTCCCCCTTGGCTTCTCTGACATGTTTAAGAGCAGAACGGATGGCACACCAATGCACTCATGCTATGTCTCCATCACTGTACTTAGATTTGACCCAGCTAGATACAACCTTGCTCTTGGGATAAATCAGCAGAAAGTGTTGGTTTTTCTAAGGCAGTGTGGTTCAATTCCTTTAAAGGAAAGCAAGCACAAATGTGAATGAATAAATAAACTAGACTAAAAGCTTTGTTTAGTCCTCACAGGCAAATCCCCAGCACCAGAAGTCTGGCCCAGTGCACAGCACCACACCATCATATTTCTTTGCTTCATACAAGCCAATAATTTAAATCAAGCTTACACCTTCTCAAAAGCCAACAATCCTCAGGGATTCATCATCATATGACTGCAACTTACTCAAACATTACTTTATACTTAAAAAGAAATACATTTTATAACAATCCATTCCTATATTAACCAAAAAAAGAGTGTTTTTTTTCATCTCCAGAAGACTCCCACAAATATTTGATTTCTGTTTCAGGAGAGGAGTTAAGTAATTATATTCCAAAAGAGAGCACAGTCAATCTTCATGTAGAGAATAGCATTCACAGTCAATTACTTATTAACAGTGCATTGTGTCACGCTGACTTTGAATATCTAGATCCACTGCCTGCTCCCAACCTCTTCTGTTATATAATTTGTGGCTTGGAAAATGTCCATGCAGGCCCTGTCATAAACCCATAACAGCTCCAAATATCAGTGAGAATTATTTCTATTGGGTAGGCTTGAATGGCTCTGCTTGTTGTACAAGTGTACCTAAGAGCTACTCAGTAAACAGGCCTTGACACGCCAGAGTATTACCCCTTCCACTGTTTGCAATTGTCAATCCTTATATAAAAGCCTGTGTATATTTAATATTTACTTGATAGCTTACAATCCATCAGTAATTAGGGAGCATTTAAGATAGACATGAATCTAAAGGTTTTTCTACACACAAAAAACTTCTTACTTCAGATTAAAATAGCAATGAGAACAAGAGGCTTGCTTTTAGCTTCAGTTTCCCTAAACACTTAAAAAAAATAAAAGCTCCTAGCCAAAGTTAATAAGCAACTTGTTATTCCTTCCTAGGTGTTTTACTGTTTGTCTTTTATATTCCTTGGGAAAAAACCTGAACATGGCAATCTGCAATGTAAAGTTCTGCCAGATGAAGAAGCTGCACCTCTCCTGCATATGATCTTTTTCCCTGTCAGAGCAGGACTGTTCCTCCTGATACAGTTATGACAGAGTATGAGACATTAATTCACGCAGAGTATTAGGGACTGAAAGCATGAGAAGAGAAGCCAGGTACTGCTCTGCCAAGGTATTGGTGTTGCACTAGGGACCACAGAAGCAGAAGAATTTAAAGCTTTCTGGGAGCAGGTAAACAGACCATTCACAGACTGTGGCCCAAGGGAAACACCAAGGCCTTTAAAGGGTTGAAGAAAGGCTCTAAGAAGGTAGAGAACAGCACAAAGGCTGAATGCAAAGCAGTATCCTTTGAGATACACAAGCCTCACACACTGGAAAAACTGGTGATTTAGGTTGAACATTAATTCCTATGACCATGGCTCCATGGCAGATTACACATCATATCAACAGCACACAAAACATTGGTTAAAAAAAAAATCAAAAAAAAAAAAAAAATCAGTGTCTTGTCAGGCAAAAGTGATTTTAAAACAAACTGCAGACAACTTGTAAGAAGGCACTGTGAAAACTGTAGAAGTACAGGGGGAAAAAAGAAAGTAATTTTCCTGCTCAACGGCAGGGTTCTCCTCTATCCTGATGGAAAAGAAATATACTTGATACACTAATCCTACACTGAAAACAGATTCTTCTGTCTCAGGAAGAAGATACCATTTTCCTTCCTTGCCTTTTCTAGAGTATCTGGTAATCAGACAGGGTTGACTAAATCACTTTAAATATTGTCTATAACAACACCTATGAAGATCACCATTAGTATCTCTGAGCGTTAAAAAATAGATTCCATGTGCCAAAACCATCTGGTCTGTTTTGCATAATTATGCTGCTGAGGCAGCCTCTGCTGCCATAGCCTGCACCTAACCAGGCTGTACCTGCTGCAGCATCAGAGCCTTCCAGGCAGTTATAACCAGGAGCTGCAGTTCTGCCTCCAGCTGGGTCATCCCTCAGCAAATTCACACCCACAAACACACAATTTACCACTGACTTCCTCTTTAGTAGTAGCCATAAGGCAGAAATAATTTCCTTTTTTCTTTCCAGTATAACATAGCCATCTGTACAAGCAAGGACAGACAGGACTTCTAGACAAAGCTGGGAATCAGGCAGCATCTATTTCTGCTATGGACTTTCTGAATAGCTTTACGTGACTCTTAATTCACATCCAATTTCTAAGCTACAAGGATAGTACTTGGATGTACTTTTTCCTTCCTACCTTTTCTTTCTTTCTTCTGTGCGGTTTTAAAGGGGAGAAAACCCTCTTTTTTGACACTCTTAGAATGGAAACCTCTTGCCCCTTACAGTCTTTTGCAGCTTGCAAATAAAAAGAGCTCATTCTGCGGTGAGAAATGTGGCACTGGGGAAAAGGGAATGTTATTACTTCCCTTTTCTCAGTAGCCTGCTTTATGAGAAGAGCATCTGGCATGGCAGGCCTCCCTCATAAAGCATGGTAGGACTTGACCGATGCAACTAAAGTGGTCACATTTGAGTTGCAGTTTGGCCCATGGTGCACCATAACAAACCTTTATCTTCTAACACCTTTAAGGTAAGACAAAGTCAAAACACTCACAGAGTAATCCAGTGCTATATAGATTGCCCTCTCCTTATTATACTCTAGGGATTTAATAACAGGGGCTACATCAAACACCAAATAAAGTAGAAATCCTCACTAAAACAATTGCCTTGAAATTGCTTTCTAAAGTAATGAAAGCAGCCCAAACCCCTCCAACTCCTAACCAGCTAGGAAGAAAATCACAAGTAGTTTAATAGGTATATCTAAAGAAGCCAGAATAGAGTGTTACATCACTCATATTCAGCCTCCACAAGCTTCCTGTACTCACTTTTGCTGCACTTTATTTTCAGTTCTCTAAACTAGCTCATTACACAGAAAGGAAGAACCATACCTTTAGGAAGCGATATGACAACGCATTACATAAATGACAAACTATAGGATCAGTCTGAAGGACAGTAAATAAGAAGAAGCAGAGAGATTTCCACAAGCTGTAAAGCATTACCAGCACTAAAAAAAAAAAGACTATATCACATAGAAATGTAGCCACTGGAGCTGTACAGGCTCAGACCTGAGTTTAAGTAGCACTCCTGGGTGTTAATAAGCAGAGTGTGTGGGTGGGAGTCTCAGATGAGGCCAGCTGGATCATTAAGCCTTGTCACTCAGGCCTGACACCTCTTCATTCATCTTAAGCAGGAAAAAAACCACAACACAGTGCTTCAGAGAATTCACAGCTAAGCAAACACTGTATTTGCACAGACCTAGGATATATCTGAGGAATTATACTGTCTCAAACAGATATCACAGGCCCCATTGCTCTTACAATTTAATTTTCAAGTGATTATTGGCACAGCTGGCTCTGCACATGACTTGTGCCTACACAGCATGTGATCACATTCCTCACAGCCTTGTGACAGCTCAAAACATTTTTCTCTGCCTGTGCTCACTTGCATCCATTTGGTTTACTGCTCTGAAAATGGCAGGAGCCTTAAAGTGTGAGCTTTGAATCAATGTGGCCAATTGTCTCTCCCTCCAACTGCTATTTTAAAAATTATCCCAAAGCACCTTGCAGAACACACTACATGTGTGTGTTCTTCCCAATACCAGAGATCTTTGTGTATCTAACATCAGGACATCCCAGAGTACAAGTTGGTGCAGATTCTTGACTATTATCCCCATGCATTTCCCTTTGTTATTATTAGTGTCCTATACCATATGCTATTTTGCCATGCAAAGAATCTAAAAGTGGTAAAAGAAGTCATGGAAGAAAGTGCAGCACTACGATTAGAACAGGTAATGTTACTGAAAAGCACTGCTCAACAGCAGTAACTAGCTGGGAAGAAGTGCTGTACTGACATCTCCATTCTGCTTCCACTATCCAAACTAGCACCTCTGCATGGTGCTTATTGTATGGTGTTGACATGTCCTCTGTTTTGTACTTGATTCACAGCATTCATTTGCTCCGTCGATAAAATGAAGGGGAAGCATGAACGGCCTCATGTCTATCTGATCTGACAGCTTGTTAAAGTCCAAGTTACAGAGAGCAAAAGAGAGGCTGAAAATCACTTAACTATAATTCACATCAGGAACTTGAAGAGAAACCATGGTGAATTTAAAACGCAAAAAGAAATACTTGGGGATGTAATTTAAGTTTGCGTGATCACACTGTAATCTTGAAAAAGATGCTTTCTTTTTAACTTTTTACCTTAGTGCGGCTGGCAAGAAAAGGTAAAAGAAGAGCTATAAACACTAGCAAACCAGCTGCTCTCAGGGGAGCAGAAGTGTTTTCAAACTCTCAGAACCTGGTGTGAACTAACAGGCCCTAATTGCCCTGACCAGCCTCACCTGCTGCACCCACCCACCCCTCCTGATGAGGAGCTCATTTAGCTCAGCCCTGGATGCTCCTTTTCTTTTTTCTCTGCAGGACTACTGCTGGGCCACAGCTCTAGCCCTGCTGTGTCTTGGTGTTTTTTGGTCTTTGGCTCTGGCTTCTTCATTTGACTTTAGAGTAGTTCCCTGAGATGTCTTGCCCTTATTATCCTTGCAAATAATAGTCTAACATACTTTCTCAGCTTAATATTGGTTCTGCCTTCTTGTCCTTGGGAGTGTGCCTAAGGATTTGGACTCCTGCTGCTCTCCCTCGACCTGGCAGCTTCTCAGGTAAAGTGGGGCTGGACCCTGGCTGGTGGAGGTCTCTGTTCTCCTGGTTGTGCTGCTCTGTTTGATTTCCAGTGCTGACCCCTTAGTGTTTTCTGATGCAGACCTTTTAACACCAGCTTTACTTGCTGAAAATCATACTTTGAGTACTTTTTCCGTTCTTTTATATTTATAAATAAGTGGTACTAACTTGGTAAGGCTTTTATGAATGCGCTTAATTCAATGATACTTCCATTGGTGATCCATGACTAAAAACATTTTATGTGAAAAGACCTTGATCCTGTGATCCTTGTTCCTAGGGAACTTTGAAAACTAGTTCAGACTATTGCAGTCAGCTTTTTTTAGAAATACTAAGTCAATTTTCATTTAAAGCCTCCTATTCAATTTTTTCAATAATATATTAGCAACGTATTCTTCTATTTATATATGTGAAGCTCTCATTCACATTAGAAATCACTGTTGTATAAACTGCAGTGATTCTTATATGAAACTCAAATTGGTGTTAATCTTTTTTCTAGAGATAAAATATTAATTCTGTAATAGCTGAAAGCAAGGGTATTTGCTATTAAGTGATAAGTAAATAAACAATTTCATCCCTCCTGGTATGCACCAAACTAGAAATCTCAGCATTCGCTATGATCCTTAAGCTTCTCAAGACTGGGAGAAGTAATCTTTCCCTGAGTTAGTCAACAACTCTGAATTTCAGGGTTGAGATGAAGGTAACAAGGCTCACTAAGTATGCACAAGTCTTCTCAATTTATAATTTTGTGACACATAGCAAGTAGGAATCACTGATGTATGTTATCTTGTATTGATTTATTACATCTAAAAATTGCTTCTAGCAAAGGCAACTGATAATTATTTCTATTGTTTAAGCTAAAGTTAGAGCCCTTGCAATAAAGCTCTGTTTAGGAAAGGCTATTCATGTTCAAACTTAATTTTTCATTAATTGGTCTCTCTTGTATAGCTCCAGTCTTGTGACAGTGCCCCAGAACCCTTGACAAACAGACTAACTGCTGCTGTCTTTGCTAATTAAAATTTGCCTATTAAATGGGACAATACTGTAGTATGTTAAGAGCAGGAATTTGATGCTTGCTGTGGGTTATAGCAATGGTTCTCAGTCTGTCACTGATGACCCAGATTGTTCACTTCTGCAGCTCCCAACTGAGGAACTTCCTTACGAAGTGAGCTCCTCATGGGTGGTTCACATTTCAGATATTTTGTCTTAACTCTCCTGATCATTACTGTCAGAATGTTCAGTCTTCTCTCCAATAACTAAGAAATTGCTTTGCTGCTTTTTCCTCTTGCTGTAGTCAAATTGATAAGCTGGCTAGAAAAACCATATGATACTTTTTCATAATACCTGAACAATTTCTGTCCACTAGAACATGTGGCTTGAAGTAACAGAAAGAGTAAGTGCTTCTCTTAAAATTGAATGTCCTAGAGATCTACTTAGTGATTAATCAGAATCTAACAGGTAATATAATCTATTCGTATTAAGGAACAGTAGGAGAGTCATGGTGTAACTCGCTTTTCAAGCACTGAGAATTGCTTAGACCAAGTGGCAGTAGTGGAATAAAGTGGTGTACAACTGAGACTATATCAAACATTACTTCCCAAGCAGAACCAAGGGAGAGAGGTTTGAGAAACTTGGACCTCTACAGGTTCTGTTAAGGTAAAAGACAAGTTCAACCAGAGAAGGTTGCTTTTCTCTCTTTACAGAAGGCTCTTTTATGTCTTTCATCACAACTGATAATCAAGAAAAAGAGGTCTTTGTTAAAATGCTTTTTGCTGTATTATTATCAGAAAGCCTTTCTTAGTTGGAGCTATCATTTCACTTAAAAAAACCCAGATGTTTGCTATAATGCAAAAAATATACACTGGGTATCCTACTGCAGAAGATGGAAAAAAGGCCCTGTAGTTTTGTCATGTAATAAAATAGGTTGTAAGTAAAGGTATTATGCTTGGCAATGCAGTCACATTAAAAATCACTAGCTATTCAAATGAAACTGTACTCAAGGAAATCAAAATTAGCTCTCTTCATGCAGACCAAGCTCTTGCCTATCCCTTCTGTATAAGACACTACTTGGACACAGTTAATTGCTTGTGAAGATAGGAAACTTTAACAGCTGCCTCTGGCTGGGCCCTGTGTCTTATATCAGAAGGTAGTTAATCTTTCTGTGATTGTATTTGCTGGAACAGTGTAATCAAATGAAGGAACAAATCCTAGTTTCATTGTTTAGTGTTCAATAGACTGTATTAGATTGTAAAACAGATTCTATAGTACTTCAACAAGCTCACCTTAACGCTATTGGTTTAAAGAAAATATTCCTACTCTCCTTGTCTAGCTTCTAAAAGCGGAAGTATGCTGTTCTTGAACTAATTTACAAATAACCAGGTCAACATCTATTTAACAAAACAGCTGTATCTATAAAATAAATTCTGTATAACGATATTCTGATAGTACAGGGCATGGACTTCTTTCAAACTGCTGATTATTTTTCAGAATATGCACAGGCTTTTCCAAATTATATTAAAATCAACTAGTGCATTATATGCAGCAACATGCAGGAGTGTGTCTTTACTCTGGGGGAAGAAAGCCACATTTTCTTGTTTTCATCTTATAATTAAGTAATGTCATTCTCCTCAAAGGAGGCTGCCTTCATTATCAAAAAAACAAATGCCCCTAAGTCTGCACCAAATATTTAAGTGAAAGCTTTTTAAAGGTCTTGTTAAAAAGTCTGTGTCTTTGTTAGCCTGCTGGGTGAGCAAAGAGCTCTTGGACACAGAATTAGAGTGGGACTGGCTGATGTTCCAAGCAATAACTATCCCATATTAGTTTGCTGTAGGTATGGTTCCCTGTTAAGAAAAATATCTTACTTTTGTGCTTTTCCATTTTCTTCCAAAACTAACTGTTCTTCCTCAAAGACTAAAAGATGTTGAAATGAAAAAAAGGATAAGAGAATGGAGTGAATGAGAGATACAACTTGGGAAAATGGAAAGGAATGAAGGGTGAGAGGAAAAAGAAAAGTTCATTGGTATGAGAAGAACAGAGTAAGGTGAAAAAGGTGACAAAAGAAATACTTCATCACTAAGGCAATATTCATAGTGGAACAAGAACAGCGTAAGCTGGGTAAATGAACTATTGCTTGAACTATCAATCTTTCACAAAACACTATTTAAACAGTAACAAGTGTAATATTAGGAGGCCATTTTACTGTTAATTTCTTCCAGTTACACTCAATTTCTTTTCAGCAGGACTCCAACCCCTAGGATGCCATCTTCTGCACTGGCAGATTGGTGTGTGTGCAGTACTGTACAAAGTTATTCTTCTCTTCGTATACAAACTCCTGAAAGAACCCAACCCCTCCGATGTCTGCTGTGGTGGGATTTAACATATGTTCAGAGGTGGCTGGAGCTCTTTGGACTGAGAAGTCACCTCGAAGTTTTGCTTTTACCAGAGTGTGCCTTAGTCTAACACAAGTGGGTGTGGTGGCCGGTGAACATACATTACAAGGGACAGACAGTTTTCGGTAAGACAAGTCCCTAGTACCACAAGGACCACTTCATTTTAGGGTGACCGAAAAGGCTTCTCCTAGGATGCTTGTTCTGTTAATCTGTCCCAGTTTGGATTCCCCGGTTGGCTGTTAGCTTCGACCCCTTGTCACTCCCCCAGAGTTCCCCATTGCTGCCCGTTCCCTAGTCCCGGCTTTTCCCCGCCCCCGGATAAAACTGTGAGCTCTGGGATCATGTTCACATTTGCCTCTGCAACCTTCGACAGTGCAGCAGCAATAAATGCTCCTGGCGGAACGCAAGCAAATGCCCTTCTCGACTCTTTGCTACCGACTGTAGCACTGAACCCACCCGTGCGTCTGTGGGGGCACGCGGGACCCCACGGAGCAGAGCAGGGACAGCATTAAGTGGGCTCTGGTCAGACCTGTAGGGATTGAGTGCTGTTAATTATTCACTTGTTTAGCGAGGCTCTATGTTCATTAGTGAAATGAGCATATTAATATTTACTTTCCTGGCCAACAAAGGGGCTGTTAAAACTGGCTATGCCTTAATCTACCACACACATAAAATTAAAATCAAGCTAGCTAGCTAACCTATGACAATGAGTTAGCATATGCTTTAGTTTCAGTTACCATAAGCTTTATAACATTATTAGGTTTGATAGAAGTTAAGTGATCCCAGTTATATTAAGTTATCACACTGGTTCTTACAGACCTTCTGCAATCTTATTTTATACCTTTTCATCTATAACTTGCCTAGTTTTTGAAAATAGTTTTGTTAATAGAATTTGCATTAGCTGTGATTTAACCTAATTTGCTTTTTCCAGATAGTTTAGTTTTTAACTTGCCTTTCAAGGAAATGATAACTTTTAGGCACAAAAAGAAAGGACCAAAGGGATAAAACAAAGGGAAGTAAACTAGTAGTGGGGCCATAATAAACCTTTAGAAGGAGGAGGGAAGTAACATGACCAGCATTTGCATTAAATTTTGGAAGTCTCAAATGTCTGCTGGTTGCTTTAAAAATATATTTGATACAGAATTTCAGAATTCATTTTTTCCAGAAAACTGTCTTCGGTTTTCCTCCTTTGTGGCTGGTGGCAGTGAGAAAGATACCTCTTCCCTTGTTCTTTGTGTGCTATTCATTATTAGGGATATCAATCTTTTGGTGAGCAAAACCTGCAAGAGACCTTCTCCATTGGCTTTGGACATTCAAAGGCCATTCGTCTGAGTACAGCTGCTCTTCAGAGGAGTCCCTTTTTTGCACAGATCATTCCTGTGACAGACTTGTTTTACAAATTTATAATCCTCTCACATAAATATTATGTCAGAAACATTATTAGGAATAACATATTTTGTGTCACTGAGTGTTCCTTATACAAGATACTTTTGAATTATTAGTCTTATAACAGCACTTGCAGTTCTTTTCTTTCTATGTCAAGAGTAAGAAAAACTCTGCAACAAAACATTCCTGTAATGGAACAGCCTTTTCTTGTAGATAAAATAGATAAAAGTATTTTGCTTTTCACATAGCTAAAGGGGAAGATAGCAACATGGCACAGTTACTGTATTTCATTACTTCCCATATTAACTTCTGGTGCTAGTGCTTTAGTAAACTGTTTCTAAATTGTTGTCCCTTAAGAAAAAACAGTTCAATTAGATATTTTTCACTGGTGTAACGTGAAAAAACCCTGAATATCCTCTCATAAGCTTTTTGAAACAAAGATATTTTTAGTTTAGAAGCTTCAGGCAAAAAATATTGAAAGGGACCTATCAAGAGACTTATTTTGACAGTTCTTTTCATGCAAAAAAAACCCCCTCAAACCCCAGAATTTGCTTTTCATATCACTTGAAGATATAATATTGGGTTTACAGGCAAGGTTGTCCATTCTCTGACTAGTGCTTATGTCAGTGTTTATGCAGGTTGCTTTTAGTAAGTAAGCTTTCCATGCCACTAATGACCTTTCGGTTCCATTAGTCTGCTATGTATTATTGATTTCAGGCATTATTGATTAATGCTGAAAGCAGATTTATTTCTGTTCCTAGAGAGTAAAGGATTGGCACCTCTGTTAGATGAATGGTACCTTACTGCTGCCTTTGGTCGGTTCCTTGCTGACCCCTTCCTTTGCTCTTTTCTGTCCCCTTTATGTTTTTTCTAATACTTTGTTAAATGTTAGGTGCTTTCCATCTATCTTCTCTATAAGAGAAATTTGCTCTAAACTTTGGAAAGTATAAAGTAGTACAGAAATGGGAAACTCATGCACGTGCAGCAGTGTTTTTTTCAATGTTAAGAGGATGGTGTTTCATGTGTGTTGCTCCTTCCAGAGCCTGACTGTGCCCATGGCTCCTCCTGCTCCCCAGGGATCACGGGCTGCTGCTGGCACTGTGCAGGCTCTTCAGTCATTGAAGCAGCTCCTTATCACACCACTCCCAGGTTCCAGATTCTCTGTAGTGCCCAGGTGTATGGATAACTTGGTGCTGGATTTCACACGATTCATGCAGGGCAATACAGTGCACTTTGGGTTTGTGACCAAGCCCCATAAACCCAGATCCAGCTCTCCAGTCTCTTAAATTCAAAGACTATGAACTTTGACTCCTTTTATCTGTTTAACTAGTAACTTATTACACTCTATGTGTTCTTCTAGATAACATTTAGTTTGCACTTTTGAATTACTTTATATGTTGAATACCTAAACTTTAGTCATTAGCACCTCTGCTCAGTACAAGTTACCTATCTTTGGCTCTTTTACGTGTGCTGTTCTGCAGCTCCCTGATAGCTTATGTCCCTGTAGACTACAGGCATTTTACTCTTTAGTAGAGTGTATAGCTCATCACCTGCACTTTAAGTCCCTCACTATTTCTGTTGCATGGCTATAATAATTTGACTTCGTATTTCGCTGTCAGCACTGATAATCTACACCATATTTCAAAGTCAGGAGTTTTTAAGTACTTAAATGGCATTTTGGGGAAATCTTACTCAATACCAGGTTATCAAATGTCTGCGAGATTCAGTCAAGTTAATTCTCAGCCTTGAGAATGTATCACCTCCATCAGCTGTGGGACAGAAACACAAGCATCACATGCCTGTGTAAATTAAGACTTGGGACTTTCATATAAAAGTGCAGGTGATTGTAAAAGAGAAGTTATAGAAGTTTTAAAGGTACTTAGTTTCATGTGTCTGGGTGGTGGTTTTCTGTTAGACCTGTCACCTAATAACCCTTATTTTTCTGCAAAGAAACAGAGTGACACACTCTGTATGTAGTGGAGCAGAGAGTTCCTCAGCTGGAGACAAGTGGTTTAAAAAGTTTTCCTTTCTGTGAAGTAAAAAGATTAAAATTAATTTAAATAAACTGAATAGTTTATATCTTTTGGTAAATAAATAGGTTGTATCCTGAATTTAAACAGTGTCAATCTTCTGCCTCATAAAATTCTAAGAAAGCAAATTGCAAATTATTCCTCAGAGTTTAGTTAGATAAGTACCCTGCACAAAAGATCACCAGCATCTTTGACTCCTACATATGTACTTTCAGAAAAGTACATTAAATGACCTCACAATAAATATATAGGTGAAGTTCTAGAACCAGGGCTCCAAAATGCACATGCACAGATGATCATTAAAGTACTAAAACAATCATCTCCCTATGAGTGGATGCTTCTCATATATCCGTAACTCTACTGGCTACCAAAAATTAATAACCTCGTCCCAGTAGAAAACTTGGAGAATGAAGAACAGTTTTTTAATAGTCTCCCCTTCATTATTTTTCCATGCTCAGTGAATCATGATGAGTCTTTTACTGCTATAATGTCTAATAAGCAGTAAAAGTAAGAAATTCAGAAGCACCATAAAAGTACAAGGAAAGCTTGAGAAACAGCAGTGATTAGAAACTATTCCCAGCATAGTGACTGTTTATGTTGCATTACTGTGCTAGATTTTTAGTTCTATTCAGCTTCTCCATTCTTAGACCTAGTTCTTACACAAAAACCATGTTCCTTAATCTTCAGATAGTCTGGGTGCTTCAGTTGCAGGCACTTCTCTGGAATGTGAATCTCAGATCTGATCATCAAACCTTGAAAAGCTGAGCTTTTAAAAAGACTATCTGGGATATTAAAAAAAATAAAATGTTTCATTAAAATTGGTGAAGCAAGGATTCATTTTAAGAGGAATAATTTCTTTTCCAATAATTAGAAGAAAGGAAGGAAAGTGAGCTTGGGTCTCAGCTGGTTCATTCTGGCAACTCTTTTGAAAGGTACTTGCATATCATAAAGAGAATTGCTAAGCTGGGCTGAAAACTGGTTTTGTAGTATGACTGTGTTTTAAATTATACAAAGCTTTCCGAGAGAGGCCGTGTTAGCTTTCAGATTTCTGTGCTTGTGCTCAAGCTAAAGAGCAATTTAGCTTGGACCAAAATAACTCCATGGTTCAGACTGCAGCCTTTCTTTTCTCACACTTTTACACTGACAATTGAAACTACATTCCTACCTACATCCTGAATCCTTTTACGAACCCACAAAAGCCCCATCAATGTTTGATTTAGATCACTGAAATATGGGTTGAGAAGCACAGACTTGCTGAGCTGCATGCTGTTTGAGGCTGAAAGAGTATTTTAGGGAAATCTCACCATATTCTTGCACACCTTCCTGGCATGCTGCTTTCAGTCACTGGATGTGGGATTTGACACACCTTTGGACTGACTCAGAATGGCCATTCTCATACTCCACTGTTCATGCTCAGAAAATAGGTCTGAGCTTCTTTGGTATTGAACATAAGAATGCTCCCATGAGGTTTTTTTGTTCATGGAGTAACCAACTATTATCACTATTTACTTGCTGTCTGCAATATACTAGAGCAGGCTGAGCTCTCTGCAGTTTTCTAATGATGGTAACAAGTTCCAATTACTGCCCAAGGATGTTTCTCTGTGAACTGTGAGACAAACAGCCCTGCTCTCTCACTCTAAAAGAAATCCAAGGAAGTAACTGTGCCACAAGTCAATGAATTTGAAAACAAAGAGACTTTGTGGGCTTTTAAGTATGTCCATAGTCAGGAATATAATAGCAGGAGTTTGTACTGATTGCATGGTTAGGATGTGTTGAGCTTCATTTAAATTTGTGAAGACAGAAGTGACTGTATTTTGTTTACCTCTTCTCCCTGACAATTAGTTACTATAAATGAACACTAAAAAAGTAGCATTTTCACCTCCTGAGTCAAAGGCAGCAGCAATGCATTTGTATGTAAAATATATCTGTATTAAGGGCAAAGGCTTAACTTTTTGTCTGGATAGAGTTTTGATTTGGTGGGGGGAAAAAGAGAGTAAGAATAATTATTAAATTACATTATGTAACTGAACCTGCAAAAAGGGGTAGAAACACACAAAGAAAATATTTTTGTGATCAGGGAGAAATGCCTCTCAATGTCCATTTTTTGTTGAGTTGTTCTGTGGTCTTAAGTCCCATTACTGAAACTCTGCTTAGAAAAGAGCACATTAATTTTTCTCCCTAGGAAAAGAAGTAGCTGAGTCATTCACTCGGGAGTGAGATAAGGCCTGTCTAAATCTGATGTTCCTCACCATGAATCCACCTGTTTATTACACAGGGGGATGTCAGTCATTCCCTACTGGTGACATCCTTAACTTTCAGTTTGTACAAGAAGGAAACTCTATGGTGGTGTGCAAAATTGCTCAAGTGTCCTGGGGACTCAAGTCTATATTCAAGGCTGTATGTTGTTAATGTGTTTTCTTTTTTCAAGCACATTTGTAGCCATCTGAAAGAGCAGGAAGAGTGCAGTGCCCAGCTTTCCTAATCACATATATGAATTTCAGGATATTATTTCAGTGAAAAATTCTTACAGTAAGTAGAGATGACATGTTTGTCTATGTTTGTCTGCTGTGCAGCAAAATTATCACCCAATTATGTTTCTGTGGTTTGCAACATCATCTGCAAGTCATGAGCAGGAATGCTAGTTCTGAAGGGAGTAGGCAGAATCATAAAACTAAAGTGAGAAATTGTAGCTTGACTTTGAGGATCAGTGCCAGTGTTTATCACTTCATACAGGTTTGCTTTTGAGATGTTTGTTTACTCAGAAGGCTTACTCTTCTGCTTTTTAAACTCTGAAAACCATTTTCAGCTGTCCACATTTTGATTAAAACAGAACACTGGTATTTTCTTGTAGTCATACTGAATTATTCACAAGTTCATCACCAAAAAAATTAAGCAGAGTGTATTTGTTAAGCGAATTCATGGCATTGCCAGAAAATGGAAGTCCACTACATTTGCATTATTCTGATGCTTAGAAATGTAAAGCAAGTCCAAACATGATCCCAGAATAGGATAAAAGTCTCTGCTCCAAAGAGCTTGTTATCAAGTACAAGGAGACAAGAAATGGAGGCGTACTGGTAGGAAAGGGGCAGATAAAATCGGACAATATATGCTGGTGGTGTCAATATGGCCAGCAGGTTGTGTCTGCCTGCAGCCCAGCTATTATCAATGTCTCTCACTGCCACTGCCACCAGCATGCAGAACTGCATGGAGACAAGCAAATCATGCATGGCAGAAACTGTGTTCAGGGAATGATGGAAATGGGCATCACTGGCTTGACAGGATGAGAGAGCTGGCAAGCCAGAGCTGTCTGAAAGATGATAGCTAAGCTGGAGAAAAAGAGTGAAAACCAGAATATGTATCTGATTTGAGATAAAAGAAAGGTGGAGAGATGTCAAAGAAAGGGATGCAGGGCAACAACAGTTAAAGAAAGGAGCTGGGAGAGGATAGGATCAAAATGAAAAGGGCTTAGACTAAGTTGAACACAGTCTCACTTGCACACTTGTATCCTGTCTGCAACTTTGTGATAACTGTCCTGTACTTTCCATTAATTAAGGTTGGAGTAAAAGGATGTCATGGCAACTGAACTAGAAGTCACTGAGGATCCAGAGGAGGCATTTAGCAGAGTAGGTATTAATAAACGTAACACCACAGAGCTAAACAAAGAAGGATCTGTTCATTTAGAGGCCTCATGTGGACACTTGGGAAATCAGAGTCCACATTGATAACAGGCTGGATGACAGCCCTGGCAGAAGAGTTTATAAAGAAACTGGCATATGGCTTTACACTTCTGTACACTGAGAAGCTCTGATAGTAGATCTGCACTGGATTCTGCTCTAGCCCAAGCATTAGGTCTCTTTGATTTCAGACTTTGTGTGAAGTTTCAAGTTGCAGCTGGGACAAACTCCTCATAATGTCTCTGTTCTCAGTGGCCATTATAGAATCCTGCCCAAATCTTGAACACTGCAGCAGCTGAAGCAGAATTTGGTGCAGGCTACTGCTGGCCCTTTTGTTTTGTGTACAACACTGAAATCTTGTACCGACTCAGCTAAAATATTCTCTGGCAATTTTAATTTTCACTCAGTCTGCAGGCTGTTTATAGAAACAATTCAAATACAAGATTTTGAAAATTTGGTGATGTTAGTGAGTGGTCTTCCTTCTCATCCTGCCCCAATTCCTGAAAGCACAGTGCAGTCTAGAACAGCAAAACAGGGCAGCTGCAATGGCTGGGAGTTGCTGAGAGTTAAGACACCTGCTTATTAGTGCAGCAACAGAATTTTCTCTCACCAGTGGCTTGACAATTGGGGTTTGCTTTTTTCCCCATACATAACCACTGATGTTATTTCTAGAAATGATAGAATTTTTTTCACAGGGATGTTGTAAGACAGTATGTGCCAGAAAAAATAATTGTAGAGACATCAGGGCAGCATATGTATTCTCTGCAGATCATTTGTGGACAACAGTGCTGTTATCTAAGGAGGAAGATGATAGTTCTTTAATATTCAATGACACCACGATTTGTTTACCCTCTTGTTATTGTGAACTATTATTTCTCAAATGTCAGTGTTTTCATTTTGATTGCTGTGTGTGGGTACAAATTGCTTTATACTGTTCCTTTTTCTTCAGTCTATTCATCAGAGATCTGTCTCCATGACTGTCCCCCATCTTACATATTTCTGCAACCCCTCCCATGAGAGGCTCGAGTCAGAGTTCTTTCTATTTCAAAAGTAACTACCACATAAGCAGATGGGAGTAAAAAACCAACAATCAGAAACCAAATGGTACCAGTAGTTCTTCCTGAAAGCAGTATAAGCTCTCTGCCACTGCTGACCAAATCCTGGCACTGCTGTCTGCCACTGGCCACTGTGTGCACCTCTAGTGGCAGCTAGCACTTCAGCAGGGGGAAAATGCTTGATACGATTTCTCTGCAATTTTACTTCTTACCCCTTCTCTGTCAGTAATCCTCCTCTTATTGGAGTGGTATTGTAGCTGGGAAACACACAATTCTGCTGCATCTCTGCATAAGCAAATCTTTCATAATGCCTGTTTTCAGCAAAAATGACCAAGCAGCTTGGAGACCACCATGTGCTGACCCTACATTTCAGCCCACTGTAGACTGGCTTGTCTGTGATAGAGATATGGTTTATTAATAGGAAGAGCGTAATAAGGGAAGTTTTCTTTAAGTTTTGTATCTGACCAAAAATATGGGGAGGTTCTTTTTTTCTGCAATGATACAGCAACTTTTCAATTGTTTTTAAATGTGATTTCTCCCTGACTACAGTAGGTACTAAACTGCACCAGCACAATCGGCTTTAGTTCACAGATGTGAGAAGGTGAGAGCTCTTATTTGGGAACTGGAAGTAGGGAAGCTTCCAGCTGAAATTGTTTGAAAAGAGTTTGGCTAACCAGAGTTCCTTGGAGAAGGGTAGGCCTTGCACAGAGGGTAAGCCATAGGAGACAGGGAAGGGTGAATCTGAGAGTTCAGTCCATAAATCAGGGTTAAGAAGCTTTTTTGGAGGCACTGCAAATCCAGCTTGGCTGGTCTTGAGAGCTCTTTGTGAACTACTTTGTGTTCACATTCTGTGGGGAAGAACAAGAGGAACAGTGGGCTGACCTTTTCAAGCTACCTGGCCTTGAAGCCATAAACCCCAAGAGGAAGCTGGAAATACAGCTGGAGGAACTAAGGCAGAGCAGCCTCTGGATTGTGCCTTGCCACAGAGTTGCAGCCTAATGCCATTAACAGGGCTACATTCAGATTGTTGGAGAGGTCACTGATAGAATCTTTTCATCTCAGTGGAAAAGATTTTGGTTTTGCTGCATATTATAAAAAAACTTGTGTTTGAAGGGACTTTTCTAAACCATCCTTTCTGGTCTGGCCCTTGTGTACTTCACCCAGCCCTGGGACACTCCCTCTCCTGCTGTGGGGCTGAACAGCCCAGTGTTAGAGCTTGCTGGCTGCGCCCTACAGTTTGTGCCTTTGCTGTTCACCATAGATCTTGGCTACCCTACAAAATTAGAACTACCCATGAGGTGAATTATTCACTTCTACAGCACAACAGAAACCATGTTGATTTGATTTACTGTTTTCTATTTTGTCTATTGATTTTTGAGTAGTCCCAAGAGTATGCTCCCATGAAAGGCCACACAGAACTTTGTACTCAGTTTAACAATTTTATTTCCAAAGGGTCTTCTTGCCTCCTGTCCCCTTGCCAAGCTGCTGCAGGCATGAAGAACTAAATTTAATTTTTATGATTAATAGAGCACACAGAAGATATATATTACACAATTCTCTCCCTGCCTTGTTGTTTGGGGTGCCAAAATTGCGGTGCACTCTCTGAGAGCAGCTAAGAAGTGGGAGAGCTCCCCTCTGACAGATCTTTGCTGTTAAAAGGCAAAAAAGAACGTAGATGGTTGAAACCAGAGTTTCGTGTAAAATGAGCAAACAGTTTTTACCTGCATATCTAAGCAGATACATTTGTTGCAGGTACCAGTACAAAAATAGGGCCCTAAAAATGCTTCTGAGAGAAACATGTTTTCAGATGTTGCAGCCACTGAGAAGCAATATTAAACCAGAGACCCAGGGCTCACACTGTACAGGGGAGGGTGTGTAGGGAAGGCTTCTATGGACTCAGATCTTACAGTGTGATATTGCCTTTTGAAAGGCAGGTACTGCAAATGGATGGACACTCAAATGAAAAATCAATAGTTGTTCTCTGTATCCCATCACTTATACCATTACCTAGCATGCCTAGTGGGCAAGCAGAGCATATTTTGAGCATTGAGAATTGCCTTCCCCAAGATGTTTTCAGGAATTGTCACTATCATTCCCCACATGACAATGGGGAAAAAAATAAAATCACTCAACTTATTAACAATACCCAACAGCTTTGTTCTGTGCATGCCTCCTTTGTGGTAACTCAAACCCTAGACCTGTGTCTGCACTCAAAGAAAAGTGGGACTTTACCTTTCCCATTTCTGAGTAGTCTATTCCTCTTTCCTCATGCTGGCCTTGGAAACCTAGGTGATCTTTCAGATAATTTAAAGAAGCCCAGGTGAGCCTTTGTAAAGATGTCTTAAAGTCATTAATGCCTTGCTGACTATGCCCCTGGTCTTTTAACTCTCCTGGCATTTCCCAAAAACAGTCTGTTTATCTTGTAGGCAGCAGAGTACCTGTTCTTGCAGTGCACTCTGTATTCCTGTAGATGAGCTAAAACCTAATTCCACCCACAGCTCCCCACCAAAGAACAGGACAATGAGTTCTTTTCCCATCATTGTGAAAGAAATCTTATACTCATTTGGACTTTAATTAAATTTTACCCAGGCATTATCTTTCCCTTTTTCTGTTAGACAATTTTCTCAGTTTCCTGGAAGGGTCCAAGAGTCCATGGTCTTTCTGCTATTTTTGCCTGTAATTTATAAAAATCTGTGAACAGAAGTAAATTATCAGAAACAAGAGGTTGCCTTGGGTCTGGGTGAGCTGGAGCTCATTTTCCACATTGCAGCCCTCCCTGAGCTGTGCTGTGTTGGTACCTAGAAAGGTGCTGCTCACACCCCAGTGTTTTGGCTATGGCCGAGCAGTGCTGGCACTGCAGCAATGCTGTCTCTCCAACACTCCCCTCTTGCCTGTGGGCAGGCAAGGCCTTGGCAGGGGCCATAGCCTGGACAGCTGATCTAGCTGACAGAAGGGATATTCCATACCATACGATGTCTGCTCAGCAATAAAAGCTAAGAGAAAGGAAGAGGTGGGGTGCATTTGTTCTTTCAGTGTTTGTCTTCTGGAATAATTGCTGTGCCTACTGAAGCCCTGCTTCCTGGGAAGTCGCTGGCCAACTCCTGCTGATGGGAAGTAGAGAATAAGTCTTTTCTTTTCCTCTGCTTCCACACACCTTTTCTTTTGTTTTATTAAACTGCCTTTATCTTGAGCCACAGGTTTTTTCCATCCTATTTTGTCCTTTACCCCCTCATCCTGCTGAGGAGGGGAGGGATAGAGTAGCTTGGTGGGTAGCTGGCATCCAGCCAAAGGCAGGACTCTCAAGGTGGGAAGGCTGCTTTCACCATAGTTCAATGTGACAGAATCCTGAGAGATTAATGGTGGATAGGTTTTCCTTTTTCTAGAAGTGACTGGAGGGCAATTCCGAGCTGGGCCATAAGCCAGGTGAACTTTCTGCATGTTTCACACACAAAACTTGTGGCAGAAATGTTTGAAAGCTTTAGGATGAGCTGATGCCTTTGGAAAGAAAGTACCTGGGTCGTAAACTGATATGTTTTCTCCATTAGGCTTCCCAGGGATACAACTAAGGTAAGCTTTTGGTAGAGAATAAAGAAGGGACACAGAGAGAGAGAGAGAGAGAGGCCAAATTTCCCTCCAGATCCACAAGTGTAATGTTTTGATAACTTCAAGTGAAATAGCCTTAGCTATAAAGAAAAACAATTATTGCTCAATGGAATACTTCGAACTGTTCTCTCTGGTTTAACACTGCATGTAAAGCAAAGCAAACCTGAGAGAAAAAAGTTTCGTGAATGATTTGCTATGTGTCTCTGTCTGACTCCCCATGCCCTAGGGACAGAGAATGAGATGTCTCATGCTTCACACCTTATACTGTTCTAGGATGATTCCTCTTCTTCCATGGAAGCTGCATTATCACACATACAACAGGGCAGCCAAATCGCCTCTAGCAATTGGCCATAATAAAGGATCACGCAACTACCATCGTGTGAGAACATCTCCACTGGCCATCAATCTGAGTGTTAGGGTCCAATTTTCAGAAATAAATTCCCTAGCTTGCAAGTGCCTAGCATTCACAGAAACACAGTCCTAAGGCTAAGGAAGGATACCAAATGAGTAGCCCTCTTTGGACTAGCATCTGCTTCCCAGTGGGAAAATTTCCTTTCTCTCCTTTACACTGCATATTCATTCATAATACGCTCTCAGGAACTGGTGAACTAATCAAAGTAATCTCTCTGCAAAGGCATGTACATTAACACCAAATCTAATGAAGCAAGAAGACAGACAGCTTCTATAATGTCTAATTTACTTTAAAAAAATATTATATTTATTCTGTGATTTCATTACTCTTCTAAATATATTACGGGCTCTCCTAAAAATGCCAAAAAAGTTGATGCTTCCAGGCTAACTGGAAATGAAATATTTTCAGTGCATTGACTTGTTGTTGAGAGGAAATAAGAAGGAAGAAAAATGTCATCTGTGACTCAAGGAAAAGGAAAACTTTATGCACAAGCTGTAGGTAAACAGATTGTGTGTTGGCATTGTCCAAAACTAAGACGTAAAGCAGAAAATGAAGAGGATCTAAGCAAAGAAAATGAGACTGTCAAGTCAAAGATCATATCTGATCTAGCATTTATGCTTGTCTTGAAGATTGTATGTCTTGAACTTTGTCCTATCAATTTGACAAGATCAGGATGTAACTGTAAGCAACTCCTTTGAGCACAGAGTTCACACATGGGAGACCTCCCATTGTCTCATTTCTCTGCACATCAATCATTTATGTACTTTCTGCTCTACTCCCTCGATAAGCTTCATTTGAAGATAGTATGAGCCTTTGCCAGTTTCATATTGTGGCTTTCTCTAATGACGTCTCCTGACTATTTAGTAGTAAAATGCAAAATTATCTTCCAAAAAGGTTCTGTCCCTCAAAATGTCCAACACCATTGTTTGCTGCAACATCCTTACAGTGCAAGCACTGTGTATGTGCTTGGGATGGATTTTGAGTTCACACTGATGTCTTTTGAAGTTCATACCATTAATGTCACATCCACCATTGCCCTGATATTCATGTATCTGATGTCACACACAGAGAAGGGAAAAGCACACTCTAAAAAGTGACCATAGAATCTCAGACATTGGCAAAGGTCAAACCTGTCAGTCGATCAGCCACCTCTGCAGTTCTGCCACAGCTGGTTGAAATCTTGCTTGGCTGTGTCTACCAACACTGCAGGACAGGGACACTCAATGAAACCTCTCTGCCTTTCATAATGGGCCTGCTAATTACTATTCTTAAGGTGTCACAGTTTGAGAGCCTGTAGAGTCTAAGGAGCATCTGTGCTGGGTAATGTTCAGTGGCCTGGTGACAACAAGATGGCTTCCCTCCTTAAATGACTATCAAGGGAAATGCAACGCTATAGGTGAGTGCCTTTCATTAGAGGCACAGCTCCCATTCATGCAAAAAAATGCAATCCTTCCATTTATGGTTAGGTAATGCAGGTGTTCATTTAAGGAAAGGTACATGTGCAGAGCTGGGGGAATGCAGTTCCCACCATTACTAACACAGCCTTCTCACAAAGGCTTTCCGGGAACAGTTCACGTCATCTATTTTTAATACCAGCTGCAGTGAAGCTAATAGTTTGCATCAGGGTCATTTTGACAGTGAGTGGAAGGCCTAAATTCTGTAATACTCAGGCTGCAGTATCTGCTAGAAGAGCTTTGTCACACACTGACTAATTCTCTGTTGCAATTAAACTTCACTTTACAACAGTAATGGGCCTTCAACTGGGAATACAGCAATTCATCTCTCTTTACACAGTGGAATGTAAAGCCAGATTTGTGTGAATAAGTGTCTGTTCGTGTGTACTTTACATAAACACAACTGAAAAGAAAGCAGGCAATTCTTGAAACAGGTGGATAGTTGCTGTTTTCTGCCTAGGGTATTTGTGTGGGTTGGTTTGGTTTGGGTTTTTTTAACTAAAGAGCAGAAAAGAATGATGTCAGGTTTTAGCCGTATGTTTTGTTTATTTTTAGAAGTGGACCAACAAACAACCATGACCTAAATTCTACAAGACAGAAGTGCACACAAGCACATTGTTAAATATCAGAATCTATTTGAGTTCTGACAATTTCAGCAGAACTGTACACATGCATCTTCTTTAAAAGCAGACTGCAAAAAACTAATTCACCAATATGGTGAAAAAGAACCATAAGGTCCAATATTTAAGACAGAGAGTGAACTCCACCTTTTAACTTCTTTGTCTTCATACAGAGATAGTATGGTTATAGCATTAGAATTCAGACATAAATTTTTCAAAGGCAAAAAACCAGATAACAGCACTTTTAAGTGAGCATCAGTTTTATACTGTCATTAAAGTGAAGCTGGAATCAGGATGGAACAAGCTTCAAACTGGGCATGTGCGGATTCTGCCCTCTCCTGTATTTAAATGGCAGCAGCTGCTGCTGCCCTTTGCTAAGCTGATGATGGACTGAAGCAATCTGAAGCTCTAGTGAGAAACTCTGCACTGGATCTCACACCATTCCAAGGAATCTAACAACCTGCTTCACACACACACACACACGAAGGTAAAGTGGCTGACTTAAATTCAGAGGACAGCTCTTCTTTCTTGGTTTTTGCTTAGATTTTGTGCACCTGAATAATCAGCCCATTCAGAAGGGGATCTCCTGTCCCTCTGAGGACACCAAGAGCACCAAAACTGTGGAGTCCTTCAATGCATGGAATGACTCAGAAGCCAATGCCTACACCCTGATGGATCTGCCTCTTAGACCCCCAACAGTAAGTGTTTTCTGTCACTTAAAGCTGTAGCATGTAGATCTCTGGCAAGGCTGGCATTTATAGGACTGTAAATGGACAATTAAGGAGCGTGTACACATTTAATGCTGTAGTGCAAAAATGAACAACATAATGAAAATTTTTAAATCTTGTTTTTATTCCTTTAACTATTTATTTAATTCAGAAAAGGCTGTATAAGCACTGTTTTTCAGTAGAGTTGCATGGGCAGAAGACAAGCAGGAATGTCTAACAGCAAAGTGCATCAAATATGTTGCAAACTATCAAAACAAGATGTTCTTGTACATTATAACAGTTCAAACATAATGCTCTCTTGTGTTGTTATTCAGGGTGGAAATCCCCATAATTTCTGTCATAATCTGTAAGTGCAGTGGAGTGCTTATGTAAATGTTAAAAGAGTTGTTACATGCAGTTACCCAAGAAAGTTGTTTGGACCATTTTCTCAGGTAAGTCCTATCAAAGCTCTTTCTGAGTTTTTATATACTAAAGAGAAAGAAATCTTCCTTGGAAGTGGGAAGGTGAGAATCTGTTATGATGACACTTCAGGATGGAATTTTTTGGGTTTGCTAAAAATTTTCTCTATCCCACCCCACAAGCCTGAACCAAAGGAGTTCAGAAGTCCTCTTTCTGACTTTGCCTCTCAGAATATTATTAGGACTGCAGGTTTTGTTCATGTGCTGTTTTTACAAAAGTCTGTTTAAAAGTTTATAATAAAAACACAAAGCAACCTAATTTTTCAAGTTTTTAAAATCTATTTTTTTAATAAAACCTGGATATCTGCAGTATATTACAGAAAAATAAAGAAGTGTCCTGAGCCAAGGCACTTACAAAACTAAGTTAGATGGATAACACATGAGAAAGGACAGCAGAACATAGCAGGGAGAGAGAAAGGGACTGGAGAGCTCATGGCAAAATGGAAAAGCATTCTGGGGACAAAGTGATTTACACTGGAAAATTAAAAATTGATCTTGTCCTTATTTTACTGAAAGATCTAATTAGTTGTCCCTTTCCTTTCCCTAGGACAAGTGTCTGTATTGCCAAAATTTTACATTTTAACTTGACATAAAGACTGGCTTAAGAGAGTTTCAGGAGTGAAAGCAGTGTGTGCTGCTTGTGGCTGAGATTAAATCCGGAAGATAGGATACAAAATCTGTTATCCAAATTGCTCAACAGGACAAGCATCATCTATGGAAAGCCCTGCTGTCTACTGGAAAGAGGGCTTAGCAGTTAGCGTCACCCTGCTGAAACCATAATTGAGGGGGGATTACACTCCTCTCTGTGCTGCCTGTCGTCACAGAGCAAGTGCCCACAGAGGCAAGCTCAGAAATCAGAGCAAAGACCTGTAAAGGAAAATAAGTGCTATCAGTTGTTTGAGGCCTCTTGTAGGTAGGCAGTACAAACACCACACAAGGAACCCCAGGAAATTACAGTGTTTCTGGTCAGATAATTTTTCTAAACTATGTAATTTGTTGTAATGTAAAAGGCCTAACACTATCATTGGCTGTGTAAGTCATACTGTGTAAGTGGCTTCCTTACCTGGGTTTGTAGGGAAACAAAGACACTTGTTATATTGCCAAAGTTCATCCCGGACATCCAAAACTTGCAACGTTTTGGAACTGGGCTCTATTCCATTATAACATTCTGCAAAACCAGTAACAGTTTGAAGTTAGATGAATTCACAGAAGCAACCACATAGCACTCCCTATTTTCTTTTCCCTTTTGTTGTCTTGTTTTACACCAAATTAGATACAATCCATCTTGCATGTTCAGGGCAGAAGTAGCTGAAAAAGTGTCCTTGACAGAGTTTTTCTGCTCCTGGCTTTCAAATTGATGTCATACAATTAAATCAATCAGAATCAGCACTGAAATATATTCAAATGCCCAAATGACCTTATGACAATTTCTTCTTTCCCTGTAACCATAACTCTAAACCTGATCTTATATTCTTGCCATTGTGAGACTGTGAGGAGTGGGCTATATCACGTATGATTTATATTTAGCATGAGTATTTGCTTGCATGGCCTTGCTCCTGCCATCATCACTGTTAGCTTTAGTAGGACTTCAGTAATAAATACCTCCAACTGAATGGTAATTAAGTGATATGATTTTATTCCCTCACTCTGCAAAAGAACAGATGTTTTTTCTCAATAATAGTTGAATTCAATTCTTTGCATGTTGTCCTTTTATCACTTATACAAAAATATTTTTCTCATGCTATGGGGATGTGTGTTGGATTTTCAAAAATGGTATATCTTCTACTAGAAGTTATTCAGAGGTTAGCTGGTTTGGTTCATTTGGGGTTTTTTTATTTAATTATGAAGTAACTATTTAGAAAGCATTCTTTTTAGGAAACTGTACGATAAATGGATCCCCAAGACAAAACAGATGCAGGCATCAAATATTCCTGGGTTTAATATCTGATCTAGGCTTCCTTGTTACCTGGACAAATCACTTAAGAATCGTGATTTTGGTTTGGCCTGCAAAGGAATTCCTTTTCAACTGTCTTTCCATTAGTGTCTTGGAGGGTTTTGACAAACTTCATGGTGAAATACAAGTTCTGCCCTATGTGCCCTAATAAGTCTGCCCTGTGGCTTATTTATTTTTACTCCCTTCTCTGCTTGCACCAAACCTTAGTCTGTCTCTTCCTAAAGAAGCAAGCTGGTTCCTCTGATTGTCCCTCAAGGAAGAATTCTGCCTCCCTTGCAAGCAGGTGTGGCAGCAGGCTGTAAATGTAGAATAATAAGGCTCCATATTGTGCTGCAGCAAGGATTTAGACATATTTATCTATAAAACATTTGCTTTTCTCCAAACTCCCATAAGGCATCTCAGGTTTGTAAGTCTCAGTCAAGTTTACTGAAAGATGACTGAGAACACAGTTCTGTTTTAGCTGTTTCGTTGTAGGTAGTAAACAAACATTCCTTTAGGGAAAACAGTGAGCATTTTAAGAAGGCAAACTTCATGAAACTTAGCTGCTTCCCTCTACTCTAGTGCTTCTACCAGGACACACTTTAACTTGCTGGAAGGAAACACACTGACATAGAGCAACTTCATAACTTCTTGACTCTGCAGCTATTGAGGCAAATGACAAAATAGGATTTAGCAAAGGATTAAACCTATATATGGAAGATTAAAATTTATGGAGGAGTAAAATTCTCCTTTCCAAGAGATAATAACTCTGGTTTAGGGTACAAACCAATTACTAAGACTACTTAAAGTCTCACACCACTGTTCATTATGCACATTTGGCATCTCTATGAAATGTCCAGTCCTGGCTAAAGGCAGGCTGGTGTTTTGTCAGGAATACTTGTCTGAACCAGTGTGGCACTTCTCAAATTGATTCTGCAAAACTATAGCGTAAATCAATAATAAATTATATGCCTTTCAGAGATTAAAAACATAAATTCTTGCACAGCTCTAGCCAAAGGCCTGTTTTCATACACACCCAAAAAAAGTTATAAAACCTGCTTTTTATCTTGACTAGAGGTTGAGAGAGTTGGATTGTTGAGCCTGGGGTAGAGCTGGCTTTGAGGAGACCTTAGAGCAGCCTTCCAGTACCTAAAGGGACTACAAGAAAGTTGAAGGGGAAAATCTTACAGGGACCTAGTGGTAGGACAAGGGGTAATGTGTTCAAACAGAAAGAGGGCAGGTTTAGATTAGGTATTAGGAAGAAATTCCTTACTGTGAGGATGTGAGGCTCAGGAACACATTTCTCAGAGAAGCTGTGGATGCCTCATCCCTGGGAGTGTTCAAGGCCAGGCTGGATGGGGCTCTTAGTAACCTGCTCCAGTGGAAGGTGTCCCTGTCCATGGCGGGCGTGCTGGAACTAGAGAATCTTTAAGATCCCTTCCAACCTAAACCATTCTATGATCCTATGAACACTGCCAAGATCTTCTCCCCAGGGCTGCTCCCAATCCCTTTCCACCCAGCCTGTATTTGTGCTTGGGATTGCCCTGACCCACATGGAGGACCTTGCATGTGGCCTTGTTGAACTTCATGAGGTTTGCACGGTCCCACCTCTCAAGCCTGTCCAAGTCCCTCTCCAGGATGGAATCTCTTCTCTCCACCGTGTTGACTGCACCACACAGCTTGGTGCCGTCAGCAAAGCTGCTTAGAGTGCCCTCGATCCCACTGTCCATGTTGCCAATAAAATGTTAAATAGGGCCAGTCCCAGTTCCAATATCTTCATTACGAGGTGTTTATAGAAAGAAGGTTGAACAGAAAAACATGCAAGGCAACACTGCTGTGTATTATCACTGCAACTGAAATAGTTGTTCAGAGTATTCCCAAAGGACAAGTGCTACAATATGGATTGCAACAGGGGGATTTTTATTCTCCCCTGCTAACCAAGTACTCATACTGTGGGATGACAATAGAAGACAGAATAAACAAGGCTAATGCACTGGAGAAACTAAATAGAGAAAAGCTTTGGGAATGATCTGATTTCTTGATTATCCTGCTGACCTGATTTTCTCAAAGCACTATCATTTTCTCCCTGTCCTTTCTTTTGATGTGCAGTTCCCATAGAAGACACAGAGCTGAACCTGATACAGGCATGTATTTTTGTCTTCTAGTAAGGAAGCTGTGTGTATGCAAGCAACTTAGAGATGGATTTGAAGTGCTTAGGTCTGATCTAATGCCTTCTCAATCAACTAGTACCTGTCTTTGACTTTAGTAATTGTATTTCTGATGAAAACAGTGAAATGACTTCTTTTTAATAATTGATTTTTATCTCTTAGAGAACAGCCAGAGTTGAACCCTCTGGTAAAAATCCAAGGCCTACAGGAAGTCCACACTAAAATGCTAATTTATTCCTTTTGCCACGCACCTTTTCTTGATCATATATGTAGTATTATAATTTATGCCCTATCACTGCTCCGATATAAATATTATTCCTTTATTTTTTCTCACACTTGACATTTCTATTGACTCTGAACTTGTTTCATTAATAAGTAATTTTTAAAGTCTTCTACTTTCCCCTAAATAACCTTGCCTCTCTTGTGATTTCTCTGTGTATTTATCTCTCTTTTAAATTTTTCCTTGTCCTTAGTCCCCCCTCCACAAATTTAATTCAACTTAAAGCTACTTTAATCTGTTCTTCGTAGCCAAAACAAGCTCCTTTAGTTGCTTCATTTCTATTACATTGATCCAGTTCTGATTAAATGGATAGCTACAGGCAGAAAAAACATCAGAAATCTCCATTCCACTAATAATCATCATTAACTCTCTGCAGAATAGCAGTTTAAAAATGTTCTAGCCAAAAGGCTAAGGAGAAATAAAACCAACCCAAACCAAAGAACGCCTGATCTCATTTACTTGAAAGAGTTTTATCTCAGACTCTTCCTATCTACTTGCTATTAGTATGGGATTATTTTTGTTAGTTTACTGGCAGTGTGTTGAGCACAGCAATTTCTACCTGGGCAAGATGCCCATTGATGTTAATGATGTTACACCAACTTCCACTTTGCTGCAGGAACCTGAACCATAAATGCCATGATACGGTCATTCAGTTAGTGTATCAAACTTAGCATTCTGCTCCAATTACAGTAACAGCCAGAGCTACATTTTCTTTCTCTAAGATCAGAGTATTTGTCCAGCATTTTATTGCTGCTAATGTAGAAACCCAGGGAGTGCACTCTGGTGGTTGAGGATTGCTGTGGGCAGATCTTCAGCACACAAAGCAAAGACAATCTCTTCCAGAATTCCAGGCTCCTGGGTTCACCTCTTGCTACTGGCACATTGCACATACTGGCACACTGCTTATAATAACCTCAGCCCAATGCCACAGATGTATTCAGAAGTAATGTCTGCCTCTATTGTCGAAAAATACCCATTTCCAGCACTGCAGTCTTCAGACTTGGCTACTGAATTTTGCGGTGAGTTGTTAACTGGTTAAGACACAAACGCTTCAATCAAGTGGTTTATTAAATACTTCACAGAGAGCAAAATACCTTGATTCAGGCAGACCGAAACTGGTGTGGAGACCAGGCATAAGGATAAAGGATTTGTGGTTTAGTTTTTCTGATCCCTAGTTTAGTTTCCAAAAGACATTTGTTCAAGCTGCCAGGCTTTTGGTAATTAGCTCTTGAGGGCAGCTCACAATTCAGTGTTATCCAGCGGGAAAAATGAAATAGCCATACTGCTAAAGGAGTAAATGCCTATTTATCCACAGAACATTTCTACTTGCTTAGCAAAGTCTAGCCAGTGATGTCAGACGACAACTGAAATTGTACTTCACAGGTACAGAAACTTTCCTGAAATTAAATCTATAGGAAGCTTACTTGTTAAATACTGAACTACCTGAAATCAGATGCAATGAAATGGGTCCCTTCCTGTCTTTTTTTCTCCTTTATATCCTTATTTTTCTTTTGGGAGAGAATAGGTTGCTTTTCGTCACCAGCATTCTAAATCGACAGTAAACATGCAAACCCTCCTTTGCACTGTTGATGGCATATTTATCCCCCAAAGATGATCAACAGTAAATGGAATATGAAAGCAATTCACTTATTCTGACTTTTTTTGCTTGTTGTCTTCTTGCATTCTTGACAATTTCTCCTTCTAGAGAAGCACATGCCAGCTTATTCAGAAAGGTTTGGTAATATACCTATGACCTCTTGTTTGCTCCACAGAAGATGACAGCGCAAGATGTTCCTCGCGCTTTTCCTACAGTGGATGTCCCAGACCATGCCCATTATACAATTGGAGTTGTCATTCTTATAGTGGGGATCACAGGAACTGTGGGTAATTTCCTGGTCTTCTACGCTTTCTGCAGGTACCTTTCTTTTGAAAGTCTTTTAAAATATTCAAATGTATGAACTTGAACTCTATCCTGTGCTCTGCAAACACAGTCCAGGAATACTATCAGACTACTGAGAGAGTAAAATGCACCAAGAGACACTGCTGTAGGAAAAGAGTAGCAACCTGGAATTTCCCTCTGACTTCTTCCCATTAACCACAGCCATAGCAAAATTGTTACCAAAATAGCAGAGAACTGCCTGATATTCCAAGCAATAGAAACGTGGCCAAAGCAGAAATGTTACAATGAATTTTTTTTCTACTGGCTGTGTCTGCACTGGATTGATGGGCTGGTTTGCACCTCTGTATCCCACAAATCTGCTCTATCTTAGATGTTTCCTTCTGTTTCTTGCTTGTCAGTTTCTTTCTTCCCCCCTGTTCATTAGTGGCCATGTCACTTCTTTTTTTTCACATTTTCCAACACTTGGCTTGTTTCCTTTTAGCTAAAGCCATATTCCAACTTTTATATCTGAGGGAAATTGGATCTCTGACAACAATGTCATGTGTTCACCATTCCTGTTCACTCCTCATTCTGTGTCTGATTTGTCACACTGGGACAGAGCATTGACATGATGTCCAAGCCAGTGAGCTTCTACTGTGTGATCGGTCTTTAGGCACTAATGTAATAAACCAAAGTAACAGCAACAAATTATAGGATAATTTGGCTGTGCTAACTTAGATCACTGGAGTGTGGACGAAAGCCATTCTTCGTCTCAAGCCTGTATTTATGGGGTGCATTAAGCAGTAGGTTTCAGCACATTGATTCAGAGTAGATACCAACACTTAAGAAAGAATGACAGTGGCCTTAAGAAGAGAAAAGGTGTTGGCATGCAGATCCGATATGTGAGGATGAAGTACATGAGCCAGATTAGCTTTTTGGCTGGTCCCATACAGGAAATCCAGTTATGGCACTTACACTTCCACTGGAGGACACAGCTTGTCTTCATTTGAAGGTGATATGAAGACAGAAAGGGATACTGATAGCTAAGTAACAAGTACATCAGAAATTCAGAAAACAGTTTAGGTGCTTATGAAGCAGCCTTAAGTAATGGCAAACCATAAGAAAACCAGCTGCCTGAAACAGAAATGTGTTCAGTAACTTTGTGGACTACAAACAAATACACACAACCCATAGGCACCTACTAATAATATATCCTTGCTTCTAAATTGACAGACAGGGGATGGTGATCCTAGTGATTGATTCTGGACCAGTACAAAGAACCACCATTTATTCACATATTTTTCAATTAAGTCTAAGACTGAAATTGAGAAAGGAGCTAAATAGTTACACTGAGCCCCAAACTGAAGAGCTCTCAGTTGAGTTTTTATGTGTATCCTTTAAAAGAGTGTACTGTAATACTATCTATAACAAAAGCAGGCAGAATACACTGCTTATTGCTCTTTTAAAGACAGAGTCTGGGCCAGTGAAATGAGTGTCACAGAGAAGAACTGATGTAAAACAAGGTGCTTGATGTGGTACATAGTGAGTTTGCTTAATCCTTGTATTCGGAAGTCACTGTTGATCTTATCAGCAGTGGAAAATGCATGCTCCTTCTCCTGCTTAACACAACCCAGATCCAGAAATGCATAGTGTACATCAACTTTAATTTCCTGTTAATCGTGGACATGCAGTGCCCTGGGTTAGAATGCTGGGTTAGAATATTTAAATAACAGTGTGATTTATCCCAGTCACTGAGCTGGTTATCAAAACTATCCTATAAAGTGTACAGGAGTATAAGAGTGTACAACTGAGCCTTGCTTGTGTTCCCTCATGAGGGAAACGAGAAGTACTCTGCTTTAGCTTACCATGTAGTGTTCCTTGGTATTTGTGAACTCACAGGAACGAGTAATGGCATCATTAACAGTGCAGCAGTGTTTAGCTACATTTCTTCTGATCTCTGTAGGAGTAGGAGCCTTCAAACTCCAGCCAACATACTCATCATCAATCTAGCTATTAGTGACTTCCTGATGTCCATTACACAGTCTCCGGTTTTTTTCACCAACAGCCTCTACAAACACTGGATTTTTGGTGAGAAAGGTTTGTATATATTCTTTCTAAGATTTCACTGTGTATGTTCCTACCATAGTGGCAGTTAATCCATCTACCCTCAGGTACTCTTGCAATATTGAGAACATTTCTCAACATTGTTTCAATGTTGACACAAATATACTGCCGTCCTGAGAGGAAAATTACATTCATGAGACAGATACAAAGGCACCACTGGCAACATGAGGCACAGCACTAAGCTTCTTTCCAGTGTTCTTCCCCAATCACCTCATGACTTGGTTACTGTCAGAGTCCTCTGACAAAGAAGCACTGCCCCTCAGCACACCAGCTTAAAAGCCCTTCTGAATAACCTGCTCTGGGACTTGCACCTGGCAAAGTGAGGCAAGAAACCCTGGAAAGCCTGATTTTTCACAGAGTTAACAGAAATGTTAACACTTCCTGTGTAGTAAGAAAATGTGAAATGAAGGTGCTTCCATTCTTCCAATATAACTGTTGTAAGAAGAAGACTAATCTTTGCCTCTTGAACAGGTACTGACAGAGAGGAAACTCACAGAACTAAAATTGCTATTTTGATCTCTGATGACCAAAAGCATATTTTATTTTACTTCCATTAAGTGTTCATTTGCATACATGTTAAAACTAATCCAAACCACTGCTTTTAATCATTAGGTTGTTTGAACAATTAAATCACTCACTAATGTATTCATAGTCTGAATATTTACTTCAGCTAAATTACTCATTAATGTATTCATATTTACTTCAGTTTTACTGCCCTTGAGATATGAACAGTTCCATGACACCAAAGTAACTATATCCCATTGTTAAGCAAAACAGCTGCTTCTATGGGACCTGCAGTAAAACTGGAGTTAAACAAGATATTAATGGACTGCTGAAATGATCCCACTAGAAACATCAGAAATCAGTGAGTGACAATATGTTAAGTATCACTGTCTCCAGCAATTGAAGCAAACAAAATCTTTGAAGTTTATCTCCATGGATAATGTAATTAACAAGACAGACAGCAGCTTTGAAGTAGCATTATCACTGCAGGAAAACTCAAGTTTCATTGCTTTACAAATTCCAGAAGACATTAGTTCATAAGTTCAGACTTGAACTCTCCTAGAAATTAATTAGCATGGGTAGATTAATTTCACTGCTACTTCTGTCATCTTCATTGCAAGGCTGTGAGCTGTATGCCTTCTGCGGAGCTCTTTTTGGCATTACATCTATGATCACTTTGACGGTGATTGCCTTGGACAGATATTTTGTCATCACAAAACCTCTGGCTTCTGTTGGAGTGACGTCTAAGAAGAAGGCCCTAATAATCCTGGTAGGAGTCTGGCTGTACTCTTTGGCTTGGAGTCTCCCACCCTTCTTTGGATGGAGTAAGTGAAATGGAATTAAACTTTTTTGCCCTCATAGTATTGGATTAAAGACCACTTAAAGGTACAGAAGAGGGTTGAATAAACCAATTTGAAAAAAAAAAGATGAAATACATATTGAAACTGAAGGTCTCTAATCAAAAGAAAAGAATGCAGTGTGCATTGCAGCATATTATATGACAGTGCCATATAATAGTGCTTTTCCTTGAGTACATTACTTAACTGCATAAAGAACAGTAGATAAATTTATGGCCAAAATTTATGAAGAATGCGCCTGCTCGTTATCCCATGTCTATTCCATTGAACCAAATTCAACAATATAAAAGTTAAATAAATGTATTTGTGTTATGTCTGATGAATTTTCATCCTCAAAGGTGCTAAGACAGCAGTGTCAATCTACTTCTTTTTATTCACATAAAGGAGGAATACAGTCTGAGCATTTGTGCAAGTAGACCTTCAGTAAGTCTTGACTGTGTTCTGGATGGAAAAATTGCAGTTGGTATTGTCCACATTCTCCATTCAGTCATTGGTGTTGTCACTGGCTTCCAATAAGGATGGCATTTAGTAGTAACGAAAATACTTTTGTAAATGTGAATTTTACGCATGGAAATCGGAACATTCAGGAACATTCATACAGCACCTTGATCGTTGCAATTTGTGACAAAGAGAGTTTCTGTTATTCTTCCTCATTTGAATCTGCCTCACTACCATTAAGTTTATTTTCTGTGAGTCACCAGTTCCAGTCACTAAGTTAGAATGAACTCATCATTCAAAACCCCAGCCCATCATTATGCTCCCTAATTCCAGAAGAGAATGTGTCTGCCAACGGAGGTGAGAACATAGAAATGTTTGACTAGTAAAGGATGCAACAACCAACTCAAGTACTGAGTAGAATTTCAGTAGAATTTTGTTACTGTCGTATTATTGCTGTTCTGGTCCCCCACAAACATGAAGCATGTTTAAGCAGGCAAACTGCAATACTGACAGAAGCAGTCTTTAGTTGAGTGAGGAGCTGTTAGAATAACAAAATGACAGTATAGCCTTAGATTATAGATTTTCAGTTGAAGAAGGTGGAATAACTGCTTGCAGGGTGTTATTATCTTGTAATTAGATTGTAATAGTGCCCACAGTATGAACTCTCACACTGTAATTAGATGCATTTCAGAACATCTGGTGCAATATTTTTAAGAGCTGAGCAGAAAATATCAGCATAAACAGCTAAAATTAAAATTACAAAGTAAAAAGACATTGCTATTGCCAATTCATTTACTAGCAGTTCGAAATAGTTCCTTTAAAGAGAATACATTTTATTTCAGGCAGAACATTATGTATGCATGTTTTGTTGGTTTTTTGGGTTTTTTTTTTACTTCTACTCAGCTTTACTTCATGACAAAATAATTTGGACCACACAGTAAATCTTTTTCCTTTGCTGTGGGGTATGCCCATCCACTGCCCTGGAGGGGCGTCTGCTGAGACAAGGCGATTGAGCAATCTCCCAGCAGGACCCCCCCTGGGAAGGCAGCTACTTTGCAGTTACGGCGAGAAGATGACAGACCCAGAATCCTCTGGGAGACCCTATGAAGATCCTTTGTAACCCATTGGCCTTTACCCTCTGACACCTACCCCCTGTATCCCTATAAAGCTAGCCCTCTGCCCCTGCAAAGGTAGAGAGAGCTGCCTGTCCCTAGCTCCCCTCCGCCGGAGCACAGACCAATAAAGCTGCCTCGTGTGGAACAGCTACACGGCCTCTCGTCTCTTGCTGGTGTGGCCTAGAGGCAGCCCTGCAGAGCTGAGCTGAAATCATGAGCTGACAATCACTAAAGAGCTGACAGCCTCTGCAAGGGCCCTCCTGGCCAGCAGCTGAGGGAAGACACCGGGCCTTGGGAAGGCAATTCCTTTTGGGACCATCTCTCCCAACCAGTCACAGCTTCCTCGGTCAGAGCTACTGACCCCTAACCAGCTGTCATACTTTGCCCAGTAAATTTCTCTTACCTGCACGTTCTTAGAAAAGTGGTACCTAGAGCAACTGGTTTGACTCCTAAGGAAGAAAGCCATTTGACAGGAAATGGAGATACTTAAAACCTACATAGGTCTGGTCCAAGACCCAAATAAGTATTTGGAGAGATTCCCTTTGACTATGATGAGTTTTAAACAATATTCAAGAACTGAAGCAAAATTATTCAGTTTGCTGAAGCCTTAGACCACTAAACATAAATACAATAGGGAAACAAAAGAAAATAGGAAAGTGCTTTACATGAAGAATTGTTTATCCTTTTAAACCTTTTTTTTCCCTTTTAGAGACTAGGACTAAATCCCATGTTATTCTGAGTATCTTCTGTAATTTCTGCACCCAGAATAACAATCACTTCATGCTTTATGCCTTCTCCTGTCTTTCTTCCTAGGTGCATATGTTCCTGAGGGTTTGCTGACTTCCTGTTCCTGGGACTACATGACTTTCACACCATCAGTCCGTGCCTACACAATGCTGCTTTTCTGCTTTGTCTTTTTCATTCCTTTGATTGCTATCATATACAGCTATGTCTCTATATTTGAGGCTATCAAGAAGGCCAACAAGTAAGTAGCCAACAGTCCCAATTTTTTATCCTTGTGTTTAAGTGACTGTTTTCTTAAAACAAAGAAAGAACAGAAGAAAATTGGGGCATTTCTCACATTTATTTTGTATGCACAACTGAAACAGGAAACCAAACGAGAATTCTGTGAATAGTCAACATGGTAAGAAGCGTGATTCTTAGAAGAACCATTCCTGAATTTAGGCCAGAGCTGATCGGTATATTATCTAATGACACGGAAAAAGAGTACAGAAATTAACCAACCAGAATAAATACAAAAGGGACCTCAGAAACACCTAATGACAGTGTATCAATAAATATTTCACAGAAAAATAGATGAAATTCAACTACAAATTTTTAAAAAGAGAAAAGGGTGAAAAGGAGAACAAAAATTTAGCAACAGGACTCTGAAACAAAAAGCGATTGCTTTAAAAGTAAAGGGCAGCCTGCCACTCCATGTGCCATCTGTAGGTACCAATCCTGTAGATCCCAGTGGATCTGGTCACTTAGTTCAGAAGTACAAAGTGACAGCAAGGTAGCAAAACTGGACCAAAGAAAGCAAAGACTCCTCTAACTGTCTTTAACTCAGCATTATTCAATTGGCTTGAATACTTGGTTTATGTGGAAATTCTTTTGCTACAGGGTTATTTTCTTCACTGAAGCACATGTGGATTTTCCCATTGATTAGTGCAACAGAAGTACATCGAATTGTGAAGGACGGGTCACATACTTGCATTAACATACAATAAAAGTGCAGGAATTTTAGCCTAAAGTATCAGAAGAGTAATTGTTTCCCCACTTCATGAAGCTATTTGCTCATTTCCCTACCTTCATTTTTTGCTGTTGTATGTTTATTTTCCCTAGGTCTGTTCAGACATTTGGATGCAAACGTGGAAATAAAGAGTTCCAGAAACAGTATCAGAGGATGAAAAATGAGTGGAAGATGGCCAAAATTGCACTGATCGTCATCTTGTTTTTTGTCATTTCCTGGTCACCATACTCTGTTGTTGCTCTGGTAGCTTTTGCTGGGTAATTATAAATGTATCAGCAGAGGAACATTCAGTGAATGCAAAAGATGTGAAATTGTAAAAGACAGATGAAAGTCAAAGCTACTTGTCAAGTTTAATGTCTGAAATGTGTCCAAAACATTCACTATTTAGGAATGATATTTAACAAATGGGGCACATGCTGACTGTTTTTTTTCTTAGTTTGAATTTAAGAAAATTAAAACAAAAAAAGGAGAAAGAAAACAAGAATATTATTACTGGCAACATAAACTGCCATGCTGAAGATTTCTGAATGCGTTCTCTGTGCTAGGATATTTGAACTATCTTAACTTTATTTAGCACCAAAATGCTAAATAAAGGGCCCCAAAAAGATCCTCCCAGGGGTTGATTCTCTTTTTTTCTCTACTTCTTTAACTTACAAAAATATATTCATTTTTTTGTGTTACATCAAACTGCTGAAATTCCTTACATGTATAAGCAAGTTCAAAATTAGTACATACATGAATTCGGAGCTTTTTGATGCTAGATATAAAAGATCATAAATATAAATCATCAAAGCACGTTCTTCATCTATTTAATTGTCAGCATTTTATACAGTAATTTCAACAGAAGCATGACAGTATTAAAACACATAGCCTGACACCAGACTATAGTTGATACAATCCAGGCACAAGTAATGGATTGGGAATCCAGATGCCTTGGCTCCACATGGCTATTTCTCCCACCCTAACATGTGAATTTTCCTGTGCTTCAGTTTAGCCTCTCTAAAATGTGTGTGACTATCTGCTTTAGGAAGCCTTGTCACCCGCAAAACCCCAAGTGGAAGATTCCTATGATAGTACAATACATTCCTCTTTGAATTTTTCAAGTCAGAAATAAAAAGTAGGTGTTCCTAAAACTGACACACAGTCCAAATTTATTTATGATGGAACATTTTGGGAGACAAAGGTGCTTTTTGTTACACACCCAAGGAAGAGGCCACTGCAGGGCCTCATCTCAAACCCAGCTTAGGAAGGTGATTTCCTAAACACAACACTTCTAAATTCTTAGGTTTAAGGAGAAAAAATACTGAGGGAAGTGGATTCTCTCCCTTTGTATGCAGAGGAGTAATTCCAAACTGCAACAAACATTTTCTCCATGAAACATGTTCCTCACTCAGAAATATGAATCCTTCACACATGTCCTAGTGTCCCATCTCCTGTCAAAGGGGAACTTAGGTGCTGGACATCCAACACTGGTGACATGTGACCAGTTAGACACAGAGGAGGAGCAAGGAGACACGGAAATGCAGTACAGCTACCTTGCAGTACTGCAACAGACCTAAAAGAAAATCAATTAGGGGATGCTTTAAGTTTACCACTTTAGCTACATAGAACTGTTGGGCTGTCATGTACAATTCAGCATCTACCTTAGGAGGGTGAAGTACCTGCTGAACTTGACTTCTGCTCCATGCCTCACACTCCCAAAAAACTGAACAAATGGACAATTTTATAACTCTGCAGTATCTTATAAATTAGTATTTTCAAATTCTGCTTATGAAGATATCTGGGGAGCAACATAGCTTCAGTCAGGTTTTTTCCATTTCTGAACTATGTCTTTTAGGCAATCCTTCTGGGATTTTTCAGAGATTAACAGACCAAGCCTGGATGTCTTCTGTGAAATTTTATTGCAATCGACTCAGATAAAATCACTGCATGCTACATATGGGAGGCAGACGTGGAGTCTGTGGCTATAGACTTGGAATAAAGATAATTCATCTGACAGAGCAATACCATATGAAAAAAGAAGGAAGAACCTTAATTCCTTTAGAAAATATTTTGAATGGAGAATAGTGTGCCAGCACACAGTTATGCTCACTAATATTGTTGGTCTACAGGTTTCATTTTCTGGGAATGATTAGCTTAAACACAAGAATGATTAGCTTAAACTCAAGGCTTTGCCATTGTTTGTTTCTGTTAGCTGAACTCTCCATCAGCCTTACCAAAGCACCGTCTCAGCTCAGGGTCAAAAACTCAATTTCAGTACGGTCACACTGTTGCGTGTTATCCAGAATCTGTGACGATTTATACCTCTAATCAATGCTTTTAAAGTATGATCAGGAGAAGCTATGTTAAAAATTGCACATGGAGAACATCCTTATCAGAGAAAAGCCTTAGAGGTGAAATGGCATCTCAACATTCAGGGAGCTGACAAAATGATTCCTGTATTGCAATTGGCAAACCATTTCCACCTTATGACAGAGCAAAAATATTCCCACAGTATGATGAAAAACTTCCTCACCAGGGTGGTGAAGCCTTCTTAAAGGCTGACATTGTTCCTAGGCAAAACAACACAGTAGTTACCACCATCCTGGGTCATACTAGTGAAGTGCTGCAAGAGAAGCCCCAAGAAAACCTTATTTTTCAGAAATGCAGTTAGGCTGATGTTGATCTTTAAAGGCAAAGGATGTAGAATTTGTTCTCTCACTGTTTTGGTACCGAACTCCCCTTTTACTCTGTGGAGTACAGCCTTAATAAAGCCATTGTCTTGCCACTGTGTAACTACATAGACAATGTAGAACTCAATAGTAAATATATGATGTGCTTGCATTGCTCTAGGTATTCCCATGTCCTAACACCCTTCATGCACTCCATACCAGCTGTGATTGCCAAAGCTTCTGTCATCCATAACCCCATCATTTATGCCATCACTCACCCCAAATACAGGTAAGTTCACTCTATTAAACAAGGTATGTTTTATACAGAAAAGAAAATCTAAGAGTAACTTTGTCAGTTTTAAGTCTAGTACCTGAACTCTCCTTCACCTGCTCATTTTAACTCTGTAGGACAGCCTTGCCCTCCCCAGGAACACTTCTCAATGCCACAGAAATGTCAGCGGAATTTGTACTTGGAACAAACTACTAAGCAGATGGTAGTTAGAGATGCTTATGGATACTGATCTGTATTTACCTATTGCATGATAAAAGATGGAAACCTTTCCATCTCAAAGGAAAGCACCATAAATTTTTAACTGTCTTTGTGGGAGAGGCAGACATTGGGCAGTGTTGCAAATAGCACTTTGTTACATTAACCAGGTCAGTGAGAGAGGCAATACAGTAAGCCAAACCACCTCTTCCCTATTTTGTGCATCCTCCTCATGTTTCTCAAGGCTTTCATATTTCAGATAATATTTCCTCTGACAGGTAATAACACGGAGGGTCATTATCATTCCAAGTTCAGATGCAGGCAGTGAGATTTGACGGATGGCAGCAAAGCCACAGATAGGCTGTTGTTTCACCACTTACAAAGAACTACCGAGGAACTGGATAGAGAAGAGGTGGGCAGGAACATCTACATGGGGAAGACTGGCAGGAAGAGGAAAGCTAGGCCAGTTTCCTAACACTGCATATGAGCAAAGTAATACAGTAATATAAATGCACATTCTGTACAACTCTACAGATAGCCAGCAAACAGATGTGTAAGAGGAGCTAGAATAGCTGCTTAGGGGAAGATTAAAATAATTCATTATGTAGTACTTCTGCGAGGTTCGGTTTAAAGGGACAGAATGGTTTTTTTGCCCTGATTAAGCCGAAAGCATATAAAACATCGTTGTAATAGCTCCCTTCAGTTCCAAGAGTTATATTTTAATGCCCTTATCCCTTCCAAGCAATAAATCTCAGTTCTGCAGAACACTGTGAATAAGTGATCTTGCAGGGTGATTGTATATGAGATATCTGATATCTGGAAAACTCTTTTTGTACCCAGTAATTTTCCAGTCCATGCAGCATTACTTCATCTCTCTGAATAAATGCATTGTTTTGATGATTGAATTTTTGTGCTAACAGAAAAAATCTGACTGGTTCTCCCTCTTATCCATTAGAAGAGCCATTGCAACACATGTTCCTTGCCTTCGACCCCTACTGAGAATTTCTCCTAAAGACTCACGGTCTTTCAGCAGTTACCACTCCTCCAGACGAGCGACCGTAACCAGCCAGTCTTCTGAGATAAGTGGGCTGCAGAAAGGAAAAATGAGACTGTCTTCTCTCTCTGACAGTGAATCAGTAAGGGAGCCACTTCCCATACACCCATTTTTAATTGCAAAGTAATTCATTTTCATATAGAGTCCTTCCAAGTGGTAGATTCTTTAGATGAAATGCATTATGGCGCTCGTTATAAAAGCTCCAGAGAAAGTGGAGAGACAAAGCAAAATTAAAGACAGAAGGCTGAAGTGAAAAAGCAGAACGTAGATAATTTTCTTCTTGATGGTTGGTGACACTGAAGGAAGAGTGGAAAGATGGAACAACAGGAATTTTAGAAAGTAAAGGAGGACAGTCAGAGCTCCGTTGAAAAGTCCAGTTGTACTTGCAATCGTAATTGTGCTTGTCTGACCACAGATTTGCAGTCTGGACACAGAAAGAAGAAACTGCTAGTCACTAAATAGTTCTCTAGTGAAAGCAAGATTGTAATGAAATAGATAATGCTTTCTGAAAGTGGGATGTATTTGGAAACATATTAATCATCAAATTTAGACAAATCAGTAAATCCATTACAGAATCTTTCTCACAGAAGACCCCAACAGCTTGCTGCTGCCAGTCTAAGTGGAAACAAATGTTTCACACAGCAGCTGAAAACAGGGCAAGTATTTGGCATCCAGGCTCTCTCCTGTAACTCAAAGTTATATTACTAACTAAATAAGTATATTAGTTAGTTCATTGCAATTATTTTAAACGAAATTTCCAAATAACTGAAATTACATTTTCTTGGCAATTCATTTTACAGTCAGGATAATAATTGTATCTAATCCAGCTAAGCACTAAATTCTGACAGTCGTTTTTAACAATGACATTTCAATTTCTTTGCCTTCTCTGTTCTTTTGACTTCTCAGCCCAGTCAAAATGAAATTCTTCTGGCTGGTAGCCTCCAGTCAAGTGGAAGGTTTTAAAACTGGGTAACAGAAAAGGAACATTTTTATATTGCGTCTCTTACACTGCAAGTCTTGATTCTTAAAAACCAACAGACTCCCTCAGTAACAGGGTTTTGTTTTCCCATTAATTGGAACAAAGTTTATAAACCCAGGACTCCATCCTGAAACAAAGTATTTCTAACTGATTCTGCAGTCCTGAGACATTTCCTTCCATTTATTTCTGCTTCCATCCAAGCCACTTTGGAAACTTTGTCCCTAATTCCTCCAAATACCTGTGCTTCCTAAGTTGGTAGTACTGTGGAAACACTATCTCCTTGGAGCTACGAGAGGCATCGGAGAAGTTTCACCAATAGATTGTAACAAAACACTATTTTCTTTCAAATTTTGCAGTGCATCCTGTGGAGGAAAAAAAAAGTAAGCCAAATTTTAGATGCAACAGACTTGATAGTTTTGTTTGTGCTTCTTACAAGCAAACATTTTCTGAAGTCATATATGGCAGAGCTTTTGTTAAATGTCCTTTATACAATGCCTGTCTCTTTTACAATTTCTGTCTAGGTAAAACTGGGGAAAATTGGATGACAGTCTAAGAGACCTAGGGTAAATGTTTTTGCTGTATTATTTTTAGGGGTGTACTGAAACAGAAACTGATACTCCCAGTATGTTCTCCAGACTTGCCAGAAGACAAATTTCCTATGAAACAGAAAAAGATACAACTCAGACTAGTGACATAAGAGCCAAACTGACAAGCCAGGATTCTGGGAATTGTGAGAAGGTAATAGACTGTGTGATACCTAAATTCTCTGACAACTGGCAAGTTAACAAATCTGCACATTGTATCATAATTAATAATGAAGGTTCCTGCCAAGAAGATGCGGATAACCTGAGTTAACACAATGAGTAATGACTTAGAGGCTGTAAAAGGCCATCAGCTTTTTATTCCCACCCTGGTTCATTATTCAGTTGTCTTCATTGCATTTCTGCTGCTGTTTTAGAGAACTTAGCATCTGAATGGAGAGTTGTCTCATGTTTGGTTTTAAGCGTGTATTTAGTAATATTTGTCTTTCACTGTCCAAATTACTTGGTTGATCTTTCTGTTGTCTCACCATTTGCTACCAAATGAACATGTGGTAAGATGTAAAAAACAGGGCTGTCTTTAACATATCACTACTTTTCAGTCAGTCCTCTGCTTTCCTCTTTCTTTCCCCTATGCATTTTGCATGTCAGATATTATGACATAGCTATATGCCATTTATGTCTTTCTTATCTGTGTTCATTTTTCAGACAGCTGTAGATGCTGATGACATATTGATGGTGGAATTGAATGTCACAGAGTACATGGCTACACCTACTGTAAGAACTATTATTTTAATATTTGGCAACAAAAAATAAGGACAATCCCAGTCCCTGAGCACAAATTAAGTTGTTTTTGAGGTGCAAAAATTATACAATACTCCCAGCACAATGCAGAAAACATGACCACAAAGGGTAGACCATTGCTGAAACTAAGCAGAAGGAGAACATAGGCACTATAGAATTCTTCTGAAGTCCAACTTCTTCCAGGAACCTGAGTATTTTCTTGAATTTAGTAAGTTCTCTGATGAGGTCTGTGATTTCCTTAGTGGAGCATGGAAGCATTAATTTTGTGCCATCTTTGTATTTATGATGTATATGCTAATCTGAGACTGCCATTCTGATGGCTGTACCTATGAGACAGCCTTAGTCCTGTGGCAAGTACTGCTGTACAAAGCAATGTTGTTTACTATTTAATGTTCTCTGTTTTGTGTTGCAGGAAACATCTAAAACATGCAGCTTGGAGGAAAGCAAGGTCAGTTTTTGAAACATACCATGTCACCTATTCATTAAGATGTTGTGCTAGTGTCTGTTTCTTCTTCATCTAACACAGCTACAGCATACGGGTAAAAATATTTGACAACTCCCACAAGTGATTGAACTTGCCTTAATTCTCAGCAGACATGGAAATAAAAGCAAAGAGCCAGCAGGTGAAAACAAGGCTTTGCAGCACTATCTTTGCAGCACTAACCCCAATGTAAAACAACCACCTTACATTGTCTCTATTGGTAGCAGTGATTCTTATGAGCTATTGTGAGCCTCATCCTAACTGATTTTTTGGTCCTGTGCAAGTGACAGCTAACATGGCTTATTGTCAAAAATGCTAATTAATCTTTCCCTCAATTTTTACCTCATTATGTAGTTTGCTTCCCCCTTCAAACTACCCATGCTGTTAATGCTACATTTTACATTACTCTTGCCCAATGACCCTAAGCAGTCCCTCTTTCTGGAGAAACTCCTTACCTGATTGAATTCATAGGCTGTCTGAGCATATTCACAGTATTTCTGTTCATAGGTGAATGTGCTTTCATTAGCCTAGGCGGTCTTTATTCAAAGTAGACCAGCTCTTAATCAGCAATTGCAAAGTCTTTAATGCTTTAGTACATTAAATTGTTTAACAGGTGGGGTTTTCTTTCATAAGTTATTAATGAAATATTTAAAAAAATGTTCAGATCTACTCTTCCCTCCATCACTTAAATTTGCTTTTGAATCAGCTATGGGGAGCAGCAAAGTGCTTATCTAAATATATGCCACCTTTTTATAGATGATTCAATGTGGTCTCCTTGTAGATGTTTGTGTTGTCCATTCCTTGTAAATCTTTGCATCCTTTAGAAAAGTGAGAGCCTGAACAGTATTGGACAAAGAAAAAGAGAGTCTCACCAGGGATCATCTTCAGCCCAGATACCCAGTATTACAATAACATGCAGCAGTGTCCAAGGAGTAGAGCTGCCTTCTAGATACAACTCTGGTTTCCTGTACCCTAAGTCCAACAGTCACAAGCAGAACAAGAAGTCCAGCAGTTAAGTGAGTGGTGCAAGCCAGAATATCACCTTTGCCAACAGCTCTGGAACAGCTGTGGACTGGCTGAATCCAGAATAACTTCCTAGACTGGTCTGAAACGCTCCTACAAAGACACAGCAAAAGACAAGCAAGGATAAAAAACCGAGGACTGATCTTTTCAGCATCAGAACTCTCTCCAGTGGATCACATCTTGATCTGAGTCACATGTAATTTTAATATTTCTTCTTCATGCAGCTCATAAAAAAATTCCTTTTATTTGGATTTTACTCTGCTCACATATGTTCCCATCACTACACAGACCTTACCTAGAAGCCTCCTAGGATTAACCTGAGAGGGAAGGGAAGTATGATATTCAGAACTGGCTTTGTTCACTTAGTGTATTAACTTCAAAGCTACTATAGAATTAAAGATGAGAAATTTGGGGGGAAATGGACATTATTTCCTGAAGATAGTTTCTTCATTAATGTGAAGTTTCTCGACAAATGTAAACTTAAATACACAGTCGGTGCTCCCTTCTCTCATTAATGACACATTTCCCCCCATTTTCTTCTACAATCCAATGACAGGCAATGCACTTTAGCAGTAATTTGAAGTCTCAGATCTTTATTTTAATTTCTGAGACCAGGGAAAGAGAAAGCAGTAACACTTCAGGACAAGGCTGTAGTCCTTTCCATACTTAGCTTCTTTTCTAACAGTGGTTTAAGAGATGATTTTAACCCATTCTCAGCTAACTTCCCCAGAGATATAGGAGATTATTATGAAACTCCTTCTGACTTTCCTTTAGCAGGTTTCATGAGAAGAATGCAGAATACAAAGCAATGTTTGTACTGAAATGTCTTATGGGTAAGTCAATACACCTGCTTTCTGATACTTCAAAGTTGTTTACCCTTTGATGTGCTTTTCTGAGTAAATAAATATTGGGAGGAGAAGGTTTAGTTCCCCAAAAATAGTTGTTTTAAAGATGTATGGAATCCACACCATCCCCACTTTGGCATTTTCATTTTCCCCTTCTCTAAACAGCAGCATTTGTACAGCTGAGGGTTTTCTTCTGCAGTGACTAAATCCATGAGATTGTAGTTCTTTCCACTGAAAGGGAAGGGAAAGAGTTCTATCAATAGTGATTTTCAGCTTTTCCTTGGTGTCTCTTCTAGAGCATAAGAAGAAACAGACAAAATTAATTTGCAATTCCTATCAATCTACACCACAAGAATTATGAGGTATAGTCAGTCCAAAGTGGGGCTGAGCCCAAAAGAACAGGGCACAAAGAGCTATTGAAACAGCTCTTCCCCACAGGCCCTCCAGCAGTTCTCCCTTTGGCTACAAAAATGGAGGGAACCCAGCAAGACATTTTGTCCTAAGTAAATCAATTCTTCCCTATGTCATATCAGAAAAAGCCATAAAATCAATAGAAATGTAATGAGCTTATTACTTTGAGGGGAAAAATCAGTGGGTTCCAGAAGGTCTGGGGCATTGTTTTGAAGTAAACTTCTGGAAACTTAGGTCAAACTGAGGTTTATTAAAACGAAGGTTATTAAAAATAAAAATGAAGGTGATAATGACTTCTGCAGTAGACAAATGTTAGATCGTGAAAAAAAGTGAGGCATTCAGGCTGGTAATAAACTGCCAAAAAAACCACACTATTCAAAATCCACGGTGTTTTTGTGTACATGAAATCATAGGCATTAGAGATGGAAGGAGCTATTACAGTCTCTTCCTTCACCTACCACAACAGGGTATCGTCTCCCAGCAGAGGACAATATTAAACTGATAATATATACAGCTAGCAATAAGGAGAAAGAAGAGAGAAAACATCTTCAAACAGGAAGCGTGTTCAAAGATATTCCTCAAGTCTAAGGAGTTCTATAATGACTTATTGCTTAGGCTTTTAAAAATATTTAAAAGCTTGAAACATGTAATTCTTTCTTTGTCATGGAGGCCATTGACCCTAGTAAAAGATGGGAAGAAACATTAGCAAATGCTGCCTGTTTCATATGGGTCACGAAAGACTGAACCTGTCAAGAAAATAGGTCTAACTCACACGTGCTGTTTGATGTGTTAACAAGGAGTGTATGATATGTGTCACTAATAGCTACATCCTTTGCTCCAGTCACGATTTTGTCCCAAGCAGTATTCTTCAAGACTATACCCACACTTCTGCATTCCCTTCCACTTTTAGAGGGTATGAAAAGAATACTTCCATGGCTTGAAGAGCTTTACGAATCCACAGCATGTTGTTCTCTGTATCCTTCAACTCCAACATGTATTAGAGATTAGTTTGTATCTATAAAAAGAACTACAGCTGTTCATGCTCATCTACTTACAAGAGACTTGTAAAGCATATATTAATTAGGGAGAATTTCTTTGTGAGCACTTCAAAACCCTTGTGTGTACTCTCTGTGTAGCTAACAGCTTTGCCTTCCTTCACCTCTGCTGTGTCTATAAAAATTATACAGGGGAAAGCCTACAAATTTCATCTCATCTGAATATCTCTACAAGTGGTTCACACTGTAACCCCTGCAGCATTTGGAATAAATTATTATTAGTTCATATTTCATCTCATCCTAGCAGATTTATTTGTGTCCTGTATCCTCCACTTGGCAGCCATTCTCTTGGTTTTGCTGTCTCTTTACACCCTTCAACACAGCTGACTGATTGGATTAAAATAATTTAGGACTGAAATGATTCATGTTTCACTTAAAGTCAACTGTACAGGCTGTTCTGCAGAGACTGCCTGTAGTTTACCATGCACTTGGACATGTTCCAGCGACTTGGAGTGTGACAGGACGAGGGCAAATCTGAGACACTTCCCTTTGGCCTTTTGTACTCCAGCAGCTGTTCACAGAGCAGGCTGCTGGCAAAGGCAACGGCAAGAAGTGCTGGGAGTTAACACACAAGGTCTGCCCCTTCATGGGGGCACAAACTCAGGCTTGGGTCACCAGTGAAAATGTTTGGTCTGATCATGCAAGCAATTTTGCAAAACTGCTGAGCAATTGGTCACTACTGCTGGACCTGCAAAGGAGCTGCCAAGAGCCAGTGTAATGAACGGCTGCTGCAAGCCAAGACTGAAGGATTGCATGAGGCAGCAGCCATACATTGCCAGTCTTTCCAATTTTCACATACAACCAGGGTCTGACTCCCTTTGTTTTCCACGTTACATTCACATGTTATACTTTTGGAAACTTTTTTACACCCACCACTGAACTAAAAAGTGTCATAATAGAATGTGACATTGAGTATTGACAGTTCACATATTCTCAAGTAAGACAGAATAGCAAACAATATTTTCCTTGAAGTCATGTGCAAAACCCACAGCAAGTTTGACACCCAGAAGTAAACAAAGACACCTCCAATGCTTTTTTGGGTGTTTCTAGAGCTCTAGGGTGTAACACAGGTAAGTCACCATTCCACGTGTGCCTGTTGTCCTCAGGGTGCTTGGTGCCATTTTCTCCTCAGGCCATCCCAAGAAGTGCCACCATGTCCCCTCATCCTCTGATCCCTCAGTGAAAGGTGCTTCCATCTCAGTAACTCTGGCAGGGCACCTGCCTGTCTCTGCTGCTGAAACCACTACTGAGAGAGTGCCTTTATCTGCAAGGCAGGGTTAGTATCAGACAATGGTATTTCAGTGGCTGATAACAAGTATCTCTGTTCAAACACTTGTGTTTGTAGCCTTGCAGCTGCTAATGTCATAGGAATGTTATAAATAGGTTTATATAAAAGCAGTCTTAAAACAAATAAATTATTATTAGTGTCATTCCTAGCACCTTTAGACATGGGCCACGATCCTATACACTAAATGATTACTGTACCTCCCTTACCCCTAATTTATAACCTAAATGCTCATTTTCAAATTTATGCAAACTTCACAGTTGACAAGATTTACAACCTGTCCTATTTACTTCCCTTCTAAGGAGAACAGACTGAGTAGATCATCCGTGTAAGCTTAATAAAGGCAGAAAAGTTTCTCCACAGCAAATCCAACCTTAACGGTCTGATACAAACCAGTTATAAAAAATTTTTTGGTGTTTTGTAGGAAAACACTTATTTTAGTTACAGCAGTTCTGGCAGCAGCAGGGCTCTGCTGGAGACACACCACAGGAATTCTATATACCCAGCTTGCAGAGCAGAGCAAATGCTGCAAGCGTCACATCAGTGTAGGAAAATCCTCACTCGCTGAATACAGAGATGTCAAAATCACATGATATTAGACTGCAAAGCTGGACTCATGGTGGTTGGTTCGCCTATTACCCTACAAACACTTTTGGCAATGAAATTGGCTCTCGAAATTAAGATTCACTAGAAACTGGAGGTAAATAGTAGGACTACCCCAGTGGCTGCTAAAAAATGGGAAGGGATTCACCTCTCTTCAGAGTGACCTTTTCTTCCCTACCCTTCTGTTTAGTTTTTTGTTGGTTTTGGGTTTTGTTGGGGTTTGGGGTCTTTTTGGTTTTTTGGGTTTTTTTTCCCCCAGTTGGTTTGGGGTTTTTTGCTTTTTAAACTTACACAAACACCTGTATTTCTGTAGATTTAGTACCAAAGATACTTTCAGTCACTTTCAGGAAAATGTTAATCAACCCTTGCCAAGGAGACTTTATGTGGGAGAACCTTTTTAAGATCCACTTTCATTTGGGTTGCTGCAATCCACACTCAGTCATAATCCACCAGATCTATGACTCAGAAGCACAGCAAAAATGGCTTCTGATGCTGACTGTAACTTGGAGGATAGGTAGAATGTGTAACTTCATCAGGCTTGAGTCAAGCCTTAGGTATAGTGTGGAGCAGAGAGAGCTGCAGTTCTGGTTAAGCTGTGCCAGTGCATAGATATAACCTGAGCATAAAGCTCACCATGCACATAAAAAAATAAACATGACATCTATGTAAATAACTTGCTAAGGGGAATTTTTGTGGGGCATGTTTTACCCACAATGTAAAAGCAAAGCCATTGCTCATTTCCCTCAACATTTTCACATTTCCCTCAACACTGTGACTTCCACAAATGTAAAAGATGATGGTTTGGAAAGAGACACAAAAATCTGAGACTACATCATTGAGGATGAGGTCTCCAATGTAAAGTTCCAGAGAGGAACATTTCCTGAATAGGCTGTGGGACACTTATGGGCATACTTAAAATTGCTACAATGTTTTCCACTGACTGGAAAAATAGAAAGGAGGATCTATACCCTTCCACACAGTGCTATGCCTGAAAGGTTACAAAGAAAGTGACTGTACCTCAAATGTAACAGCATTTCCTTCAAAAGCCCCAGTACTTCAAAAAATGTATTACACACACCCAGATGCGCCCTTTGCTGTAAAACTGGTAAAACTGCTTTCTTATTAAGTTTTTCAGATGCCTAAAGTTAATCATATGCATAAATATTTACACAACCCCTCAGGACACACAAGTGAAATGAAGGACTTAAGGGTATGTTAGGTCAGTACTAAAAGTTACTGAATTTTAAAAATATTTTTCCATACTATTATTTGCTGCTAACTCCATGGAAATTTACATTAATATTTTTTCTAAGTTTCAGATTCTTTAAAGCCAAGGTTAATACTGATAAGTGAGCTGAGCTGCAAATTTGATTTGATGTAGAAACCAGCAAGCACTTTGGTATAGCAAACCCTTACCAAGAGGAGGAATGACAGTCCTGAAAAAAATAATAGAAGTTTGAATCAGAAGTTCAAGATTCTATTTTCTCTTTTTTCCATGTTGTCGGTGTGACCTTGGGAAAATTACCTAATCTTCTCATATCTCAGTATTTCTGCCTGTGAAATAGAGATAATATTCTCTTCACCATCATGTGGCTACTCTCAACTAGCTTTTACAGTTTGTTCCAAGACTCACAACTGGAAATACAATTTTTTTTTCCATTTCTTTTATTCACGTTTTCTTCCTTTGCTGTACTGTTATCAAAACATCTAAACTACACTGTTACATATGAAAGACAGAGATTGTTACTGAAGGGGATAAAGGGTGCATAGTCATTATTTTTCTCATCAGAAATAATTTTCAGATCCCCACCACACAGACATTGTTTACAGGTAACGTGAGTGAAGTAGAATCAGGCATTTTATTGGTAAGTCGTAACTGAGAAAAATTTGTAGCATGTAATTGTGTACATGTTTTTGATCAAAAGCCCTACATGAAATATATATGTTTTTCCCTTGAAGTGAGCAAAGTCAAACAGGTGGTAGAATAATTTTTAGGGTTTTCTGCTCTAGAATTAGTGGGGCAGAAATTGTTCATGGAAGGAGGGAATCCTTGACTAGCAGTGTCATCCAGGAAACAAGGGCAAAATAAACAGTATGAAGCACTACAAAATCGAACTTACAAAGTTTCCACAAACTTTCCTGACTATTGCCTAGAATGAAAATAAGAGAACACTGTATAGTTTAGCCTGCTCTGAACATCAGAGTGTTGTTTCTGCCCTGTCCAGACATGAGCTATGCTTTCAGCACCAACTTCTACTTTCATGCACAAAAGAGCTCCATTAATATCAAAGGATTTAAAATAGGGCAATTCATCAAAGCTTGAACTCCAAGAACTGTTAAGAACGTAGTAAGGCTCAGCCATGAAAGGAAGGAAAGAAGGCAAGAATAAGACTATACTCTTAAAAGCTTATAGAAGAATTTCTAGTGGCTGGAGCATGTGGCTGTTATCACAGCATGCCAGATTCTCCAAGGTAACTGTCCAGTGCTGACCTGTGAGTTCGAGGAAACCAGCTCTCATCAGAGTCCTGGCAGTATTAACGTACACTACACTGACTGGTCATAGCTGTAAACACATAACCACAGAATAGAACACATGACAGTGTTTTCAGTAATACCCCTTCCCTTATTTGTCTGTATTAGATATGCTATGCAAGTTTACCTTTAAAAAAAAAGGAAAATGAGAAAGAGAGATTTGAAAACAAACTAAGTAAAATTGGTTTTCTCTTTTTTTGAAAAAAGTTTCAGATCTGAATCTACAGGTTCTTTCCCAGTGTGACTGCTCACCTTCATCCTGTTGTGCAGACTGCAGAAATCCTGTTCAGCTCAGTCCACATCTGTTAGAGATTCTTCTCATTTTCCCTACTTCCAGCAATGAGGGAACAGTCAACTCTTCTCTAGTTAACCCACAGGGTCAGAGGGAAGGCCCTTGCTTACCCTTTCCATAAAGCTGCTAAGAAATAGCTGTTCCTCACCTCACTTTCCTCTCAAACCCTGATCTCCTGATCAGGACTCAGCCCCCTTCTACATGGCAGGTCCTGCAGTCGAGCGTCCCTTGACACACATCCCATGGACAGTCCTGCTTTCAAGCCCTCCCAGCAGTATCACCATCTTCTTCTAGTTTTCAGTATTTCACACTTCTAGTACCCCCTTCCAAGCAGCCCCAATGCCCTCAGGTGGCAAAACCAGCATTAATTAAACACAGCTCCCTCCTGGCTTTTAAAGACCTATTTATGGTTCCACCTTAACATGAAAACAGATGGAGTCTGGGCTTATAATAACCCTCCAACTGTGATTTAAAAATATGAATCCTTTTGATGCTGCTGTCCTCAGCTTAAATGTCTGAGTAACAGAAGGACATGGCAGAACCCTTAGTGTATACTGAAAGATCTTATTCAAAGCGCTATTTTCCAGATGCACTTGTTAAAACTCACTTTCTGCTGCTGCTCAGTGAAGTAAGAAGAGAACTTAATCTGATGAAGGACAGAGTTGGGGTAGTAGCATCAGGCAGTGTGGTGGTTCATCACATTCACTGCATGGATTCCTTTTGAAAATCATTCCTCTGAAAAACAAAGAGCCACACCAGTCTTTCAGGTTCAGGATCATTATGTTCAGTTAGATGAGAAGTAAGTTTCACACAGAAAGAGCTGCTCTCTTTAGGCACTGTAGATACCATTTTTTTCACCTGAAGGAATTAAAACCATGTAAATTCCATGAAATATGATGTGAAACTCCATTTCAACAAATCACACTTACTTTAATTCTTGTTTTAGCCCAAACTGTCATGGTAGACTATGACCAAAGGCAAAGGAAGCAAGTAAGAAAACACAACCCAGGATACCCATTAGCACTGCATCAAATTAAACTGTCTGCAAATAAAGTAGGGAATCCAAAACTGTTGGAAAACAGGAACTTCATATGAAACAGGCATATTCTCTGTTTGTGGGCCAGAAAAGGGACTCAGAGTTACCATCTTGTGCCAGATTTCTCCTTGCTCCTTTCACTGAATCCTTGATTTTCCTCACATGCAGGAGCCAGACCATAATGATTCCAGAGACAGGGCTAAGGAGGCCACAGCACATATTACAGAGCTGCATCTTGCAGCTTCCCTTCATTGTGCTGTTTCCTGAAATAGAAAGAGTCCCATCACAGCTGAACCTGCTCCATTTTCACTGGGTCACAGTACAAAGACAATTACATATTAGAGCAGCTCATGAACACGGCAACAGTGTGAGCTGCCTGAATTCCAGCTTTCAAAAATAAAATTACTCCAGGAGTTTTCAAAATAACACAGCTGACTGTCCAGCAACACTGGAAGCCATTTCTGGGAAACCCAGGATCTGGAGTTTAGGATCAGGGCATTTCTTTTGCCAAAAGATAGTCAAGGCCAGATGTGTTACCAGAACAGCCATAGAAGTAGGAATGGCATGATACCAGTAAAAACTTACAGCACAAGGATTCAGAGAATTCAGCCATACAAGGTGGATCCTGATGGAAACTGAGTTTCTCATCCACTACTTAAGGGGAGTTCTCTGAACAGAAAATCATGGCAATTAGACAACTTCACGGGAATCATAAATCAGTTCTGAATTTTTCAGTTAAAAACCAAAAAGTCCAGAGGCAGTAAAGCAATATCCCCTACTAAGAACTTTGTGTCTTAGTGACTACTTGCTTAAGATTTTCACAATACTAGTATTTATTCTCCACTTTTGCATCTCTCAGGACTGGAGACAGAGATTTGAGAAATGATTCTGATAGTTGAAGGACATTCAATTGAACTTCAGCAACTGAAAATCTTTGGAAGTCCCAAATGCAACACTCACAGCTATAACATATACAGTGCAAGTTACACCAAATTACACTCAAGATGTTGGTTGATTTGACAAGTCAACAGGACCCCACAATGTTTCTGTTTCAACATGTGACTAACTTGCAGGCACTTGTCTTTCTCTGCTTCCTCCTTCCAAGAGCTAGTGGCTTGGTTCCAGCAGAATTATTTGACTTCAATAAAATTTGACTGTTACTAGTTTACTTGATCTAAACTTGAAAGTGCTCATAAGAAGAAAAAAGCTTATCACTGAAACTTTTATTCCTTCCCCTTTACAACTCATATCCAGCCTGTAAAGGAATGGGGTGAGGACCAAAATAATAAAAATGGAATAAAGAATAAGACATTCCTGTTGACTTGTCTGGGAGCTCTATTCTTGTTAACTCATGCACTGTCTGAAACAATGGGGGAATTAAAACAGGTTACTTATACAATAGGATCTGGAATTTGTATCCCACTTGTCCTCCCCTAGCCCACTGAAACTCAGTTGGAAAGCTTGGCTGACCCTAAACAAACTTTGAATTACTGAAACTGCCAATAAAGCTACAAAATAAATTGATTTATTTTACTTATTGTGATTGTACAGATGTGCTCTAGAACATTTTTTTGACATGGTGTGCCTTTACTAGTCCTTCATTCTACTTACTGCATGAAAACATTGTGCAAGGATGGAGCTGATTGCTCAGTTACCGAATAGTGAGCTGTAAATTTAGCACCTGACCATCAAGATCTTTCTTCCAGGCTGGGCACCAAGATGCTACCCTTTGAAGAAAAACATATGGCACTCAGGCTCCAGCAGCAGCTAAGTTAAACTCAGCTCACAGTTTCCTAAGCAAAGATTATCCCAGTCTTCATATGTGCCAGTGAAAACTGCTTCAATAAATCAATGGGCTCAACTGAACAAATCATCAGATCAAGGCACCAAGTAACCAAAACGAACAAGACTGGTACTCAGCTGGCACTGCTTTGTGGTAAATATCAAAGGTAGTCAGTTCTGAGTCAGAGTATGTCATTAACTCCTTCTGTGAGTTGGGCAATTCAATTTAGTACAGTACCCAAGATTATCTGTAAAAGGCCGTATCATTTACTCTTGGAGTGCTGCAAGGCACATTCAGGAAGGTTTTACATACTCAAACAGAAGATTAACAGTGCCTGTTGTAACAAAGATGCAGTGATGGGTTAGTCAATCTTCAATGGAGAGATGCAGAGAGATACCACGGGGAAAAAAGTGGGAAAGAGGCTGCATTTACAAATGAATATTTAAACAGTGAGAATTAAGAGGCTGACATTTATTTAGCCAAACTAACTGAAAATATTATTTTTTAAGAGAAGTCCAGCTTTTCTTCTGTCTAAAATCAGTGCACAAGATTTTTGTGCTGACATTTTGGGGCCAGATTAGCCCAAATTTAGCATGAAAGTGGCGCGGGTTATAAGTCAAGCAGCATTTCATGCTGCTGACAGTCCCTCCTGAATTACCTACTGCCATGACTGTGTTTTCATCCTGTACCAGGAATGTTATGCTAATAATATAGCTCAGGGAAATGACAGGAATAGTCCAAGGAGGTTGCCATGTGGACAGCCTTCTTTTTTTATGTTTGAGCAACACTCTAGAATTGCAATTCACAATGTTCTATTGAACTGTATGTAACAGCTTCACCTTTCAATTACTTTGTTTGCATGTTTGTTTGCTCTTGTATGTGGGCAACACTAGGAAGCCTCCAAAATTAAGATAAGACTGAAAATGGGAATGATGAACCTCTATCTTATAAGGGTAAAATTACTAAAGTAGAGTCACTAAAAATATGATCCTCATCTGAGCTGTGCTTGCTACATGTTCCTAAGATTTTTTGTAAAATTTCTGCAAAACAAAATAACTGTGGATATCCAAAGTATTAGATTCCTTTGTCAGCTTTTTTGCCAGTGGCAGAACACAATCCCACATGAATCAGACTATTAACTGGACATATCTATAGTCCTAATTTTAAAGAAATTCCTCCCAGTCTTTTATCAGAAGGGAAGTGAAAATTGTGAGTTGTTTTGCAAATTGCCCATTTATTTGCCAGTGACAGAAGGAACAAACCACTGACTCTCCTGCCCCCTTATACAGCATGTGCAAAGGACTAGGAAAATTGTGTTCCAGCTAAGCAATCACAAATGGAACAACCTCATTTACTGGAACTGTTACAGTTTGGGTAAATGACAGTGCAGAAGCAGGCCAGATCTGCACTCCTCTGAATGTTAGCACTCCTGTCTGAACAGTCACATCAGTGTTGCCACAGAGAAATAACACCTACACAGCCCATCCAAACCAAAGGCAGTATCTTCTTCCCAGTTACTTGTTCCTCCATAGAGGCTTTCAGAAAGCCACACTCATCACTTGTTTATTTCTGAACTCAGAACTCCTTCAGCTGGGCAGGGAGTGAGATGAGATGTCAAAAGCATTATCCCAGGAGAAAGCAACATCCATACTTTGTGCTGCAGTGTCTGCACTTTACTTGTTAATTTTCCTATCATCATTAGTGAGGAGCCACTCAGTAGCTGAGGAGGCCAACCTTGTTGGGTAGCAATCCTTTTTTTAAGTTTATATCCATGGTGGTCACACCTTCAGTTTAAAATTACTGAAAATAAACTGTGCAGACAGCTTACTAAAGTACCTCATAACCCTAATGAAGACATACGGCAGAAGTTTATGAAAAATGAGGGGCCTATTTACAAGGAAAACAATGTTTCTGAGACTGATCTGAGGCTGAACAGCTGATGAAACAGTTTGGGAGATCAGATTGTGATTAGAAGAAAGGATAGAGGACTAGGAGAAAGACTTGCAGAAAATTAGCCCTTGACAGAACTATCTGAATTTTCCAGTAAAGGAAATTGCCCAGGCTGGAATGAAACTCATGGGTCAAAGGCAAATCACACTGAGTGAGTCACTGAGGAAAACAGACAGCTAAATCTATCATTAAGCTACTTTGCAGAAAGCAAATAGGATTGTTTGCACAAGATGGCCTAGCCAGTGTAGTCACAGTGCTCAGCTTTTTGTACGAAGTGGTGACCCTGAAGGTGTTTCGGGGAACTATTCCAAGGCCATTGGTAGGTAAGCAACATAATTCTGAACCATGATTTAAAATACAAGTTTAATACTGTCACTACTGCTTTCTAGAAAAACGGGACAGAGGATTTTGTCCCTGCAAACGACAGGCACAAATTTCTGGGAATAAGCCTGCAGGCTCTCTTAGAGAGTGCTGAGCAGGTAGAGCTCCCATACTTTCAAGTTCCCTGGCCTTGAGTGACCTATTGAGAAACATACAAGCTAGTGTATTTCATCCTCTTTCAAACAAAAACAAAGTCTGATCTACCACTTATCAGAACAGGATTATTGGCCAATTCCCAGTCATCCTTGCTGATACTTTTACCAGGGAGCAGAAAATCAGGTTATTGAAGGCCTTGGAAAAGTTCAGGTGTAAGTCCTTAAACCTAAGTATGATTTTTTCTATCACACACAGAATGGGATAATCTAACAGAACATCATGAAATAAACATAATTTCGCACCATCTGGATCATGTTTTCCAGCCTAAATCACTAACTAAGCTACTTTATCAGGTTGCTCACCTCATCACAAGATGCAAAATCTTTCCTTTGGGCATATAAGCCAACTTGTCAGTGGAATATTTTTGCAACTACCATTAAGTCACAATGCATATGAATATGAATTTTGGCCAAATATAAATACAGATATAATTGAGATCAATTTTTCTTGGCCTTGTCTGTGCATCCTGTGTATTGGACCAAAAGAGCCCATTTGATGTGTACCACATTCAGTACTTAAAGCGTAAAGAGACTTGAGGTTCCATAAGGCAAGAAACTAAACCTGAACTGCGATCCTTTTAATCAGGCTGGAGCTGAGGAAGCTCTCAAAAGGGTTGTGCGTTCCAGGGATTCCATTGCTGTGTTTACCCCGGCCCGTGAGGCGCTTTCGGCCCCTCACTGCGGGGGTTTTGCCCCGGGCCCGGACGGCGAGGCCGGTGCCGCCCGCGCCGCCGCCCTGTCCCTGGTGCTGACCGGGAGCGGCCCCTCGGCACAGCGCGCTCCGCTGCGGAGCACGGCACGGGGCCACCGGCCCGGGGCCTTCCCAGCCCGGGACCTCCGCGCTCCTGGGCAAATCCCAGGGGGCTCCGATGCCACGGGGCGCCGCACGAGTTTCCAGCGGTTCAACGATTGGGAACAGGCTTTTTTATTTTTTTTTAACAAACTCATAAAGCAGTGGCTCTGTCATTGTACTGAGAAAACAGCTGACTTTCTGCAGGATACTTTCGGGGCATAACATAAAAAGCCAAAAAAGCAAACCAAACAGAACTGCTGAACAGAGGGATGTATGGAGCGGGCTGCCTGGTCCTTGACAGTACTCAGCAGGACCATGTGAAGGCACCACAAGGCTCAATCTCTTAAATCATCTCAGAATCAGTATCCTGGTGGGCAGTTAAATTGTTCGTTCTGCATTTTTTGTCTTCCAAACCCTTTGTCTCCTCTCGGGACGTCGTTTTAACTTTTGCACTTAATTAAAACGACCATTGCTTATCCACACCAGTGAATCAGTGGGGGAAAACCACCTTGCTTCCACTTTTCCTACGGGTCAGTGAATGAAACCACCGTTCTCACTCGTGTTGCGGCGGCGAGCGAAGGGGCTGAAGGCTGCGGGCTCCAAGCCCGCACAGCATTAACGCACAAGCTCGAGAGCTTTTGCTAAACTTGGGCAGGACAGCAGCCCCTCCCGGCCGCCCTCGCCGCCTTCCACAGCGTTCCTGGTCCCACCCGCGGGCGCAGCCCCCCCGCTCCCGCCGCCATTTCATCCCTCGCATCCTTCCCTGAGGGCTCAGACGCGGAACGCCCGCCCCCCGGGATACCTGCTGCCCCGGCGCTCGGCCGAACCGTTCCCCACAGCTCTGTGTCACCTTCCCGCTCTGCCACCGCGGCCCCGAGGTGATCTCGGCCCAAACTCGGATATTTACACGCCGCCGGCAGCGGCTTCTTGCGGATCAGTCCCTGCGCCACCGCTTGAGGCAAATCCCCTCGCGCGCCGCCTCGCCCGCCCAGCGCCCCCTCGCGGCGGGACGGGGAGCGGCCGCCTCCCTCAGCGCGGTGCTCCCGGCAGCCCGGGTGCTTAAAGGCTGCACCTGCGGGGCAGCGGCTCTTCTCTCGCTACCGGGGCGGGTGCGTGCCTCAGCGCTCCCCTTGGCCCCGGTCGCGGCCGTCCTCTGGCTGCGGGGGCGATGTCCGTGGGTGCGGCAGCCGCGGCTCCCGCGAGGGCGGGACCCACCCGGCGCGGCCCGGGCAGCGCTGCGCGGCCGGAGGGGGCGCGGGGCGGCTGCTCGGCCCGGAGGTATCGCTGAGCGAGACACTGCGAGCGGGCAAGGTGGGTCGCGCCGCGGCTACAGCGTGTCTGTAGTGGGAAGTTAAACCCTGAAGAGCCCTTACGGGGAAGGCAGAAGTAAGTAGGCGAGGTTGAAGTGTAACTTTTGGGAGGCTGCTTAGTTATCTTGCACCCTTGTGCTTATGGGCGCACCGCTACATCAGCGTGCTGTGGTGATCCCAGAGGAATCTGCGATGGCCAAATTACACTGACTGCACAAGATCCTTCTCGTAAGCCTCGCTGTGCGCTCCCCGCGCTGTGCCAGACCTCGGGCAGTGAGGAGGCAAAGCCTGCGCCGTGAGAGGTCTTGTGACCTCGATGTCAGAGCTCAGCCCTTGGTCTCTGTGGAGCTGACGGTGTTGTCTTTGGGATTGTTTGGATTTTTTCGTTCACTGTTTTCCCTTTCCTTAGGCCAAACAGTCAATTAGGCTCCCCTGCAGAAAGGCACAAATTACAGTAGTCACAGGATTGCTGTAAACTTTCCTGGTTTCAGCCCAGAGTTGGAGAATAACAAGGAAAACTGAACAGCAATACATTTTGCAGATTTCTTTTTCTACCTCAAGTCCATGTATTAGAAACTGAGCCCTTCGTTTTAATGCAGCTTGCTGCTGTTGACTCGTTTTTCTCACCTAAAGCTGGTAGCCTAAGTGCTGTGGTTACATTTATAAACAGGGCATGCTTAAAACAACAGATGTTTAGGTGTTCTTTACCGTAAAAGAAGAAATTTTCTTATGGGAAGGTAAGTGCCGTGGAAGTGGTAAATATTACATGGTTTAGGAAGTGTCTTTAAAAACAATGACTGAAAAGCTGGTAAGATGAGAACTTAGTAACATACACTTAAATCTTTACAAACAGGCTGGAGGGGTATCTTCCCCTTCCCTTTCATGGTGAATCTGTCTCTCCACAGGTTTCCAGTTTAACATAGTTACCAAAAAAATCTTCAACTCTTTAAAAGTTTAATTCTGACTAAACTGTGTTGTATACCAAATCTTTTATTGTAGTTAAAGGAGGTCGGTGCAGGGAAAAAAAAGGCCATGTAGTAGAGGAAAAAAGTGTGAAATACAGGGGTTTTTTTGTAAAGGTGAAAACAGTTATGGTGAAGGATCTAGAGGGAGGTGTAGATAGCAGATTGGGTTAATTGGTAAAGTGATACTGGCAGCAGCAAACAGCCAAACAGGAAACATTTTAGCTGCATTTCTGAAGGCATTATATTATAGACAAGGAAGATAATCTATCATTTTATTGCTTGAGCATATCACCCCAACATTATGGGCTTTTTCTGGAATCCACGAAGCACAGTCTTAGTAAAGTATTGACAAAACAAAATGTGGTGAAGCCAAGTGTGAAAAATCTAGCTTCTTGAGAAAGATCAGGACATAGGACAACGTGATAAAGGGACTAACAGGAGTTCAGAAATCCTAAGGTCTGTGAGAATGGAAGGATTTTTAATAAATAGGTGAAACAAAGCTGTACATGGAAGTAAAGTAGGATTAGGTCAACTTAGTTCGGAGTTCAGCAGTGAAGGAAAGGAGATTGCAATGAGCTCTTTTGCAGAATAGTCTTACTTTGGGAGCAATATTGAACTTGTGCTGAATTTGTGGGGAAAAAATATCTTTGCTCTTGGTAATTACTCGTATTTTCAGTTTGTCACTGGCAAGCTAGGAATTCAGAGATAAAAGTTTTTTCCATCTCTAATGTGTCAATTTCAAATTTCTTAGCACTGCTTAGCTAATGTATAGTAAATATGTACTATTTTGTCCTGTGGATGACAATGATGATCAATCCCCAAATGGACCATGTTGATTTCATGTGAAATGTACTTAACATTGGGTTGATTCAAAACTTCAGAAAACTCTAGGATTGCATATATTGGGCAGCTGGTTCAAAGCTTGGGTTTTCTTCATGTGTATGTCTAGCGAGTAGTTTCTTCAAAGGCTCCATTCCCCTTGATTTCCCACTCTTCTGAAGGACTGTAGATAATTGTACTGGGGACAGTGCAGGAATCCATGGGACGAAAAGGGTGTGTTTGTCATAAAGCTGAATGCTGCCTTCTTGTACTGCCAGTTCCTCAGGTGAAGGAGACTGAAAGACAATCTTTTTGCTTGGTTTTCTTTGTTGGTTGGTTGGGTTTTTTTGTTTGTTTTTTCTAAAGGAAAGTCAATCTAGCTTGTTGAACATCTTTCTATTAAAGAGGAAATGATAGTTTATTCCTGTGCGGTGCAAATCTCTCATTTGCCTAGACATAAAACATTGAAACCATGACCTTATATGTATCTTTTTATGTACCAGAGATTCATAGTCTACTGCAGCTCAGAAGTCAAACTCTCAAGCAATCTGCTTCTGAAATCCTTGATGATCCAAATGATACAACCTTGTCGCTGCAGTAACCATAATTCAAGTCTCCCCTGTCCGTACATCTAGCACAGCAGCTAAAATATAACCCCTGACTAATGTGGCCAGCTTCATGAAGTAGTAGCAGCCTTAACAATTGGAATTTCCATTACTTGTTTCCTTCCACCTTAATTTAGTACTGACACTAGAGGCTTTTATTTCATTCACTTAATGTCTGTGCACTCCCGAGCATGCAGTTGTAGCTCTCCCAAAGTCAGTTCACTGTAATACACACAGCATGGTCTCCTAGCACGTGTGAATTGTTTCCGCTGGTGTAACATCTCTGCTGGAGTTGTGGAAGGACAGCTCTGCTCAGGCTCAGAGGCATTTGCTGGAGGTGGTGGCACTCTCCTCTGCCTGGTACCCATCCAGCTTCCTTGCAACTGTTCCCATCAGTCAGCTGGGAATAGCTTGGGGGGCAGGGGGGGATGCCTGGTGAGCTCTGGACAATCCTCTGATTTGATATGTGTAGAGAAAATGTCACCCTGCTCCTGGAATATGTTTTTTGTTTAAATGTCACCCCTTACATCAGTGACCTCATCTGACTTGGTGCTCAGCATAGCTTCTCTCTGAAGAGAGGGAGTTTTAAGCAAGTCATAGATTTTGACATAGCCACAGAATGCAGGGAAGAAGGAACACTGTGAGAAACAAAATAGTATTATCTGAGCAAATAAAAATTATTTTTGAAACAGACTAGCAGGCAGTTATGTAAAGCAACTTAAAACCTAATCTAAACATCACAAGCCTCTGAAAAACAAGGAAATTGCCAGTTATGTATACACAGTTTATTTCAGCCTCTGGTTTCCCAGAAGGTTTTGCTGAGGTTCGTGCTGTTAGCTGTGATGGTGCTATACCTGCTGCACTGATGTCTCACCTTTGAAAACAGGGCAGGGCTGAAATGGCCATCCGGGTGGATCACCAGCTTTTTTATTTAGAGGCTGATTGTACTGAAAGTCTTTAGGTGAGACCTGTGCTGACTATCCCTAACAAATAGACCTGTGACTACAGCATGAGCTTCCTGTAGCATTTTAACTTCATTATTAGGAGCAGAGTTTTCTTCAGGCAGGCAGAGGGGATATAGACACAGGAGGGAAAGGACTTAGGGAGGTCTGGAGAGAGAAAACTGGAGTATTCTTTCTCCAAATTGCACCTGGTAGTGATAGTGCTGACACATGAAAGAGCTGTGGTGCTGATGTGTTGAAGGGGAATGTTGGCCGGGGCGCTGGCATATCCTCTGCACTTTCCTTTTAAAAGTGCCAAGCTATGCTGAACATTTGTGCAGACAAGGATGGAAACCAAAGGAGTAGGAACAAGTGACCTCAGTTCAACATTTCATTCAAATGACAGATCCCCTAATGAGATGCCCACTCTGGTTTCTTAGCACACGACTCAACCTGAAGGATCTCTCAGATCCTTTCAGATGTCCTAACTGATAAGCAGATGGCATGTTATAGATGTGAAAGGAGGACGGAAGCACGTAGTGTTTGATTAAGCAGCATCTCTGTTTCTTAATGCTTAGCTCTGTTCAGTTTGTTGTGTGGCTTTATTCTGTTCTGGGGTTTGATACCCCCCCCCCCCCCCTTTTTTTACACAAATGACTGAAGATTTAGGTATGGGAAGGTAACATGCACAGAATTCACAGCCCATAAAACTGTAACCTTCCTTCTAATACTTATTTATGTGATACTGTCTTTAGTAATGAGGCAATGACTTGTTAGGTTTATCTTACTCCTGGTTTTATTCTGTTCTTCTGAACCCTTGAAATGGAGCCAAGAAAGAGCACTAAAACCAGCAGCAAATTCCTAGGAAAAGTAAAAGGAATAGTACAATGAGAGTATACCTTCAAACTTCTGTGTGTGCATCTGGCTTTCAAAAAAATAAATTCAATACTAGATAAACTGGCAGGCCAGGAAACTCTGCCATTTTAAGTCCAACAAGTCAGTTTTGTCTTCTCAAAAGTCATCATCCAAGCATCAATGGTTCTGGACTCAGAGAGGACAGATTATAAATACTCTTAATGTAAATGTACCTTTGAGGTATTTGTGAGACATCAAACCCCTACTTTCTTCTCAAGCTATGTCTTGCTATTTGCTTTAGTTTTGGTTGGGGCCAGTTCTACTGGCTTAGTGTAACTTTTATTTACATCTGTGTGAATTGCTGTGGTTTAATGTGGACCTCTGGCTAAAAGATAGGATTATATGGTTTAGTCTAGTGCCTATGCAGAGATTAATTATTCCCTTGTACAAATGGCTTTTCTGGCACTGTGGATGCTAGACAGAAACTTTTATTGCTTCATGGCTTTGAGAAATTATCGACCATCTCCTTAGATAAAGACTGAGTTCTCGGTAGTGTTTGCTCTCTGCTGTTTTGTCATCAGATACTTATCATGTTTTAAGGTAGGTGTTGGCAGGGTGACCCATTATCAATGTTCAAGCTGAGCTGCCTCACTCTAGTGCGTTGTGTGTGTTTGCTTGTCTTTTTGATTATCAAAGTAGAACCCATTCTTTTTTCCCCCCTTTGTTAATATAATGGAAATTTCTTTCTAACCCGAAGATAAAGGAGGATAAATGCTGTGAAGAGACAGGAGAGGGGTTCTGCAGGTCCTGCACAAATTAATGACTTGAAAGGGGTGAGCATTATTTAATGTTTGTAGCTTTACCCTGAGAGCAGAAACTTTTGGTTTTTATCTATAGTTCTGCCAACGGCTTCTTTCCTCCCTCATGCCCTCTGTATTTTAGCAGTTTCCAATCTAAGGCACAAATGGTATCCAGCATTACTGTACAAGGGTTATAGTTTTATGGAACACCTAAGAACTGGAATGTAAGCTATGAAAAAAATCAAGGAATTAATTAAGGAAGCAGTTAGCTAACTATTTGTATTCTTAGCCTTTTATTTAAGTGTCACACCTTTAGAAGACTTGTACTGAAATGACTAAACAGGTATGTAGCGAAACCAGGCTCTTGTCACAGAAATTAAATGCTGATGAGAAGTATCCCGTGATACATCTTTCGGCATTCTGAAAGAATAAATGTTAATTTTTCCTAGAGAAAGCAAGGGCTGTGGAACCAAGAGCCAAACATGAAATTTTGAAAATTTTTTTTTGGTGATGCTAAATGCATGTAGTATATACATTGTTCAGTTTAACAAACCATTGCAAAAGAAGGTAAACACTTTCTTGGTGCCTTTCCTGCTACATATGGAAAGATCTATGTAGAAGGAACTTGTTTTATATGTCACAGTGCAAGAAACTTAGGTGCTGAAGCAGAATTTAAAAATGGCTTTGTAGCTGTTAACAGGTTAGTGAAGAGACTTGGGTGTTTGGGATTTTAGCATGGGATTTTGTTTGCTTGTTTTATTAAAATGTGTGGTTTGTCCATAAAGTAACTGAGCAGTGTGAGGGGCTTGAGGAGCCTAGAAAGATCTGTCCCCTTCCCTGGGGACTATATTAGACCTCTGAGTCATGAAGTCTTTGCATAGTAGGTGTCTGGTTACAAACCTTTTATGGGCCTTACTCAGCTGGGATATCAGCATCTGCATTATAGCTCCCATCTATTCTTAGGTGGTATCAGAGCACGACTGAACAGGCAAGGCAGAGAGAGAATTGCTTTCATTATGTAAAACCCTTCCCTGTTCTCATTCTGTTTTTTCACTTTTTGTCTGCCCCATCCTTCTGTCCTGCAGCGCCCTGTTGCTGCCTGTGAAAGCGGTACAAAATGGCTTACAGTGTGACTCTGAATGGACCTGGACCGTGGGGCTTCCGACTGCAAGGGGGCAAGGACTTCAACATGCCCTTGACCATCTCCAGAGTAAGTGTGCAAAAAAAACTCGTTGAGCTTGTTTGGGTTGGAAAATAGCAGTGGTATGTACACTTTGACCTGGCCTAGCAGAATTGAGGATCTTTGCACCTAGGTGTGAATAAAGACAATATAATGTGAACTTGAAATGTACCAGTTTGAAGTACAACCTGGCATTGATAAAGCCTCAGGAAGACAGTTCTGGTTAGTATGTTTTTATGAATGATGATAGTGTCTCTTTTAAGTAAGCCTCCAGTTCTGTTTTGTACACTGTTGTCCCTTTTTCTGCTGATAGGGGCCTCGCTGGTGCTGTTTGGGGGAAGGAGTAGAACAACTCTGAATGGGAATACAGAATTATATTTCTAGAAAATAAACATGTAAATACGTGAAGTCAGGTGTTAAAACTGAACAAAGACAGGGATGTGTCCCCTCTTGTGATGGGGTAAATAAATTAGATAAAAATTAGACATGTCAAGCAGAAGACTCAGTAGTACATAAAATACTGTCTTAAATTATGCAGAAGCCTTCCATTTGCAGCTGACAAACAGCATGTGATTTAATAATTAATTACCTGGTGTAGCTGTCAATTACAGCCATATACTTCCTAGATGCCTTTTTTTTTATCTTCCCCTTGAAGTGTTATTTTAAGGTGTTGCAGTTCAGTACTCCTATTATCTGAATTAGCTCGGTTATTTAAATATTTTTTAACATTGTATGGTTTCAGGAAATTTGTGTTTCCCTTACCTACTTCTCTGTTATAAGATAGTTCTGTGTAATTTCTGGTAGCTCCCTTCTCTTTTTTTCTTGTTTCTGACATTTCCAGATCTTCTCCAGAATGTTCAGCTCTTTCTAGAGAGGTCTTGGTTCCTCTACAAATCACCTGCAGAGGACTTTGCAGTACATTGACAAGAGAGGTTACTTACATAACAGTATGTAAGAGAAATACCAGAATGATTTAATCAGACAAACAAGTAGAATGCAAACAAAAGGTGTGCTCTACTGCAAAAATAATAATAATAATAAAAAAAGCCACCTACACTGCTTTTAAAACTATGTTGTTTTTTTGGTAGTGAAAAAATACAGTCTGTTAAGTTGTGGGTACAAAATTTATATCTCTGCAACAAATGTGATTCAAAGTCTGTTGGTGAGCTGCTGAAGTCTTAGCTATGCTATTTCATATTCATCCTGTGGAACTGTATCATCTGATCTCCCTTGTTATGCACATTATTCCTTTCTTGGAAGACAGAGCCACATTTACCTTGATACTAAGGCCTATGATGAGGAGATGTACTTTTCATAACTCCTTTTGTAGAAGCAGCATAGTAATTGCAAACAAGGCTGTTCTGGCAGTGTTATCTAAAGCAAACAAGTAAAAGATAACCTAATATACCCCCTGCCCACAAAAATAAACTCTCTTCATAAACTCAGATTAATCTTGCTCCTGTAAATAGTGTTGGTATTTCTTTTCTCATCCCACCCAAGCTAAGTACAGAGAGGTGCCATTATATTTTTGTAGGCATTTTCATGACACTTTGCAGCCTGCACTGTATGGTGTTGATTATTTTCTTCTAAGTCATTCAGTCATACCTAGAGTCTGTCAGTCATGGGCCAGTGCTGTGGCACTTGCACTGTATACGAGACAATCAGTAATGAAAAGCCAGTTGTTTCCCAAAGAGCTCATTGTCTCAGGTTGTAATCTCTGAAAGTGTAAGCACTGTGCCCAAAGGCTGCATGATTCTCATAGGGCTTTGGAGAGCATAGAAGGAGCAGAAGCGAAACTGCAGCGGCTGAATTCCCAGAGGTGTGGAGGAATTAGCTCTTCACACAGTTGACTGCTTTTTCAGCCCTAGCAGTGTCAGAAAGCCCTGTTAAATGTCTTGAACTCCTTCCCAGCAAGGCCCAGTTTTTAGCTGGGACTACTGCTTTGGCATGGGATTGGATTTTAGAGCCTGCCTTATGAGGGTAGAAGCAGACATACAGGAATTAACATAGTCTCTTTCAGAGGGAGCTGGGATAGTTATGCCTGATGGTTGTGATGTTTTTAATTGGAACATAGTTTAATACATGACTTTTGATTATAATCTGTTTTTTTTCTTTAGCATCTATCACATAAATGTTTCTCTAAACAGATCAGATATTCCTGTTAATCAGAAATATGCAGTCATAAGTGAGTTGACCTATGAATTCAGCCGTAACTGCAGTCTTAGTGTGGTGGGAAAAGGGAAGCTGTACTTACATTTTTAAGATATTCCTGGTGGGGAGGAGAGGAGAGAAGATAACTGTGAGGAAGATCTCTCTCTTGGAAAGGGCACACAGCTCTGAATGTTGCTAGCAGATGCTGTACACCTATTTATGGACTGGTTTTGATCCACAGCTGCCCTGAGATGAGATTAGACTTTCTATGTGCAAGATGAGTCCTAAACCCCAAATACTTCAACTTAAAGAGTATTATAATTGCTTTTAATACCAGATGTGCCGTGGCCCTTTTGGCTACATGTGCACAATGTCCCTCTATGCCTGCAGTCAGGGTTTGCATGCAGACATTTTCATTGTGCTCTGACTGCCCCCAATTAATTAGACTGTTTGTAAGTGGGCCACAGAGAACAGAAAGATTCCTCCTTTTTCATGAGGGCTCTGTGCTCTTCTGTCATGATGCAAGAGAATTGTCTCTAAGCTCCTGAGAAAGATGATGGAAAGAGTCTAACACACCAGGGTTGTTCATCCCATCTACAGTATTAGACCAACAAGTTTCCAAGGACCCTTCTGAAAGAGGACACCAGTATTGTGCCATTATGAAGTTAGTCCACACATAGACATAAAGTGGGGACCTCTTGACCTGTACTCTGTCAGCCGGCCCTATACAATCCCAACCCATCTTGCACTTTACCTGGAGAACGGGGGAGAAATCCTGAAGGTCTTTGAAACCTGCTGACAAAAGCACGATTCAGGATTGTGGGATTGCTAATGAACACAGTGGACTAGGAAAGGAATTGCCCAGAGCTGTTTGGCACAACAAATCTTCAAAATGGTGTCTGAGACACTGTATTTTTTTCCATTTAGGTAGGCTCAGGTAATCAGCTCACTGCTGAATAGTCAACAGCATAATGCACAGGAGTCACAGTCAGTCAGCTGGGTGACAGGTGAAGATGTGTTCCCCTGAAATGGATTGTTCTACTTATCTGTTCTTTATCTAAAAATAAATGCCTGACTAACATAGGGGGTGGGAAGAAGAAAAGAGGAAACAAAAACAAGTAGGGAAGAGTTAAGGTCACTCTGCAGCTTTCACACTCCTTTAACAATAGCATTGGGAAATCATCTGTAAACTATTTTTCCAGTTCCCACCCTGTGGACAATCCTACCCACTAGAAAAATTCTGTCATGAGTTGTCAAATTGTCATGAGATGTCATGAGCAGGTAGCAGAGGTAGGAAAACAGTATTGACAGACTTAGTAAAGCTGAACGTCTGTCAGCCCTGCTGAAATGAATGAGGCTTGCAGGTCGTTGGCAGTGCTAAACGCTGTCACCAGTGGCGTGATCATATACGTAAATCTGCTCTTTCCAAATTGACATGGGCAGCAAAGCTGTTTATTTCCTCCTCCTGCTTGAACTGTCTGGAAGCAAGCAGAATTCATTAATTTTATAAACCTAATCCTCTGTAAGAAGGCTTTTGGACATAGTTAATTATCTAAGTGCTCAGTTGCCGTGCTACCTAAGATGGTACAGTTGTGCATGGTTGGATGCAATAACCATGTTCTGAACATCTTCATATGTTTTTGAATCTTTATTTCTGAACACTAAACTGTTCTAGTGAGTCAGGCTGGCTTGCAGGTGATGCAATGAAGGTATGGAGGGACTATCATCATCTAGGTAGTGGAAATGGAAATATTCCCTAAATCACTGTGGTAACTCACAACTGGTATATTCATTCTGCAGTTACCCATACGGTTTTGTATTTCCTGATAGAGAGGTTTTTCAGCTGCTTGGATTCCAAATCAAAAGGGAGCCTGAAACAGGAGATAGTGTTTAAACAAAACAAAAACATTAAAGAACTACTTTTCTTTATTTGATTAAGTGATGAAAAGGTTGAAATCTGATGATGATGTAAGTGCAGGGAGGGAAAACAGCAAACACTGCTATAACAAGAATTTAATTAGCTGATCTGTATACTTAATCTGCTACAAGCAGCCTGAAACAGCTTTTTGAGTATGGGGGAAAACCCTGGTCTAGCATTTTGCTGTCTGTTTCTGCAGGAGCAGGAAGGTTTTTTCTCACAGTTGTTAGGATCTTTGCTTTTATCAGCATCTCTTCCTGATTGCTTCCTGTCCCTCCTCCACTCCCTAGCATACATATGCCAACCTCTGACTGTCACTGCCTTTGCTTTAGAGGAGCCATGTGAGAGTATTCATTTCCTGTGGGCTATTGCGTATCGGTGTCTTACAGCAGACCACTGAGGAGTGAAGGCAGTCCATCTTCACCTTTTTTCTTCTGTTCATGAATGCAGGGAAACCTCAGATGATATGGGTCAGGCTTTGTGCATTCTGCAGCTGTCCTTTGAATGGCTGTGTGGGGCTGTACATAAATCATAACCAGAAAAATGCAGTTTACCTGTATTGAATTGAATCAATTCAGCAAATTCTCTTGAAGTGCTGATCCCACATCATCTGTTAAGCATCCACCTTTGGTGAATCAGACTGCTGAGTAGCTGTCCTACAGCTGCAACTGCAGCTTTGAGAGGGTTTTTAAATCTCCAAATAAGAAGTCCTTCACGGTATCAAAAGCTATAGATTAGTATTTATAATAGTTGGTATTCTACAAAACTAACAGATAAATCTGGTGTCCTCTAGAAGTCTAGGAGTCTTCCTCTTCAACTCTTACTCAGTAGAGATGTTTTCTTTTTCCTTTAAAGCTCAAATGACAGATTCAACTTCTCAGAAGGGAGTGAACCATTTAGTATAGTGACTGTCTTATGCCTAGATAAACCATAGTAATTTCTTATGCCTGAGCAGTTTCACATTCCTCCAGTCTTCTTACAGTTTAACTTAAAATAGTTCCTTGTGAGTGGAAAATTAAATACTTGCAGGCCAGCTTTTCAGAACACTCTGAAACTTCACTATCTATTTTTTTGATAAAACAACTATTCTGTGGGCATCAGCATTTCTTTGGGATAATCTATTTAATTGTTGGTTACTTCTTGAGTAACAGTCATCTCCTCTGAAGTTACAGCATTCTGAATTTTATTACCTGCAATTATTTGTTGTATATGCAAATCCGTCAGTGTCATAGGAGAGTGCTACTTATTTGAGGTGGTATGTTTGCTTTTAAACTAATTTGCAAGCCAGTTCTGGTATGTTTACAGCTACATTGGAAATGATTGTGTTTCTGTGAGCCTGAGCCCTACAAGTAACTCCTCAACCTCCTGATTTGGTATTGTTTATTTGAGATGTTCCAGTAGACAGCATCTGTACTATAAATGGCAGCTTAGTGTACAGGGCATCTGTATGATAAGGTTCCATGTCTCATCAAACACAAGTGTCATGTCAGACAAGGAGAGGGGGAGCAAATTCTGTAGTTGCATTCCATTTAAATAATACTTGTTGGACCAGAGAAATGGGTTCTGGCACCTGCAGATCAAAAAATCCCAGGATACTGGGAAGGCAGTTCAAGTCCCTGCTCTGAATAAAACAGAACAGAGTTTTGAATATGGCTGTGCAGGTGCTCTAAGAGGTAAGGCATTAGTTATTCTGAGGTAGACAACATTTGCTGTCTTGACCAAAAATACTGTATCAGGTCTGAGGAGTAATCCCAGTGGATGTTTCACCAGAGCCACTGACACTTTAAGAGAAGGTTTGATTTCAGCAAATACCTAATTTTGTTATCCAAAGCAGTTCCAGCACAAGGTGAGTTTTCCCTTCTGTGTAGACAGTCATGATAGAAGTAAGAAGCTTTCGTTTTCTTTCCTTGCAGAAAATATTCTGAAAAATCCATGAAGTTTGTTGTTGTAACTTTAAACTCAAGGGTGTTTTTGTTGAACAGTGCTTTTCTTACCATTTTATTTAAACTGTAGCATGATAACATAATGTGATTTAAATGCATGTATTGTACTTGGCAAAATAACTTTCAGGAAGAACATGTAGCTAGCTGCAGCTCTTGGTCAAATGATTTCTCCTTTAAATCAGCTATGTACTTGGAACATAAAGGCAGCCCCTCTTATCTGTTTGTGTGATTGAAGTAATCACTAAATACTAAGCCCACTGCTGAAGGTCAGGGGTATATAAGGAGTATATGTGCTCTGCACAGAAACTGTGTGCAGAGAAATCACCTATTTCAAGCTGTGTTCTTCAATTCTATCTGTTCTGAATTTCAGGAGAAACATAACACCCTGTTAGAATATAGGCCAGATAAATGGGAGTAATGGCCTGTAATAGCTGAAGTTCTGGTTTAAATGGTGTTACATCATCAAACCTGCTGCTCTGACTGTTCTGACACAAAATACATAACCCATGAACTTGAAGCCCTTTCTTATTTCACCTCCTAAGTGCTTCTTAATTTGGAGTGTGATTGTAGCTGAATCATCAATACTTCTGTGGCATTATCTGTGAAAAGAGCTCAGTGTGTGAAATAACTGGGCTGAATAACATCTGTGCAATTGCCAGCTCAGTTATAAAGTGACTTTGCAGCTTTCTTTCCTGTGAAAGAAAGGGAAATGCAACTGTTCCCTTGAACAGGAGGTATATAGTGTTAGCTGTGAGAAGCTTCATGAAAAACTCAAGACTGGTGAAAAACTGAGTTCACAAGTGGAAGTAACAGTAGCTCTTGTGGTTTTATCGGGGAGGGAGGAAAGGGTTTCTTACTCTAAGGAAACAGATCCACAGCTCAAATGAGTTCTATTCCTTTTTTGCTTGTTTAAGCATTTAACAATGTGCCCTGGCAACTGGATAATGTGGTCTGGCACATGGTTCAGTCTTTGACTTAGTTTACTTATATGAGAATATAATTGATGTAGTATTTCAGGAAGTCGTCAGATTTACATAATTATTATTAAAGTTAATAATTTTGCAGATCCTTTAGAATGAGTAAACATCAGGAGGTAACCATTAAATTATGATTTTAAAGCTGCTGAACTGTTAGTGTTTTATAATTAAAATGCCCAGTAGGATTTTTTTCAGGTAAAACTTCTTATTAGTGTCTGATGTCTGAACTCTGTAAATGACTGTCTTAATAACACAGCAGATATCTCTGTCATTATCTCCATTCTGAATACATTACTGCAAAATGTTCTCCAGCCAGTGAAACACAAAGAGAAATTAGCTCTACAAATATGCTATCATTAACTTTCTATACTAGCAACAGCAGTTCCCATTTTGTTGTCTAATTAGTAGCATAAAGTATATGCTATTGTCTATCAAAAATGTGGATATTTAAAAACCAAATAACACCAACCTTGAGTAGCAATGTGGAAGTATGAAAATGGTGTACAAAATGCAATAGTCTTCATTATAATCTAGCTTTCACAGTGGCCTGGAGCTAGCTGAGAAGACAATCTCATGTAGCCAGTTTGTGTGTAATCAGAAGTTTCTGCACATGGGTACCTGAGGTGCCACCATTTTAATGCATAATATAGCATTAAGTAGTGTCCAGTGTAATATGAGAATACTCTCTACTGAGTTTTGTTGCAAGATTAGCCAAATGATCAATGTGCAGGTAAATTATTAGTCTCCATTGAAAGATCTTGAGAAGGGGTGAGGAAGGAGGGAAATTCCTGCTGAACATGGTAAAAATCAATTGCAACTGCAAGTTTTGAGGAAATAAATGAATTTAAAACATTGTCTGATAATGCCAACAGTAGTGTGCTAGTAGAAATGAATAATGCTAATTGAAAAAGAATTATTTCTATATAGCATGTTAAAGGGCTGTTTCTTCCATACTAGTGTAATTAAAGCCTTAATAAAAAGGTTACCTGAGAACAAAATACCATAATAGGCTTTTTGTTACAATTGTCTAAATTCCTAAATACTAATTTGATAAAAGCATGATATGATATTTAATAAATGGAATTCATAAAGAATTTCATTTTTTCTGGTACAGAGTGAGGACAAGGATCTCAATAAATGTGCTGTTCAGGTACATTGTGTTGCCCCGTAATTCACATTACATAGTTAAAAGCAAACACATATCACCTGTCAAAATGTGTTGCATAGATGATGATTTTAAAAAAAAGTATTTTATTTAGCTACTATCAAAAGCTCAGGTGCTAAAAGAAATAGAAGCTCGATCATATGAAGCTGGCCCTGAAGGTCAGCCTTACTGTTGGGTGTCCTTTGGGAACAGTTCTAAAATCTTCCATTTTTCAGATCCGTGAAGAGTATAGTATTTCCCCCAAATGTAAAGCTATTTATGTGTTTTCTAAGAGATTTTCAGGAGAAAGAGCACACAATAAATAGAGAGAAGAAAGTACCTGGAAATTAGGTACCCTGAAAAAATTCATTTTCAGCTTACAAATGGCTCCAGATAATATCTTGAATGGGCTTCATACAAGGCGACTCCTCTCTTTGGTAGTGGTGGTTAGTTGCCATTTTCCCAAAAAGTCAATGAGATCTTGCTCTTCTTTTAGGAAGACTAAATGGGCCAAATGTCTTAAAGGCATGCAAATCCCCCGATGAGGGTAGAGTTACTTTCTGCACCTCCCACGTGCGTAGCTGGTGTTGTGATCATTTATGCCACAGGTGTTCAGTGCCTGGACATGGTGCATAAATAGGTTTTAACCTTTCTCCAAAATCCTTCCAAATACACTTGATTTGTAGCAATGGCAGCTGAGGATTAGGAGGAAAACAGCCTTTCACATGCTCTCACTACATTCCCACCTTTGCCTTGCTCAGAGTCCAAATTCCAGCCTCTGGGCTGTTTTGGCCCCATGCCTCTCTTGCTCAGCCATACCTAATACAGACATAAACCCTTATTCTTATTAAACGTAACAGCCTTAAGGGCACATGCTTGCTTTTAACAATTTATGGGTTCTCAGTTTAAAACCAGCATCAGTGATAATTAGTCTTTGTGGCATGAATAAAAATACTTGCAATGCATTGTAGTACTTATTACACCCTCTGGTTAGGGTGCCATGCACACTCTTGAGAAGCCTCTGTGGGACTCTCATGCTATATTTAAAGTGTCCAGTAACTTAGGAAGCTATTTTGAATTGGAACCAATGCTACGTTTACCTCAAGCTTCTGGAATGGGACATCTTATCCAAAACTCCAAAAATACTACATGTAACCCCAGATTCTGGTACATAGTGCCAAATCAGAATGCCCTTGTATTAGGGTGAATTTGGGCTGCCTTTCCTTGATCCTGGGGGTCACTGTGACCGTGCTGTTCTATTTGAGAATGTCAGCATTCTCTCCTTACCTAATCATAGCTGGTTCAAAAATGGCTAAGGGCAGTTGCTACTATGGCAGGTGTTAAAAAAAGGAATAGTCGAAGCAAAAGGGTCTTTTTAATCAGCATTGGCTAAGGCTAAGTATTGTAAGAAATAAATGGATAATATTTCTGCTAATTTTTTTTTTTTGCAAGAGTTGTAAAACACAAGTGCCCTCCTAACCTACTCTCAAAATTCCTTTACTGTCTAAAAGATTCTTATCTCAGTGTTTTGCTTAAATTATCTAACAAATTATTCAAGATGAAATCCTTCTGTCAACTGTATGGGGTGGTGTGGATGAGGATCTCTGTATTACGTGTGTGCTTTGCTTTCTTTATGACAAGAAGTGGTCAGCAGTCTGTAAGCATCATCAGTTGTGTGGACAGCAACAAACCACATCTACCTGAACCATAGTCTCTTCTCTGTTTAATTGACTGCTTGGTACTGCTGCTTTTCAGGGCAACACTTCTAAAATTGAGGCATGTGCTGGCTTGCCATATAGTTCTCAGTAGTTCTGGATGAATGCACAGAGTTGTGGGTATCAGACTGTTGGCACCTGATGGAAAGGGTGAACAGATTATAGAGTGCCAAAATTGTTTGGCTGTTTGACCCCTGAGGAATAGCGAAGTTTTCCTCTCTTTTGAGGGAGGCTTTATGCCACCCTTGAGAACTGTGTGCCTCAGCTGTAGCAGCTGGCTGCAAGGACAAGTACCAATGGCTCTTGGCATTCATCCTCACTCCAGGTGAGATTGTTCTCTGCTGTCTCCTCCTTCCATATGCCTGGAATGCTTATGTGGCCTCCTTCCCCTGCCTCCTTTCCTTTCTTTATTCCCACATTCTGCCTCACCAGAATGTGCTATCCTCTCTTTGCTCCCAGCTTTTGATGCTGTTCAGATTAAGTGCGGTTAGAGTGGAGGAGCAAAGAGATGAAGACTGTATTTGGAAAATGAAAGTTTTAGACCCTCCAAAAGGTGTTATAATGTCCTACAGAGCCATGAAGGGAAAGAGAAAGAATGTGCAGGAAGGAGCTGGATAAGTACAGTACCTCATGGAAGTTCATGACTGCTCTGTGTGAAGCTGGGGGCTTTCCTGTTTCTCTGATTACATGTGTTGCTGTATTAAATAAGTCTTCTCTAGCCTCTGTTGAGGGATCCAAGCTGCAATTAATACCAATATAACTTCTGTGTTGACAATTGAGTGCATCTCCATTGAGAATTCCTTGAAGAGACTTTCCTCCTTTTACAAGTACACATGCTATGGTCCACAAAAGGATGGATTTGTCCTGCTCAGCAGCAATTCCCTTCTCCTACATATCTGTGCTTAAGTTTCTGCAGTGCAGTGGTTCCTCACTCTGCAAAATGTCATCTTAGATTGTAATCTCCAACTTTTTCTCTGAAGAAAATACGTTGAGCATAGATAGTAAAACACATTATTCTTCTTTAAAAATATATATATAAAAAATACAAGCAGATAGTGATTGAGAGCATTTCCATGAATTCCCCATGCCAAAACATGGGGATTAAGTGGTGATGAAGGGAAACAAAATAGAATTTACTTCTTGAAGGTCTAGATAATTTGTGAATTAATTCAGTTTTAATTTCATATCAGTTTTGTCTAGACCAAATTCTTTCCTAGGAAGAATGAGAAGTCTAAAGATTGATCATTTACATGAACAGGGTTACTCTCTGGAAGAATATGAAGTGGTTTTGGTTTTTTTTCCAGTGTATGTGACTTGTCATGGAGGTTATCCCAGCTTGTGGGAACATTCCTGGCCAAAAAAATAGCGATCATCCCTTCCACAATATTGAACACATATTTGCAGTGTGATTGACAAGATGAGGAGGTGGTATATAATTGCTTTGCATGTCAAAGGACTGGCAGTGTATGAAACCAAAACTAGAACTTAGCTGCTTTATTTATCCCTTGAACAGATGCAGTACCAGCAGCTGCAGTAAGATCTTTTATACATTCCACCCACGATTCCCTGGAGTTCATGTGTCCTAAAGACAACCTGGAAAGGAGGCAGGACACTCTCTTGTACAGTATTATATTTTATAAGTACAGTGTGAGATTCTGATCCTTCTCTTAGGGAAAGAATTCCAAGCTGGATCTGAGTTTCATGCCATTTGATGATATGGGTAGATGTCTGTCTCTTGCCACTCTTCAGTATTTAGCTCAAATACTTAATTTGGTCTCTACATTTTGTTTTATTAAAACTCTGTATAGACTAGAAAGCAGAATGAAGAAGTAGTTTTATTATAATTTAACACTTATTTGTCTTATTAACTGGAGCTTTAATTAGTTTTATCTGAGGGAAGCATCCCTAAAAGGACTGGTAAACAATATTACTTCTTTTGTCTCCATTAAGTCTTGATCCTTCTCCAGTGGTTTTGCAGAGATTGGATTGGGTTCCAATATTAAATGCATCTTCACGCTTAGGAGGCCAGGGAAGAGCTCTCACCATGCAGTTGATTGTTAAGCCTCTTTGGTCAATGTGTAAATAAAGGGTTTAGGTAGGAATAAACTTTCCTTGTTGGAGTTTAATTTTAGAACAGTGAATGTTCTGGCCTGGATGCCACAAGTCTTTAGTTTCAGTGTTCCCATAAAGCATCTCGGCTGCTGTCTGAGTAGAGACTATTTGTGCCATACATCCACACCCGTGTGCTGCTGCTCTTGGATACACTAACGCTGTAAAGAGAGATGTTTAGAAAATACTCTCTAAAATATTATCTTTTCCCACTGCAGACAACCCAATTTTGCAATAGCAAAATAGGGTTCAGGAACTATTGAGAAAAGCCCCCAAACTGCCAACGTTTTTTGGGAAATAAACGCTACATGCCATCTTTTGAAGCTGTTTGTATCTTCTCACCATTTCAGCAATGACAATAATGGGATACTCAGTAAAAATTCATTTTCTCAGCATGTCACAAGAGAAGCTTTTTGCTGGCTAAATTCTAACACCTTAAAAGAGATTATGATGACCCTCTTTAAGAGTGAAGTTGAAACATCTAATTGTTTCTTAGTATTTATTTGAATATTTTCATGTATTTATTGAGTAAAGTCATAATAATTAAAATCTCCAAATCCCTAGGTTTATCTGTTAACAACAACAACAAAAAAATCAAATAAAAGCATGTTTTTATAGAAAGGTATCAAATCCTGAGAACAGATGAAAAAGGCAGCGATTTGCAATGTCCTTAGTACATTTTTAATTGAGCTCATTTTTGGTTGGAACACAGGAGGTTTTCTCCCTATTTTCCCTAGTGGGATGCAAACGGCCTAAAGAAAAACTCTGCTTTTTTTTTTTAATACCTGTGACTGACAGATATTCCTGATTACACATATATAAAAAACAATATATATATATATATATATATATATATATATATATATATATATATATATATATATATATATATCTTTTCTCTATCATTTGTCACACCATTACTTACTTTTTGCCCAGTTTATCTTGCTTTGATACCAGAATAAATAAAATCCTGGCTGTTCCGATGGTATCTTTTTACTTCTTGTGCAGCTTCATTCCAAGGACAAATAGCCATTGGTTGGCTCTGCCTCTTGACACTTTCCTCCTTTCCTCTGGTGACTTGTATCACTTTGTAGTGTGAGTAGGTTGCGCCATGACAGTCCTCAATTCAATTAGATAATGTAATGGAGAGAGTTTAACATGGCCTCATGTTCAAGGAGAGCTGCCTAGAAGTTGCACTTAAAAATTGATAATATGAATTTTAACATCCTCTTAACTTTGAAATACATCTTTCACTTTCTGTGATCCTTGATATTGTCTTGAATTGTTGTTTTCCTTTCCGTTCTTAACCTCTGACACCTCCATGATCTGTTTTCTATGGTCTATTTTCATTGCAAAGACCAGTGAGAGAGACTAGGACAGGACTTTATTTTTTGATTAAAATATACATTGTCCATTTTGTGAGATGAGAAGACCATGTTACATGATACCCTTTCTGTTAGCTTCACTCCTACCCACTGTTCTCCATAGTCTCAGCATATATATAATGGTTTATATCCTCTAAGTGGAAACCAAAGGAACTACAAGACTGAACAAACTGTGCAAATACTAGGAATGTAAGCATATATCCCAAGATAGTGAGGTTGTTAGCAACCATTGTATGTACTAATGGATATCTAAGCTGCATGTGGAAATGCCTGGTAATTTTTGCTATCACCATCTCTCACTATCAAAGCATTGGGCAATATTCTGCTAGGACTGGGATGGTATTTTGAGATTTAAGTTTGGATTAAATAATGTCAAGAGAAATGCCAGTGTGACAGAAGAGAGAGCACTGTAAGCCTACATACTGGCATAGGACCATAAGGAAGAAGTTTGAAATCTCGCCTGGCAATTGTCCTTCTATAACAATCCTTTTATTCTAGTGAACACAAGATTAATCTATTGTAATTTAAACAAGGAAGTTGGAGAATAAATAGTCCTGCTTCCACTTCAGTGCTTGCTCACAATGTTTACACTGATGTTTAGAACAGATCTGATTCATTTTGTGTTGCTCTGTATGTCATTTTAAATACATTATGGTGCTGGTAGTTGCAGGCATGTTCCCCCAGAGGGCTAAAAAAAACCTCACAGCCAACTAGAAAACCCCCAAAAAGTAAGTTGTCAATAGAGGAGAAATTATTGGACCTTTAAAGAACCAAAGCTATTCAACTCATAAAAGTTTTGGTAGAATATAATTAAAGAATTCTTCTGGATTTGTGTACTTGAGACTGAACAGTAAGTTGCTGTGACATGCCCAATTCCCAATGTCAAATCTCCTCTTCCCCCTCTCTCCTAGTTTTATCAAAGTATGAAAGTCTTGACTGAGTGAGATGCTATTGTTGGCAAGCCTTTGATGGACACTCCCGGAATTTCATTGCAGGAGCCATGAGTTCTGTTTTATCTGAAATCTCACTGGCTCTTGATGACAGACAAACTCTGTTTTTAGTGTTGCACTGAAGGTCAGGCAAATGACTGGTTTCCAAATAGAGTAACTGAAGATACTGGAACAGATTTATTCCTGGTATAATTCCACTAGTTCTATGAAGTTACAGGGGAATATACTTGTCAAGAGAGCCTTATGAGTTGAAGGATAATACTGCTGTTCTCAATCACTTGTATATAAAAAGAGCTCGGAAAACATCCTATTTAACATAATGTTAAAATTATTTTGTAAGAGAAATTCTACACTCACTAAAATAAGGGTAATATTTTTAGCTGGAATAAACTAATATAACTCCATTAAGGAGGCTGACCACTGTAGAATGTAATTTTTTTCTAATATCTGGGAATCTGGCTCTGGCTTTTTTAATTATGGGTGACGTTGAGGTTTTCTGGCTGTGTAAATATTTTAGGACTAATTTAGGAAATGTATACGCTGCCTAGGCTGCTTTCCTAGTGGCATTTGGGATTATTCCATTATTTTTCACAGATCTTTAATTTTAGCTACAATTTTGGCACACCTCAAGTCCATAAACTATCAAACAGACTGGTTAGATATTTCACCTAATTTTTGCAAGTTATCTGTGACCTTAATTCATACAGAAAGCAAAAACTGATTTTGCAGATGGATCAAGAAAATGAAAACCAAATACTATACCATTGTTGGGGTATTAGTAAAGGAATAATCAATGTCTTTGTAGAATGACATTGCAAAGGCCAAATCTGCTAGGTACTGTGAACAAATTTTTGTAGGAAAAACTTTGCAGAGATCACAACCACACTGACATTTTCACATTGATTGTGGAAAGCAGAGGAGCAAATGTCAGCTTGTGGATGCAAGAAGTGTGTGTATGCTGGCAGAGAGGTTTAGCTGTGGCTAATGAGGAGGGGCTTTCCATCTCCTGCTTTGGGGGAGTGAATTGGTCAGTCTAAGCTGGGGACATAAAGTCACAGATGCAGAGAGATCCTTTGATTGGTAAAAGCTGTCCCTTCTATGCCACTTCATGCCTGAAGGGCTAAAGGTACGTTGATTACCAACATCCTGTGATATTGGGAATTGGTGCAAAAATTCAAGTTTCAAGTTTTTATAAAGACGGCATTGACAAGAATGGGAAAGAAATGTAAACTATGTTTTCTACTTTGTAAAACAGATGAAAGTGTGATTTTTACAGTTCTTTGGCAGAAATGTGTCTCTTAAAGCTCAAAGAGCATGTTTTAATACTTTGGTCTTACTTTCCCCAAGAGATTACACTTCAGTGAGCTTTTCCTTGGAGGTGTCAAAATGTTTCTTTAATGACAGATACCCTGACCATCATGGAGAACTGTTGCTGTGATGAGGCAGGATTTCTTCAAATTGAGTTAGCTTTGACTCTAATGCTATACCCTGAAGGCTCCACTTTTCCGAACCATTCGCAACACATGCTTTTATAAATCCATCAAACAGCCCTTCACTCTTTCGATACCCTATGTTTTAATGTCAAAGCAAGTCTATGTTCTACTTGTGGCACCTGCTGTGGCACATACTTCAGCTACTTCAGGGGAGTACTAAGCATACCACCATACTTAAAGTCCTGTCAACACAGCTGTGATAAAGACCCTTTGGAAAATTAGTAACTCCACCCTAAAATAATCATTTATCGTAACTCATAAGGGAGAATTAATTGGCATTTAGTACATGTAATAATACAGATGAGTGCCCTTCATGAACAGGGCCATGTATAAAATAAAAGCATAGGCCACCTAGAGGAGTACTTTTTAACAAGGCAAAACAATTTCTGTGACAAATAAAGTGCACTTCTAAAAAATACTTAAGACAGTCAATATATTGGTAAGTGCTGTTGTACTAAATACTCATAAGTCAAGCTGCAGCAACATCAATCTGTATTACTAAATATTGAAAATACTATCATAGTTTAAGTTACAAGCTTATATTAAAAATAAACTTTTTCCCTTATCAATGCCAACCTTGTTTAGAAGATGGATTAACAAAATGGTATATCGTAATATTGCTGTCCACTGTGGAAATACGTGCACTATGCACTGATAAATACTGTCTATTCAGAAACATACAAATCCATCAGGCTCTTTGGCATATTAGCATATTATGACTGGATTTGATGGTGTGCACTGTCGACACATGGATGATGTTTCCCAGTTGATTGTTCTGTTTATTACAGAAAGTTAGAAAGGGAATGAAAGGTTTTTAAGGGGGAAAAAAAGTTATTTTCTTAGTATTGATTCACGTTTACTTCAGAACATTCTGTATCAGCCTTTCTTCCCAGTGAGATAAGTGTACAACTCTGAAATCCAGTCTCTCCTACATCCATTATATGGGGTTTTTTTAATGGCTCTCTATGCTCCATAGGTTTGTCATGACAAGGAGTTGCTTAATTGAACTACAGACAAATGTAGATAGATCCTTTTGATCCTGTGGATCGTTCTTCTGACTTTCTGCCACTAACATGGGCTAGTTGTCTGCATTCTGTCAACACAGGCAACTTCAAACTTCAATTTCTGTGATTTAAGCTTATATGTCATTCAAAAGTTGCAAAGATGGTGTGCTTTGAGTGACTGCACTGGAGCAGAAGACGACTCTGGTACGAAGAGGAAGGTGTGTTACACATTGACTTTACAGAATGGCAAGTTATACGTGACTGTCTTTTGTGAAGTGTTTGCTCTGGCCCTAGCCATAGTCATTAGAGAGGGTTCCCAGATGGAAGGGTGAGAAGGACTTACAAGTTCTTCTTTTGAGACAAAAAGCAGGAAGGTTGCTTTTTTGGAACAGGAGCACCAGGCTGCCTGCCACCCTTAATTTTACTTCCATAGTCATAAAACCAACATGAACATAAAACTATAGAGGGAGTAGAAGAGCTTTTAGAACTTTATTGTAAATTAAAGTTATATTTTCCAAATGTGATTTGAGACAAAATCATTGCTATCTTGCCTGAGGTGGAAATGAATGCTGTGATTTACCATTGCCAGGCAGTTATGAAGGCGTTCGTAGTGCAAAGCAATTAACAGAGAAACTGAAATCTTGCATTTGCACTGAAGAGAATAAATTTGTGCAAAGTAATGGGGAGTTGGGACCATAATGCTTTTGCTCTGCTGAAGCTTTATTTCTAATGCATTGACAGGCCAGAAAAAGTTCTCTGGTTCTGCAAAGCGAATGGGCTGGGGTCACAGGAAGAATGTGCACAATGGAATTAATTTCCTGCATGAGGCTCCTTGACTCACTAACTTTCACAGCAGCTTGATTCACACCTGACTTGGGGAAGGTACTTGTAATGATGGTGTTTCAAAAGCTGCTAATCTTAGAGCTAATCTTCTTTGTCCTTCCTTCTTTGGAAGGATTTAACCACTTTTGATATTCACACTTTCAGTTCTCCATTCTGCTTTTTTTTGGTTTTTTTTTTTTTTTTTGGGGGGGGGGGGGGGGGGGGGGGGTCCTGAAAGTTGATTATCAATGTACCCACAGATATAAGCGCAAGACTTTGTAATTACACACTGATATACCATAAACAGCACACGACTTCTTATCAATTTTTACATAAGATGGGCATGACTTTGTGTCATATCTGAGTTGCAGCCAGCAAAAGCTTCGCTTGACAGCCTGGTGCTTTTTTTTCCTCTGGATGATTGCACTGCACATTCTTAAGGGGTCATGCATGATAAAAAAGGCTAAGGGGCCTTTAAAGAGACTTGACCAACACCTCATTGTCTGTGGAGCTTTTACTGCTGCACTATCACTACAAATCTGTTCACAGAGGCTGCAACAGATGCTAGAACCTAGACTGCAGGACAAAGTAGCATAGAGCTTGAAATCCATTCTTTCATATCAATTCTGTTTGTCTGTGGTATTCACACAGAGCAGCACATGAGATGATTTTTAGATGTTTTGAAGGGTAGAATGTCTTGTTCTTCTCTGACATAGCCAGAAACTTGTAAAATAAGTTTTCTATTTTTCTTATGTCTCAGCTTCTCTTTTTTTTTCATATTTGTATTTTTATTAGGAACTCATTTAAATGCCTGGATGATTAATTTATACCAGTCTCCTGTGTCATTTCCCCAAAATCTTGTTTGATGTTTTGTTTGTCACTGTGAAACATGCTGATTTTTTATCTTCCATACATGTATTACCCTGAAGCACAGAGCCAGGGAAAATCTGGGCCCCATTATGCTTGGCACTCGAAATTTATGGAAGAGCCTCTGGTTCCTCACTGTTTAAAACCAGAGAATTTCCTCCAGTTGCTGGTGGGTCCCATATCAAAGAAGACCACTAGATGAATCTAGGCTTGCTTTTATGTTTTCACTGAGTGGTTGATGTATATAGCTTTGATATCAGCTACTGTTTATGCTTCATATTTTCCTCTGCAGCCTTGTGAGTCTCTCCAATTTGATAAAATTTTGCAGGTAAAATGCTATTTCTAGTAGTGAATGTTCAGTCATGAACACCATGACATTCTTCATGAAATTAGTTCAGTCTTAATTCAATGTAAGAGAGAATAATAGGAGTCTTTTTCTAGTTCTTACTTTGGATAGCTGTTGAAGAATAATGTCATGCAATAGTTGCTTTCTAGATATAGAATAGGAGGTTAATGTAACTGTGTGAAATAGGAATTCTTTTTACTTCTTGAATGTATATTGGACTGGATATGACCCAGAAGATTGACTGGTATGATCAGGAATTAAGGAGTTCTTTTCTGAGGATTTTATGTAGGAGATAGATGAAAAGTGTAAGCAGAAGGTAGAAGATGAATTCCTTTCAGTCCCGAAAATTATACAAAAATGCAGGGGGGAAGGCCATTCAGAAGAAAATGCGTGTCACCAGCTGAGAGAACCAGATGGACATAATATGTGGTACTCTTTAAAATAGGTCTACTAAAAGTTTGGGAGCATCTTTGGATTTTATTAGGCAGTTTCATATAAAATGCATATGTTGCTCCTGTATCATTTACGTATGCGATCTTACGGTTTCTTCAAGGGCTGTATAATTCTATAAATAGAAGACCCATCCTAGGATAAAGAGAGCTTACTAATACGGCTCCATTTGGCACTTTTGTCTGCCCCAGGAATCTCCCCAGCTGTCCAATAACCGTCCAAGCATTCCTAATTTTCGTTTATTTCCGCTTCCTGGTATCTGAAGTAAAAGCCTCCTTTTTGTTAAATAGGTGCATATTCACTTGGAGAAATGTTTTCTGCTGCCATTGCAGTTGTTACAGCGTTGATGTTGCTCACATCAAAGTTCCAGCACTGACTTTTTCTCTGCAAAGATGATTAATGAAACTAAGTAAGACTACTGAACAAGATGTGAGAGGAGGAATGATATAAGAAAAAAGGAAACAGATGAAAAATTAAACTAGAGAGGGTGGCCAAGATCGAACTCTGACAACATATTAAAACTCAAAAACGCCTACAAACTTTGTTTCCACGTGGGTGTACAGCTCTGAAAAAATATCACTGTAACTGCCTGGAACAGAGAACTTTCATAATTCCACCAGTAGTAATTTTGGCTGAATATGAGATTTTCTTGCTGGTATTAGGGAATACATCAATCTTCTTTAAAGACATTTTTTCTTTTTGGAGTCTAAAATGTCACTTTGATTTAGTCATTCAGATGTTTGCTTGATGGCAAAATACAGTGGTGAAGCTCATCATCCTGTAGTTTAACTAAGTGCTCATCTGAGAGCAAAGTGAAGGGTTAACTTTTTTCTGTGTTCCTTTCATTCCTCATATGTATCAGGCAAGTTATGGTTTCACTAGCAGCAGGAATCCCTGTTAAAGTAACTGTCATATTTTCTCATCTGTACAATTCAGTGTTCAGCAGGTCATTTGGTGCCAGATAAAGGGAAAAAGACAAACTGCACACAGAAAGGCAGACCACCTTAGACCTTCTGAAATTCTTTCTTGGTCAAATGACAACTTTCCTGCTGCCTCTTCCAAACCAATTATTTTGACATGCCCCATTGCAGAGGTCAGTGTCTAATGCAGCCAAGGAAAACACTGTTAAGGCAAATTCTGAACTTGATTGCATTTCTTCCATGGATTTAAATAGATGTACTGTGAACATTTTTTCCTGAATAAAATACACAACCAGATTATCATAATTAGTGTATTTACTCTGGAACAGGAGAGGAGAATTCCTAATTTGGACAAGCAGAGTTTAGAAACTCATTGTGACTAGGTATGTAGCTCATTACATCCTCTGCTTGCAGTGCAGAGAAAAATGCCTGCACTTATTATTAAAGAAATTAAAGATAAAAGTACAACTTTGAAATGGAAGTGAAGCACCCTGCAGAATAATTCTGTTACTTCTGCGTAAGTTCCACAGCCTGATGATCCTTAAGGAGCTGTGCTCTGAATTGAGGATGAATGAGTATCTTGAACTAAGAATCAGAACCATATTCTTCTCTATAAAGCCTAGTTAGGCATCCCAAGCAGGCTAATGATGATTTTCACACAATTGATGCACCTAACTTCTGCTACCTAAGAATATTTATTAGATATGAATGGTTAACCCATTTTGGAATACCCACACTTAGTTCCTAAAGCATTGATTGTGCTACCAAACTGGTAGAAATATTTGATATTTCCAAGTATAGGTAATCACCTGAAACAAATAGGAATGTACAGAGGAGTGAAATTTGGGGGAGCAGCTGTAGTCAGCATCTTCAAGGCCCTTCTTGAAACACTCCACTTAATGCATTCCACATGCATTCTCTGGAAGGAAAATATTGCCCTGTCTTGTTGTTGCTTACACCAGTAAGTGGTGAACACCAAATCTAGATGAGATAAAACAGGAAAGAAGCAGAATACCCAAAAAAGAATTGGCAGAAATGTTGGTCCCCAAGTTAACAGGTAAAAGTATCACTGACCAGCATTATCAGTACCACAGGCAGATCTGCAGGCTGGTTTTTGCAGGGGCCTTTTGGTTTGGCAAAAAGTGTCCATTCACAATTAATGGGTGCCCACTTTGCTCCCTGCAATTAAAACAATAGATGTTTTCTGTTGGAGCCTCTGGAATGTAGCACAAAATAAAATTGAAGAATGTATTAAGATGGGGTATATCTCACCATTCCCAGTGGGACTGAAAGCTTTCTAACCCTCACCTGTTAATCAGCAGGGCGAGCAGAAGGGGAAAGGCTGTCCATAGCAGGATGCCAGCTGGAGAGGAAACTGATTGGGCTTCTCTTCCTGTCTTAATACCTTCTTTCAAGTGCCACTTATGATCATAGGCTTTGCATGTTGGAATCCCCCTCCACACACACCTGTGCTGGGTAACTCCTTGAGGAATTCAAAACATGTCAGCACAAACAAGGCTGCAGAAAATACAAATAAAAACCCAGTACCTTATCCAAAGATAATTGAGGCTGCTTGAACTATGCGTTGTGCTGAATCAGGAACTGTGAGATGACAGGCTCCTGCCTTTCCCTAGAGTGAAAATTCCCCAAGAAAAGCTTTTCTTCTAGTTGTTGAGAATTTCTGAATTGAGTTTCAGTCTGAAACTTGGGCATAAAAATAGAAGACACGATGCAATGGAGTTGAGTGGCATTGTTTGGGTCTTCCAATTCAAGATCACTTCAGATGAAGAGCCATTCACCATAGGTAAATATTAACTAGCTGAAGTCTTTAATTTCTTAAAGCTCTTCTTTAATAACCTTCTTCTAAATCTTCTTACAGCTTCTGAAATTTATGGAACATCCTGTTTAAACCTTATTTCAGTACACACTTCTTGATTTTCTTAACTTAGCAGTGCTTTCAGTTGTACTTTTCAGGATGTGTTGGCTCATAAACAATAATTGTGTTTACTGAAGACTTCAGTTAAATTTTCATAACAATTTCTTTGTTTTTTGTTTAATGTTTTGTAACAGATGTTTACTTTCAATACTCCCTAGAAAAGGGTGCAGGCTGGGAATGGGAGCTGATGAAGCAGTACTCTATGGAGAAAGAAGACTCTCAGTCTAGGTTACCTTTGTGTATGGCACAGCCAGCTGATCTGACTTCTTTTTGACCAGAAATTAAACAAACACTGGTAGTTGAACCAAAAAGTAGTGTATCTTTCTCAAGAAATGATACTTCTTCCAGCTTGGTAGTTTGACTTGTTTTTAAAACTTTGAGTCTTAGATAGCCTTTAACTACAGACAGTACCAGTATGTTACAACAATTCATTTCTATTATTTTATTTTGTCTGTAAACAGGAAGGCTTTCTAAACTCATATAAAAAATTTTTACTGAAGAGTGGAAAACACTCTACTACGTGCAAAAAACCCACAGAAAATCACATTTTGAAAACTTGTCAGCTTAATAGTGCTCTGTGCACTGAAGCCACTGAAAAATGTGTGGGAAGATACTGCGTTTATGCAAGGCATATAAAGCTAATAGATGTAAATTCACCTAGAGGGATGATTTTACTTTCTAAAACCATCTATGTCACTGGTTTGTTCTTTATCAAATAAAATTGTATGTATGTGTGTGTTGTTATACTACACAAACATTCAGTGGGAAATCTTTGAAGATTGCTGTACCCAATACTTTAATGGGTTAAAATGCCCAAAACCAGCATTGGTATCATCGTACTATCAATAAAGGTCAATCCTTGTCCTCAGCAATAGCCACATTCCTCCTCAGAGATGCTTTTCTTTTTGGAAATCAGGAAAAACAAGATCCTTCCTTTTTAAGAGTTCAAGTTGTGTTACTTTAGCGTAACAATCTTCAACATAACAAGATTTCCCTTTTAGATTTGAGATTATATCAATATGTTCAGATTACTTCCTGTTAAATAAATGTGGTTCCTGTGGCTTCCCAAGGGAAGTGGCCTCTCTGTGTTCAAATGAACACAGTTAGGAAAATAAAATTTAAGTCATTACATTTGAACAGTTAAAAGAAACATCCTCAATCTCTACAACTTCCTAGCTTCCTGAAAAATCCAGAAGTTTATGTACCTGTTAAATGTGTTAAAATTTTATTTTACTTGCTCCATCTTTAAATTTCCAGGGATCCTGCTGGGATGCCTGGCGGGATGTCATGTTATGCACTAAACGTGATACAGCCTATTACAGAAGAAATTGGCATTGCACTTTCTCAGGGGAACTTTGCTTCTATTCTGTTTTATTCACTTTGATCTTAAAAAGAATTCTTCACTCTCTGAAGTTTGAAGCCTGTGCTTTTGTTTATTCTCTCACAGAGCTTGCATGAATGCTCCAGGTACAAGACAGTTATTCCTGTGGATGAAGAAAGTGTTTAAGGAGGCATTGATGCTATATGCTGGCAGCTTAGTGCTGGGTCCTCCACTTGGAACAGATTCACATTGGGCACCATGGCCTCCTAAAACCTTAGATACGAAAGTAAGGGCTTGATACCAAGTGCAGTTCCTGCAACTTTAGTTGTGATTCAGTACCTCTGTCACTGTGGATGTGTGTTACATTTCATCATCCTTCATCCAGCTGCCAGGTGGTGTGTGCTACCGTCTTGTTCTACCCTCTGTAGGTGAAGCATGGAGCTCAGTACTGAATACTTCTGGTCTAGAGAGAGGAGTGCTGTTTGCTGTGTCAAACTGGCAGCTCATATTTTAGTGAGCAGAGGGAGAATGACTCCCCTGGTATTCTGGTGGCCAGAAACAAAGAGAATTCAAACAAATGCATTTAAAGAACAATGAAATGTAAGCTTGCATCCATTTAGTAATTTACAAATGTGCAGGAGCAGAAGAGTCACTTACACATCAATCATATCTGTACTGGAACCTCAGGACTTGCTCAAAGTCAAAGCTATTTTAAGTTGCTTAATATCAGAAGTGGCTGCAGGCACTAACTGCCAAACTAAACCTCTCAGTATTGTCTCAAATGCCCTTTTAGTCAGGCCTTATTTTTGCTGGACCAATCAAAAGCCCTTCGAAGTTATAAAGCATCACAATCTTAGTTACATACAATGAGATACATTAAGCAAAATGAACTTGAAAAAAAGAAAATCTTACCATAGTGGCTAATAGCAAAAGACATAAACCCCTCAGTTTATTGCTAATGGTTGTAGGGGGAGACAAGACAAATTGTGTTTCTGTGAGCAGGTTAAAAAGCTGCACAGAATGTAGAATTCAAGAAGCTGATAGCTGTGAAAATGTAGGAGGCAATATCGATGACTGAGATCTGTCTGCTTGAAACACAAAGAAACATCCCACTTTACATAACTGCCTTAAAATGAATTCAAATTTGAAAAGGAGAACCAGGGAAGAGGCTGAGGAACCTTTGAAGAAACTTGGCAGTTCTGATGCTGCAGGCACTTGGAAGCTGTGTGTATATTTGCTGCAGGGGGTTGTCCTGTGGAAGCTGACAGATCAGCTCACACGTAGGGGCTGCCAGAATACTAAGGATCAGTACCTCAGTTATAGTCTTGGTTTTGATTTGCATTCAGGTTGTTAAAGTCCTTGATACCAAATAAGAACTCAGTCACTTGTTTCTTAAAACCTGTTGTAACAAAACAATCAACATTTGTCATTATATGACTCACCTCTTTGCTTCCATTTAATTTCTGTGAGATATGCAGCACACGCTACCTTGGCAGTGTGTGATGCTAACTGAGAACAGACTGAAGAGATCTAACAGCTATATTTGGATAAAGATTGGGAGAAGAGATATTACTATTAGTCGTACCATACGCCTCATAAAGAGCTGCATAACCTTGTAGTTATGCCAACACATCCTATTAAATGCCACGTCCTCTCTTTTACTGTCGTCTGTATAGTTGGTGTAACACAGAGTACTCATGCTTCTAATGAGCTAATCTGCAAAGTCCACAATATTTCTTTTTTTTTATTTTTTAAGAAAGGGTTGGAAATGTTTCCATCAGACAGCATGGAGGTGGGGCAGGGAATGAAATGATCTTCCAAACAGGAGCAGGTGTAGTCACACTGCCTCTCAGAACATCCCCCAAAGCCTTGCCTAGGGCAATTCCCTAAGCATTGCCTATGTGCTTCCTTTCATTTCACTGCTGAAAGTCCTTTACATTTGGCTTATTTTCATCACCTGAGTCTAGTTAGCTTGGCAGGAAGGGCTATCTGTCTGTCTTCTTTCTTGGAGAGACTATATGTTGTGTATGAAAAGCAGCCTTGTGAATGATGTTAATTGTAAGGGAAATTTTTGGTGTTAAATCAAGGTGACATCATTCCAGCCTAGTTTAGCACTTCTGAGACTGAGGTAAGCTGGAGAACTTGAGTGCCCCTAGCCCTTCTGCTGTTGGAGTACAGATTTCGGCACGGGGTGTCCTGAGTTGTAAGTGCTTAACTGTTCATCCCACAAAATCTCTGTGCTGCTGTGGCATTGTGATTCCTGGTACCCAGGAGAGGTAGATTAGAGCTATTTTGGGTGTTCTCACACATATTGTAATCTCTCTTCCTTGCTACAGATGAAGCGGAGCCTGAGAGGCCACTTCAAAGTGTCTTTGCAGCTTGCCAGCACAGCTCTGTTTAGTATAACTGGAATCTCTTCAAGGTGTCAGTGGCATATTTTGCACATGCCATGAGTGTTCATTTAAGGCAGGTCTTGGTGTCTTAATAAAAACAATAAGAGAAAAACCAAACCAAAGCAACAAAAGAAACACCACAGAAAGGATAAAAAAACCCATTAAAACCCAATAGTGAATTGAAAACAATGAGACATATTGTTCAGGCAAATGATAGCTGCAAAATGGAAATTTATTTAGGTTTAGTTAGTGATACATGCAAGGACTTTAGTTTTGGGTTTCCTACAGTCTTGTCTTTGCATTTAATTGGTCTTGCTCAGCTTTCCTGTCTGACACAGAAAGGTCTAAAAGCCATAGGATGCTTGCTCTATGGTATAGGTTATCTAGGCTGTTTCTTTTCTGGTTTATGTTTTGTGCCTTCTAGCAATGTGTCAAATGAAATGGTCAATTTCTGCCTGATTATTTATCCCAGTGGGTTTTATTCATATTCTTTGCAGTTTTTTCTTGTTTAAAATTGACTTCTGTTTTCTAAGAAAAAGCATGATTTTCCCTTTGGAGCTGTAACACATTTATTGTGGGGACAGGGGTGGAAAGTGACTAATTTAGGAAATGATAATATTAATTTCCTCAAGCAACTCTCTTACTACGGGAGAGGAAGAGCTTTCTTTGGTCCAGAGATAACTACTTGGATTCATATGGGCATTCAGCAACTGTTCTGCGGTGGGGTTTCAAAGCATGTGTCTCCTTTCACTAGGTCATGCTCCTGTGTGTAAAGCAAGAAAGTTTTGTAGGCACTTAGAGCCTCAGAGCTTAGAAAGGACTCTGCAAGTCTGTTGGCAGCTTCTGTACAAAAAAAACACTTGCATAAATACAATGGAGGGAGATTTAAATGCTGTTTTCTCTACAGAGGAAACATACTGTGTTTTCCAGTGTTCCTTAGTCTCTGTCCAATCCTTTTCTTGTAAGAACACATTATAATCTCTGATTTTCTGATTATGGAAAAGAACATTTTATTTTAATTATTTCTTCTATTCAGAGATCTTGAAGAGGAGAGGGTGTTCATTCCCTGTGCTTTTGCACATTTCTAGTGCTAGTGAATATCTGATTCTCTGAAATGTTGTTCTTAAATGAGAAGCAGAAAATACAAGTTGTTGATTTTGGGGTTGAGGTCAGGATAAGGTAGGCATAGCTCAAGTGCTGGAAAAAGAAGAGGCCCTGGCTAATGCTGCAGGCCACTATATTAACAGCTTCTCATTTGTGTAGACCTTCCTATGTATTTTTGTCTGCCTTGTAAATTAGGAGTTCCTTGGGGGTAGGAAAACTGTGTCCACCCATCTGTTTATACAAGCGTTCCCGTTAGTATTTGAACACTCATCCACTCAAATGCTGCCTGATCCCTATCTCTCCCCTTTGGAGTGGAGTTGAGGGGGCTTGGCTGGGAACATGTGCAGTTCTCAAGGTGGTGCAGCAGCTGCTCTTTGTACACTGCCTCCCAGAGCTCCTGCTAAGTAGTATTTACTGTGAACCCAGTGCAGACGAGTTTTTTTAGGGCACAGCTGTCACTGTGGTACTATATATTCACCCAGTGTACAGATCCGCTCACAACAGAGCGTAGTAAGAATTCTCTGTGGTGTGTTGAAAGTAACATGTGATACTTCCAGCCTGCCAACTTGCTTTAAGCTGGGGATGTTGGAAGTCAGATGTCTGTCTTGTAGGAAATTTGTGAGGGCTGAAAATTCACATCTGTGAAGCAGCACATATTCCTTTGCTCTTCTGAGAGAGGTGAGATGTTTGGCTTTTCAAAATGAAATCTGTGCTTGAGCTTGAGGCACTAAAGAAATACTATCAAAATTAGATCTGTTGGTGGTACCCTGGATTGGATTTTGTAAATCAGAAATGACAGCGATAGCTGTACCCTGAAACTCTGATGAACATCTCTCTGTAGCATTAAATAAAGGCGTTTGCAGCACCTAGCAACTGAAAGCTGTGCTGTAGTCCAGAGCAAGTGAGTTAAGGCTATTACAAAGGTTTTCTGAAATTGTTCTGCCTAGATCTTGCTCAGAGATTTGTTTTAGGAAAAAAAAGATTGGTGGTCAATTTGAAAAATGCATGTTTATCCTTGACAGTACTATATTTCTCTACATTTGTTACTTCAGGTAATAGAAGAGAGGATGAGATAAGAGCAAACTAGAGTTTGCGTTGTAGACAGATCTGGATTTCCAGTCTAATTCTAAGGTTTAATTAACATTTGTCCTTCAAAAATATTCTCAAAAAATATTTTTAATAGAAAATATTTACCAAAGATTTTACAGACACAGTGAGCTCTTATCTGTCATTATATTAAGTAAATGTTTTAGTAGATCAGAGATGAATTTTCAAAGGAAAATACCCACAGATAAAATATAAACACTTTGCATTCCATTCCTTTCAGCTGGATCTTTAAAAATGGGAACAAGATAGTCTTGAATGTGCCTTGACACTTCAGATCTGTCTGCCCTGTATCTCCATCTGTACACTGGTATTTTGTTCACAACAATTACTGACTGTTCTCAATGTCTGCTGTAAATGTATGCTGTGGCTTCACTTGGAACTCTCACAGAGATCTCTCTCAGGTTCTAACTAAAATACTTGTAATTTTGTATTTTGATTTTCAGGTTTCATACAGATTGATGCATCCAGTCTTTAATACTGCCTTCTCTATAAAATGCTACAGGACCAAATAATTGAGCATGCTTTTAACCAGTGGAAAGACTGTGAGAAGTAGTTATTCTTTCCTGATACTTACTACTTGTCTGAATTGCAGATACAATAAATTAGATCCATCTTTTATACTTGTGAGTCTTGCTGTCTATGAAGTAAGGATAAGCTGAATTTTAGATGTAAAGTGACATCAGTGGAGTGCTGTCCCCTGAAATGGGAATTGAAAAAATAGAATTGTATGAAAGAATCCTGCCCAGAATTTGCTACCCTTATACTTAGTTGAAGAAGTTGAATCCCTTTCATTTTATTTTTAAATAAAGACTGACAGAGCTATGATTGAGACTGTTTCCTTGTCTTTCACAGTATGGTTCTGGAGCTCTTTGCCTCAGAAACACTGTTGCAATGGCCATAGTTAGAAGGTCATGTAAATCACAAATTCAGAGTTACTGAGGACTTTTTGTTTGAGAGATTCTTGTGATGAATGTTTTTCATTTAGGTGGTGTTTTCTAAAAGGCAGAAAATATCCCACTAGAAGAAGTGAAATTAGGTCACTCCTTACAACCATCCCCGCCCTCTAAATTTACTCTAATTCTGGGGGAGTTATAGTTGATGTGTCTTTATTTTAAGGTACAGCATTTACATGTGGGGCTGCTAAAAGCAGAAGTCAGAGAAAGTGAGAGGGAAGCCAGTGTATTACAGCTGTGTTAAACTAGTCCCAGATCTAGAGTGCTTTACCCTCTTTGTGGAAGCTCTGCTTCTCTGGACTTATTTTGTTTGAGGCATCACTGGGGAGTGGAAGAAGAGATATGTGTTAAGTAAGAATACCCAAATTAGGGCAGATGTTTGACTTTCAGTAACTGGGTTGATGTTCAAAAACCAGTCTTTTCTTGTTTTTTGACAAGAAAAAGCTGTATGTGGAGGAGAGTGTCCCAGAATTTGGAACCAGCATCACACAGTTAATATTCTGTGGCAAGAACCTGTATGTTTCATGAGGAGGTAAAAAGTGATGTCTTAGAAGAGTGATGTGTAAAGATTATTTATTTTTAAAAGGATACTTTGAGAAAGACTGAAGTGTTCTACTTGATGAATTCAAGTCTTACTGACACATTTGTCTGAGTTTTGCTTTGGTTCGCTTTCTGCCCTTTCCTTACCTTTTATTCTGTTGCAGATTCTGTTTCTCGACATATTTGGGGGACTGAGCAGGGAAGGATCTTTGAGTAACTATACAAGTACATGTGGGTGTACAAGTAATCCTTGTGTTCTTTATAGGCTTCTGAATTCTGTGTACTTGGCACAATGCAAGTCAATAAAACGCAGAGCAGCTAATGTTTGCATAACAGGTTAGGAAAACTGTGCTTGTAACATGAATCTGTTACTCGTATTAATTTTTTTCTGTGAGGTGTATTCGACTGCAGAATAAAACTCTGTCTTTGAAAATACAACAAAATATTTCCCCATCCCCCGATTCCTTAGCACCAGGAAAATACATTGAGGAACAGTACTGCCATTATCAGTCTGCTCTACTGGCGTGAGAACATTGTATCTGTGGCTGTCCTTCACTCAGATAACATAGAATTCATTGCTTCTATATCAGTTGAAAAGGTATTAAAACTTGTCTCTTCCAGTCAAATCAGTTCTGGGAATTACAATGCCTAATTCCAAAGTAATCTTTATTTTTAAGTAGTCTGAGTATCCAGGGTGCTGTGTGTTCTAGCACTCTGATACTAGAGCTAATGTTCTGGTAAACTGACACCTCCCATTGTCAGACTACACTGTCAGCTGGGCTTCTGGCCTCTATACTGAGCACCTTTAACAGCGTATTAAGAAAGGGGTTTTTCCCTTTTTTTGCTAATTTGTCATTGCCAGTAAAGGGCATAAACAAGCAGTCTAGGGAATTGTTTAAGAAGGAGGGGTTTTTTTGAGTATGTATTTATTGATAAGTGTTTTGAGGTTGCATTCAGGAAGGCAAGTTAAGGAATTTTACTTAACACTTAGAAGTGTTTGAATTTGTGTTGGGTTTTGGTTTCCCTAGAAATTTAACTTCATGGTTTCAGCCTGGCTGAATTCACAAGGGAGCTTTGGCTCACAATCAAACACATCTTTCTTTTATGTTCACTGTACTGAAGGAAAAGAATTTCTGAATGCAACCTTTGTTGTAGTATTTTAGATTATCCTTGGGTTTTTTAGTGAGGAATGTAAGGAAGTGAGTCTCTAAAGATAAGAGCAAAGATCTATAGCTTATATCCATGCTCTTTATGTACTGGGTACTGAAAGCAGAGGACAACTCTGCTGTGTTCACTAAAATTTGTCTGGCTGATGGTATGTGAAGGCTTTTCTGGTTTAGTACTCTACCAATGTCATCCATATGGAAGCTGAGAGGGCTGTAAAAATTGAGATCAGGGTGCTGTCCATTCAGAGAAGATGCAGTTCACAAGGTACTCGAAGCTAACAAAATGCATTGCCATAGTGAACAAACAGAACTTCTGAACTGTTGTGTCAATAGGAAGCTTTGTGGTTGCAGCACTGTGGCTTCTTATTTCTGAGAGTGCTGGTCTTTGGAGTGTGAGGTCCAACAGGTTGATGAGATGGGTATGTAGCAATCTGTGTTGGTAATGGAGCTGCAGTTGTGTATGGATAAGGTTAAGCAGAATGATTTCCTCTAAAGCTTGCTATAAAAGAAACAAAGCATGCCCAAGGCCCCTCACATGCATTCATTTTCTGTGCCCTCAATAAAATGATTTAATTTTGGGAAAATGGCTTTTAGGAGGAAAAATACAATAAAATCATGCAGTGGATAGTGGTTCATTAGTTTTCTGCTTCTGAGTAATGTCTTTATATGCTGTTGCTATATAAATAGAGGTAATTGTCCCCTTGAGATAGTGATAATAGGGGGTAAGGGAACCACTACATTGGGCTTAACCTCTCGAAATGAAGTAACAACAAGTAGATGGTGTCCTGGACCTTTGCAGAAGTGTGAGTTCACTTTGATTTGTTTAATTTCCATAAATTTTTATTTTTCACCCATACAGTAGTGGATACAACTACTGTATCTTGCTGTATCTGTTCTGTACTATAATTGTGGGTGAGTTCTTCAACTGTTTTACATACAGAATGGCTTATCAGGGTAAGACCTTTTTCTTTTGTCTTTTCCCACACAGATCACTCCTGGCAGCAAGGCAGCACAGTCACAGATGAACCAGGGGGACCTTGTCGTGGCCATTGATGGAGTCAACACTGACAGCATGACCCACCTGGAGGCCCAGAACAAGATCAAATCAGCCAGCCACAACCTGAGCCTCACTCTTCAGAAGTATGTTGGTATAACTTAAACTCTTTGCATTCCTAAGGACAACCTATGAAACTTGTGACTAAAGGTTGCAAGTGTTCTAGCTCTGTCTGTTAGATTTATATGAAGTGCTCATGGCACAGATATGAGATAGAAAGCCAAAATCTGCTCTGATTCTTGTAGAAGTCAGTATAGATTCCTATAGAAATTGAATGGTTGTGTCGAGTGTGTCTGTGTGGGATTTAGCCTATTGAATACAGGTGTAATCTTGTGTCCACTCAAGCTTCTGTTAAATACAGAAGTGATGTTTCTTTTGTTTATTCTCATGTGGGCAACACAGTTTAGTTTGGTTACTTGATGAATGGCTGTTCTAGAAACAACAAACCTAATAAGTGTTATGAGTGCACGGGAGGAACCTGTCATTCCCAGGAAGAATAGTTTCAGCAGGCTGAGAATTTGTGCTAATGGTCTGGCACCTGTGAGTTTGCAAGAGCTCAGCATCTGACTAAGAAAGATGTAGCCCAAGTGCAGGAAAGGGAAGCAATAGAACATGGCGAGGGCAGGTTTTAACATAGAGATGTGATAAAAGTTGTCTTGCCGTTTAGAAAACAGTTAATAGGTCTTTTAACTTTTTCCGGTTAATGTTGCTTCCAAGGAAACTTATTCTCAAGTTAGATAACCTTGCACAGAGGATTTCTGTAATAAACACATTAATATTTAAAGCTCCATAATCATAGAAAGCAAAGTAGCTGCTAGTTTTATTGCATTGTGAAGAAGGTAATTTTTGTACAGGGTAGGCAAAGACAAGTACAGAAAGCAAACTGTAGTGTGGAAGTACAATTTCTGAGAATAAACCAAAGAATCTCTTACATGAATGTGCAGTAGAGATAATCAGTATCAGGAACAGACTAAAAGCTAAAGAATAAGAAGTTTAGATGAGGTTTCCAAGACAGGATGGGGTACTATAAAGGAAAATGTTTGGCTGATATTCCCCCAAGGCTTTAAGTTTGTCTTTGAGTGTTCCAGATAGAGTAGAAAAACTACCTTGATGCATGTAGTTGAATTCTCATCCTCACACCCACTCCAACTTCTTTTCTCTTCACTCTGAGTGCTACTGTTATTACAAATGTATGTATTTCCTTTTTACAAAGATTTACATTGTTCTGGATTATTTTGTATTTGAAAGTTAAGGAAAATCTTTTCTGATTGTTTTAGAACTTCTGTCTGCCTTTCTGCTGGATCTTTGTGGTTTTGCACTGAGAGAAAACATTTCTTACTGCGCTTTGTGTTGTTGCACATTTCGTATTAATTTTCCTGGATATTGAACCTGAAAAGTTGTCCAGTGTCTGCCTCTATGGCCTGGTATTTAAAACTACAAAACAACATCTCTCCATAGACACAGGAGAAGGATTTCCAAATTTGTGTCTAACAAATCCAGATTATCCTAATATGTATCACAGAGACAAGTCACTTAAAACAGTAATTTTGACCAAGTGTTGCCAGAGATATTTCATTTGAGTAATAATTAGGCTTTTTTATTTGCTGACCTCTAAATTACATCACCAGCAATTCTAGTGGCCACATCATTAAGAAAAACGTAAAAAGAAAACTAGTGGAAGTGCCATTATTAATTGTTTTCATCTCTGTTTATTTTTTCTTCTATTGTTTTTTAAGGCTTTCCCTGTCTTTTTGTTCCTAAACAATAATACATAATTCAGATACTCAAGTTATATGCGTAATGAACAATCAAAGAAAGCAGTAATGGAGTGTTCCACAGACTGAAATATGCTTGCATAGATAATAGATGTAGATGAACTGCAATCCATTTTGAAAAGAAGGAAAATGGCATAAGGTAAAATGAAATACTAGTAAACATAAATAGATCATAAAATGGCTTTTTTTAGCAAATGAAAACTTTCTCAGATCATGTTTTTGCTCTGAACTTATACATTTAATGGACTCTTCTCTTCAGCTGCTTTATGATGTGAGCTATTAGTTCGCCTTGGTGACCCATTCCAGCTTCACTGGGAAAAACCAATGACAAAAACTGAGAAGTATTTTTTTTTAAATAATGTTTTTTTCTTAGATGACGTGGGGCTATTCAAAAAGTTGTGCTCAGAGGCGTTAAGCTGGCTTTTGCTTTGCACAATTCAGTATTTATACAAGTTAAACTCTAGCAGCAAGTGATCTTGGCCAACCCTATTAAAGGTCCAGTGTCTTGAACAAAAGGCATCTCCACTATATTCAGGAAGTTCTATTAATCTTGCCTTAAAAAATATCTTTGCCCTGGACACTAATGGGTTAATTTACCTAAGGACAGAACGATTGTCAGTTTAGTCACCTGCCCAAAATTTACAATGCAGTATACTTTCTTCAACAAAAAAATTTTGCAAATATTGGATTGGTGAAAAGAGTAACAGTTAACATGAAAAATAAGGTAGCAGTGACAAGGGATAGTAACCTTCAACCAAATAAGAACAAGACAGAAGAGAGGCAGAATCTCCTGGGACTTGGTTACCAGGAAAATGACTGTGCTAAGAGATCACTTTGACTTTTTTTAGACATGGCTTGCAGCAGTGAAACTGGAGCGGAGTGTTCTGGTACTATGGAAAAACAGCCCTAGTTGCCATAAAGAGCACGGAGATGGAAGTGCTCGCTTAGCCTATTTGTATAGAAGTTTGGAAACATTGGAAAAGGCACATATGTGCATTAGGAGATTGACTGTTGTGATAGGAAAACTTAAGCTCTAAATTGTGATGATTTTGGACATGTATGTGAAGCAGTCAGATGGCTCTACAGAGTATGTTTCAAGGTCATGGAATGCCTTACCAGGCAATCTGTGGCTTGGTTTTGCTGTTGCAGCACTGGAAGTAGAACTGATCATGTTTGTTTAATCTGTAAGGCCATGGAAGAAGCAGTGGAATGTGAAATCTCGACGTAAATGCTCCGAGATAGAAAGCTTTTTCTTTTTCTAATGGTTCTTGGCTCTCAAGAGCGATGGCCTTTCCCTTTATTGATCGTGGCCATGAAGGTTTCATGAGCATTGTTTATAACCTGACAGTTAAGACAGTGTTTGTTGCTACTCACTTTTATTACAACACTTCTGTTCCCTCTGGGCTTTTTTCAGGGTGGGAACTGGTTATTGTTTTAATTTGGCCGTCAAGAAAACCTGTACATGGTGTCAGCACTTGTGCAGGACGTCCAACTGCAAGACATCAAACACAGAAAAAAGGGAGTGTTAAGTGACCCCATTCCTACTTGCCTGCCTAAACAATGGGATTCTATGATTCTTAGCTTAGTTTTAATTCAAGTACCACCTGCACTGTTCAAGTTGCACTAACATAGCTCTTCTATGAATGTTCAGTGCTGGCCTGATTGGAGTTCTCCATGTTTCAGTCATGGGTTCAGGAGTTTGCAGATGTCAAGTTTTTTCTGACAACTTCCTTCCCTAAACTCCCTCTTAAATTTGTTCTTATCACCTCATCCATGCTATGTTTTCACATAAACCCACAAAATTAGACTGGAAGTCTTGCCAGCTGTGCCAGAGGTTTGATCAGGCAGCCAGAACTTGTTAGTGGCTTGAGCTGCATTGTCTGGCTGCCTGTTTCTCTAGAGCCTGCAGTGTGCCTCCTTTTGCTGCTTTTGGGAAGCTAAAGGATGCAGACAGGCAAGTGCTAGGGAGTTGAAGTATTTGGACCATGTCTGGAGAAAGGGACATGTGATCCAGTTATGTGGGAATGTATGGGACCCTTCAGACTAGCACTACTTCCTTAAGTTTAGGGGACTAAGTACATCTAGGAAGTGAATTCTTTTTTGCCGAAGAAAAGAGTGCGGGAGTGAGAGGAGAAGGAAAGAAATGTCTTTGGCACTGTGCACTATTACTCAGCAGAACTCCCATGAGGCACTCAGGCAAACCAGGCTGATATTCTAAAGCATTACATACCTCTGTAGATGCAGCTTATTCCTTAGAAACTTGTATGGGTCTAGGTGCACTGGGGGGGTATTGGTGCTAGTTCTGCTGGACCATGCTAGGGAAGGCTATGATCGTACTCTATAATGGCTTGGGTTGGGGTGGAAAAAGACATTGCTTTGCTTTTAGTCTTTTTGTGACCTCCTGCAGTTCAGTTCTCAGTCATTTTTCAGTATCAGTTTCTAATCAGTTACTTGAGCTACACAGCTGCCCTCAGGCATTTTAATTCTAGGCCAGTCGAAGTTCATCTTTAACTGTCTGTTCCACAGATATTAGGCCGTAAAGGTTGGATCCTGCAGTATTCAGTTCACAGTGAAAAACGAAATGCATGCAAAATCTATTTTTATTTCATACAATTGGGTTTCTTTTTTAAATGCACAATAAGTTCAGTGCACAAGAGAGCAGCATTATTTGTCAACATGTTTCACTGGAGCATCCACAACATTCATTTGATCTTAACTCAAGTAATCTGATCAGCCTCCTTGGAAAGGATTCACCAAATGTACTGGCTTAGTTTTGGAAAGTGCTGTAACATGAGTGTGCCTCGTTCTGCTGGCACAAACATTCCTGTGTCACTCCAAGGCTCCACTTCGGCGTCACTCTGTGCTGCCGGAGAGGAGCAGGGGAGGTGGAGACTTCTGTGCCTGGTGCACATTGACAAAACTTCCCCCTCCCAGGGCATTCCAGTGATGCTACCCTTTGCTTCCAGACAGTCACAATTGACTGTCTTTTGCTGGAAAATCATGAGCTAAATAATTCTTTTCTCTACTGAAAGGGAAAGTGTCAGAGGCAAGGCTATGAGAGACTTACGGTAAATATTTAATAGCTTTCCTTTTTTGTGCAGCACCAAAAGATGGCTGATCCTGCAGTATTTATTTCAGGCCTACTATAAATAAAGCATGTGGTGACAGCAAACTGCAAGCAAGAAGAACTCAGTCGCTATTGTAAACTGCTTTCTTTTGTCTGAAGCTGGGAGTAGTAACCAATTCTGTGCATGTTTTAGGTCATCTGATGGGCACATTTGAATCAGAACCAGAATAGGGCTGTATTTATGCTCAGAAGAATTAAAAGATGGTATCTGTCCCAGTTCAGGGTAAATTGGAACTATATATACAGTATTGATGAAAGCATGGTCTGAACTAGTTGAACTATTCAGAATGTTAAGCAGATTAGTAGAAAAAAGAACACTAATGGTGGATATGACATGTCATACCAGTTAGCTCATTTTTCTTAGACATGTGACTCTAGAAGTTCTGAGAGTCATCTGCCACCAACAGCCAAGGTTTTTTTCCTTCCTTCTGGTGATTCTGTATGCTTAAAGCATTAAAAAAGGCATACCCGCTAGTGGGTTAAGGGAGCTACATTGTATTACTGAGAGAGATGGTCCTCCCTCCCTCTGTGAAATAGAGGTGACTCCCATTGTGTGCCCAGTTGTCTCTGTGTGCAGGTGTGAGAGGACAGTAGGATTTGTTTTCAGATGTCAGGCTATCGTTTGGACAGGACTGTGGGCTACTGTCTTTGAGTAGTAACATTTAATGCTGGTGAAATTCATGAGCAGCTATTTCAATGGAAAATGAAATAAAGTATCAATGTCAGTCACTGCAATAAATACAAATATATTCCTTACATGAGCAGTTTAATTGAGTGGACTGCTGTTTACACTCACTGCATAAAGTGTCCTTGTTAGTTTTAGGAAAGAGCCTGGAAACTGTGGATATATGCCAAGGCTTTAAAGGGCAGTGAAATTTTCATTGCAACAAGATTCTGCTTAGGGATTAGAACTGTTCTCAGAGTGCACATCACTTTTTCCCCCTCCCCAAATACCAGCTTAGAGGTGAGGTTAAAATTCATCGTTTTATGTGAGAAATATTTTCCGGGTTCCCTAAAGAGAATCTCCATGTGAATTCTGTCACATATTATATTTCACTCACCATGGAAAGGTCAAGGTGGGTACCATGGGCCCATCTCACTGAAGTCAGTGGGCTGACACAGCTTAGTAAATATACATGGAAGTTGTATTCTTTCAGACAAGCACTTCCTGGTTGCTTTCTGCAAGGACGAAGTAGATAATGTTAGCCAAAATGTTACAATAGATGGGAAGGTCGCTGTGTGTTCAGGCTGGGACCTTTTCTTATTAATACTGATTAGCTTAAGCATGGTGATGGAAAAATGTGAATTACACACTTAAAGCTAATTGGAATGGATGACAAAGTATTTCTTAGAAGAGGAATGAGGAATTTTTCAATTAGGTAAAACACTAAGGCTTTACTAGATAAATCTTGTAAATGTTCTTTGTGCTTATGAATTTTTCAAAGTCCTTTGGATCCCTTTTACCCTGGTGTTTCTTGCCCACCAACCTCTGTAAAAGCTGTCTGGCCTAATTTTTTTTTTCTCCCACAAACTCTGAATTATTGGCAATCCATTGTTTCTTGCAGTGATACACCAAGGTCTGTTTTGCCTGGTTGTCAGGCACTGTCAGGGGCATCAAGGCAGCTCTTGATGTCTGTGCTGTCCCTGGCTGGTGACTGCTGAAGCACATCAGTGCTGAGCACTGTGCACAGGCTGGCCCTGGGGTGTTACTGCATCAAACAGGACTTAAATACCTCCAAAGGAGACAAATTCTTTTGACAAGTCCTGGCTAACTTTAACCACTTAGTCTTAAGACATAGAATTATGTTTTTAATCAAAGTCTCAGATGCAGATCTTAATGGAAAGTTCACTGAAGTGTTTTAGCTTGGAAACAGAAGGTGAAGGCCTAAATGAGGAAGACTGCAGTTAGGTCTAATTATCTATGTTCATTAATTTTTCTCTCCCGTATATGTTCATTAGAAGTGCTCTAAAAGCCATAAGACACTATAAGGTCCACATCCTAATGAAGAGGAGTTACAAGAAAATTAACTAAGTAAATTCACTTCATTAATGGATTCAGGAAACAAATGTGGTCAGGATGCTTGAAGTATACTGAGTTAGGCTTTTGCTTTTAGAAAATGATCAGTGGTAGGGGGAAAACCAGACTTTTTCTGTGTAATGTTAGAAATCTGTTTGGATTTAGACAACACTTGAACTCATCTGACTGAACAGAAGGCAGTTACAAAGCCTTATGTTATTATTTTGAGAATCATTGTATTTTTGAAGTTTGGATGTGATTTCCTGATTCTGGAGCTGGCTGTTTAGGGCAGTTCCCTACATCAGTCTCCGTTGCTGCTCTGAAATCTGACCCTGAATGTCTTTCACCCAAAAGGAAGCTGCTAAGAAGCCAAGAGGTGCAGGACTGCAGGAAGACCTGCAGACTACTGGAATTGGGGGTAGTCTGAGTCTCAGGTGCACTATTTGCATGGGAGATGAAGAATAAGCAAAGGAAATCATTTTGGCTCACTTCAGATATTTTTCAGCTAAAGAACTTACTTAAATATTTGATACTAAATTCTTCAAAACTGTTATTTATTATGTTTAATGGGGAGAGTTGTATCACATCTTAAGACCAGGGTATGATAGGCTAGAATTGAATCTTTATTTAGTGCCTCTTCTGCTCTTTATTATTACTAATTCTTTGCTTTACCAATTAGATCCTTTCATAACCCAAGCATCTTTTCTCATGATCTTAAACTAACAAATCTTTTCATTATTTATATGTTTACCTTAAGTAGATTTTTTTAGCGTCTCTCAGTAATTATAAATAATCCATCTAATAATTAAATCATTAATAATAAATAATTATGCTGAACTTCAGGTTCCAAGTGGGAAGCTATATCTGAAGTTTTTATGCCATTAAGCCTTGATCCCTCTCTGATAAATTTGATTGCATTTAAGCTTCTTTTTTTTTATTCTGAACTAACGTTGTCTATAGGTAGGCAATGCAAATTCTGCAATGAACCAATTTATTATTGGTGAGAGTAGTAGCTTCCTATTTATAATCAATACCTATTTATGTATTTCTGAGTATTTCAGGAGGACTGTGGGTTTGTCTGCACTGGGCTGCATATAAATTTGATATAAATTAATGTATTTCTTCAACAGTGTTAATGAATACACCTCTGCATACAAATTCAACCCATGACAGCATAAACAAGTTTTGCAGCTGAATGAAATTTCCTTGGTAGGAACCCACTTTTTTTTACGGCTTACCTAAGTTTGCAGTAGTGACATGTAGAGGAAATTTTTGGAAATGGTTTAAAAACAATGCAAAGACAGGAAGAAGGAGACAGAGAAGTATCCTGCCTGAGTAAAGGTGTCCATGCTCCTTGGAGGTTAAGTGTGGAGCTTTCTGTGTGTACTGGGTGAGTGCCAGGCATGTGCTCAGCATTCATACTTGGTACTCTGTGGATTACTGTCACCCCCAGGGCAGAGCTGCAGGGATACTGGCAGAGCCTCCTTGTTTGCCCATAGAAGCTGCTGGGATGGAGGAATTTGAGTGTCAGTACCAAGTCAATTAAGAGCAGATGGAGGCATTGGCAGCCAGTGACTCCATTCAGGAGGGAACAGGCTGGAGGGCAGAATGTGGGACAGTTCAGGAAACGAGGGATTTTCCATAGCGGGGGAGGAGTAAGGAGGATGCACCAGGTACTGTGCAGATGCCAGAGAAGTAGAAAGGGTCAAAGAGAGATCAGGAGAGCCTTTGCAAAAATCTCATCTTTTCACATACTGGCTTCTGTTCGCTTTATTTCCTCCCTTTCACAAAAATCTCCAAGGCTTCTTCCCCTTTACTTTCCCTTTCTATCCCTTAATGTTTGCGGTTGCCTCAGATTCCTTCTAAGGGAAAATTGGTATTACATATTTCCAAACAGCTTGTTTATTGGATAGCTGCTTCCTTTTGGGCTGATGCCCTCTATGCCTAGCAAGCTTTTGTCCTTATGTTGCTGTGGGCATGAACGTTAGATCTGGAAAGTGTGATTGCCCAACTTGCAATCGGAGTGCAGCATAATGCAGGGAAATAATTAATGGATCAGTCATCCAGCCAAATGTCAATATTTGCATTTGCCATTGATACATAGAGAGCAAAAGTGCTGGTGGAAGTATTTGTCAGTTTTATTGCAGGCACAGATGATATCCTGAGAGGGGGAAAGTAGGTCTGATCCTAGGCCCAGAGTGATCACAGTTGTGTTTGAAGTACTGTGAAATGTTCTTTGTGATTCTCATTGGAGTCGCTAAGTGGTTGCTGATGTCCCAGGTAGGGCATAGAGAATTACACCACGGTATCGTGGGACTCAAGGTTTTCTGTGCAAGACTTAGAAATATGCAGCAGCTTCTACTTGGCTGCCTAATTCACTGGTTAGCTGAACATTTAACTGGCACATTACTATCTTAGCATTTATTAAATGGACGCCTCAAATTGATAACCATGAGTAATGCTTAGTCTCTTTATGTCTCTCGCTGACACTCCCAGCACCATCCCCACCAAATTATCAGGAATATTAATGCATTAAAACATATATATAAGAAGCCATATTCTACATGTTTTGTTTTGCATCCTGCTCTGTGCTCACCTGCTGCACTCCAGAATGACTCCATTTCAGTTAGGTGATAGCTGAAGTACGTAAAATGTTTTCTGAGCATTTCTAATCCTAATCTAGTCTGTTTTATTACCTTTCAATGCACTTGATGCCTTTTCATTTTGTAGTAGTTGAAATACTAGCATACAATTATTAAGATATTCAAGAAGTTGTAAATAAGTGCTCATGTGTCAAAAAATTATAAGTGAAAAAGCATACTGTAAGAAAGAAATGTTGATTTTAGTTGTCCTGAGAATTAGAAAAGGTAGACACTGACTGTGAAGATAGGAAATAGAAAAAGGCCCCATGAAGATGAAAAAGAGCTATTATCTCTTAGATCATGTCACCTCTCTGCAAGTACAATATTCTGCTCTCCTGAGGACGCAATTTAAACTGCTAGTGCATCACAGAACTCCTTTGCAGCCCTTCCTTAGGCAGGCAGCTCCTCAGTGCAGTTGACTCCTAATGAACCTTTGTTGTGAGTACAGAAATACCAGGATTGAAGTCAAGCGTTCTTCAGTTTAAGATCTGTTTAGGTAGGTGGGAACAAGTAGAAATTCTGGCAGTCATTTTAGCAGTGTTATCAAAATAGAACTGCTTCACAAAACTACATCCGTCTTGGTTTTGAACTTCATTAAAAAAGAGAACCAGTATTGAGGCAGAGAAGAGGTGTATCTGTGGGAAGGAGAAGAGTTTAATAAAATACCAAAATGATGTATTTGGTCATCATTAGAACTGTTCTAAGTTTTCATTTTGACATGAGGTTTTTGTTTCCATTTTTAAATTGGAAAATGTAGAAGAAAATTCCTAAAAGTTGAAATCAAATTAATTGCCTAAGAAAAAGAACCTTGATGAAAAATTTCAACATCAAATCTAAAATTATCACAGTCATCTGTGAAATTTGGGCTTTCATCCTTCTCATAGCCCTACTGGGCAGTTGCAGCCTCAAGTGTTTGGAATAAAATAATTTTACAATCAATGGATTAAAATGTAAACATGGACATGTGTTTGCTACAGCACCATCATCATTTGAAAAGCAAACTTCTGTTGCTACAGGATTTGATCCATCTAGCAAAGGAGGGAGGAAGAAAAGAATGTTCTGAACTTGCAGATGTTTTTCCCGGAGGAGTAATGGCTCTTACGTAAATAATCACTTTATTCTGCAAGTGCATACACTTTCGTTCCACAAATTGATTTCACCTCTTCTGCCCTTTTCTCTGGTGCAAGCCTCTGCTAGATCTAGCAAGCCTCATTATTCTGTTTTTAAATATCAAAGCTATAAACATCTAAGTCAGAGTTGTGTAGGAACATCATCATTTTCAAGTAACATCTTGAAACCTCCAAGTTGGTATCAAATACAAATCTTGGCTAACACTGTGAATGACAGATGTATTTTATCACTAATGTGGAAGAAATGCAGCTTTTTTGCATCATCTTCTGTGGTCAGGTAATGAGAGAGGAAAAACTAAACACACAGTAAACATCAGAAGTGATGGAATAGTCTGGTAAATAAATTTGTTTGCCACAATACAACTGTTTCCCAGTTAAGCATCAAATATGCAGTGGTTGTTTGCTACACCTCTGTATATGGCAAACGACATCTACAGTGCTGAGCTGCTCTGGTGCTAAAATTCATCATCAGTGAGCAGAGCTGGGGGACATTTAACATGGTATGGCCAGGTCTACCAATGTCACTTCAGGAATTACAGTAATGGAAAGAGGAGCAGAATCATCTCCTAAATCTTTGTGTGTTCATAAACTGTCACTGTCAGTTTTCAGCTACCATGTGTTATGAGCTGCAGTTGATTTTTTTCTCTTTTTTGCTGTCTTTCATGATACATGTGCATGTCTCATAAATATGATTTATTGTTTCTCTTTTTAAGCTAAAATGGGTGGAGGAAGAGTACAACACTCATTCCTGAGGGAAGATAACTTGCCTGAGGAAAGTTTGGTTTAGGCAGTTAGTGAGTAGATCTTGTTCTTAGCACTTGAAGGTATCTATTTCTAAGATAATTATGTCTTAGGGAGTATATTGTGATATATTTCAGCTGTGAGTATGAATTATAATTTTCTAGCCTGTTGTTTCAGGAATACTTTGTCAGTGAATTTCACAGGGTAATTACACATTGTTTAACAAAATGCCAGTTTTCATTGTCTCCTCAGACTGTGTTCATTTTCATAGTACCTGGCTGTGAGGTAGGCATCTATTAAATCAGCTTGGTTTTCAAAGTAGCAAAATTTCCATACCTTCTAAGTGGAAATCTTCCAGTTCCTGGAAGGATTACTCCTTTTTCCTAGGTGGTCTTTTTTTTTTGTATGTTCACTACTGCTTATGGAAAAAATGTTGTGTGGTAGCTAAAGTTAAACACACAGCTCAGTGTGAAACTGGATATTAATGCAGGAATTGCCACTGGGGATGAGCCCTGTTCCTGTTTAGCTCAGCTTTCCCTCTCTGATAGATGCCCCTGGTAAGTATTTCAGAGGAAAGTGCAACACAGCCCTCAGTAAAGAAATAATGAACCTAGCACAGAAGGTCTTTAAAGCTGTGCCATGAAAAATGAGAGTCTGTATGTTTACTTACTATACCCAGTAGAAAGCAGCTCTTGGGGTTTTTGTTGTTAAGTGTAACTGTTTGATCCTTTCTGATACTCTGCTCTTCTCAGAGTCTCAATGATATCTTGTAACAGTGAGTTTCACCTCAGGTTAATCAAGTTCTCTAGGAGAAGATGTTTGCCTTTATCAATTTTATATGTGTTGTGTTTTCAATTTCACTCAATGTCCACAAGAGTTGTTTTATTTCCCTTTTTCTAACATTCATTATTTTTTAAGCCTCTGTAGTGTCTTCCCTTCTTCATCTCCTGTCTAAAGCAGACATTTCCAAATGTCTCAGTTGCTTCTACTTGATTTGTAAGCTTTTAAGTGTTTTTATTTCATTTTTGTACCTGTCCTAATTTTGCAATGTACTTTTTAAAGATACAAATTTGATGCATAATCCTGATCTGTAGGTTGGAAATGAGATATTACTTGTATAGTTCTGATGCTTTTGACTATTTTTGTTTTTATTTCATTTTTTATTTCATTTTCTCTGGTGATCCCATATGTACTGGAACGATTTCAGGGGAGCATTCAGCACTATGCAGATTCTCACAACACCTCCCACAACTACATCTTCACTTACCTGAGCATCCTAGAAGTGCTTCAGTTAGCATTTGCCACTGTGCTTTCTTTGTTATTTACCAATGAAAGGGCAAACTGTATGTTTTCGAATCATTTTAGTGGGGTTTATTTTGGGCTTTTTTAAATGATCGAGGACGTATATTTGTCAAATACAGGTGAAAGGCACTTGGAGGGGCTATTTCAGTTGTGTTCTGCTCATTGTAAAACTCAATTGTCTGAAATGAAGCCCATGTTTCTTCCTGCAGAGAGATTTAAGTAATTGCAGTTGTAGTGGTACAGTTTAAGCTATTAAATAATCTTTTGAGGAGTTGCTCTTTAGATGCCTCAGCACCAAAGTTTAGCCTCTGCATTTTGAAACACCTTTAAGTCCCTTTTTCCAGAGTGCTTCCCAAACTTGAATTTATCTAGTTGTGGCTGACTTTCATCTATGAAAATGCAGTTTGTCACAAGTATTGGAAAACAGATGTTCTCCCAAGTCAGAGGCTGCATCCATAACTGGTGGATTTTCATCATTCAGAGAGATTTTCTCAAACTTTTTCTCTCATTTAATACCTCGGTAAATGAAGATGTAGAAAAAGCCTCATGATTGATAGAAAAAGTCTAGGCTATGCTTAACTGTCAGACCTGATATAGCAGCTTTTTGGCATGAAATTAGAGCTGAAAAATAGGACTCCAGATTGCACACCTTTTTTCTTTTTTTTTTTTTTTTTTTGATCCCCAGATCTAAACGTCCAGTGCCAGTTTCAACCACAGCTCCCAGAATTGACTCTCCCAGGGCTGTAATTCCCCATCAGAAGGTAAGTGACACGTTTCTCCTCAGCCAGAGTGAATACCATTTCTATCTACTGTGGTCAAGGTAAATATCTACTACAGGAAATAGTTTTTGCCAGCCCCAAATAATTAAACGTTGAATGAATGCACAGGCAGCAAAATTGCTGCAATGCAGGGTATTGGTGATCTTATTTTGCTGATTTCTTATTAGCAGGACCAAAGCATCCAGCTATCCTTTGATGTGATTTGGTCTAACCAATTCTGAGCAGCTGTTTTCATCTAGGCTACAAGAAGCCACTAAAGCTTCTCAAAATATACATTTGCTTTTGTAGAAAGAGAACCATTAGAACAAGAGACCATTGGGGAGAGCCATTAGATTATGCCTCAGACTATTCAGATCCTGACTGCAACTGAAATGACACTGATTTGGAAAGAGGACGTGAGGGCATTTGAAAGCTTGCATCGTATAGTGTTCTTATCATAGGATTCAGAAGACCTGAGAATAAAAAATAAAGAGGATAGGTCAATTTAATGAATAACAGCAAGTGGCAGAGGAAATGGATGGCTTGCTTTCCACTGTCAAAGCACATAATCTTTCATAAAATAAATGTTCATTTTAGAATAAACACTGACTGTACCTGGCAACTCATCTTCTGTATCTTTAGAGACACCAAGGAGCAAGGGTACCTGAAAGATGGTGTATATATCCTTAGGCTCAGGCTCTGGGTAGGACATTTGTATTGCTGATGCATTTGATTAGATAAATGGGCAGGAGGTAAAGTTTCCATTGCTGCAACTTATCCCTTCTGTCAGTGCCAGTTTCATCGCTAGCATGCATATAAATAAAAAACACTGAAGATCAAAATACATGGGGAATTAGATGATGTTCTACTGTTTTTGACAATTCCAGCTTCCATAGATCAATTTTAAGTAATTTTTATAAACACTATGCTTTCCAAATTCAGAGCACAGATGGTAACATCATCCCTAAAACTGCTGCAAATAGGTTCAAGGTAACAGAAGAGAAGGCACCTGGGGGGAATAATTTTATTCAGTTTTATTTTGTGAAATTTTAAATTACCCTGACTGGCCATTTATTAGTTGAGACAGAAATAATGCTATTCCAGACTGGATCTTACAAACTTTTTTGGCAAGGGAAGATGAAATTAAGAATTTATCTTGCTCAGAGTTGTTTCTGCTTATATCACGATTTTATAAAAGTTATCTTGGAGGAAGTTATTGGAAGAGTCATCAAACAATACTGTGAAATTCCTAGGAAAACAAGCGATGGATCATTCTTTTTGGTTCAACTGGTATTTGCACCAGCAAAGTAATAGGGACGGGAAGGGGAAGGAGTCCTCATTTTCCCTCAAGAGCCACACAGAATGGTGTTAGTGTTCAAGGCAATGAGTAGATGTCTCATCAGAGTTACTCACCAACACAAGATTGACACCTACCTTTTGGGCTCTATAGCACCGGCACAGGTAGGAAAATTTTGTCTACTTCCTCCATAGGCACATAGAGCTTTTATATATTGGATTTTCACAACTCTTTTAAGTGCATTTCTTCCTTGGCAAGTGTCAATTTTAAAATTTCTGCCATAGGTATTCAAAGCTGTTTACCACAGAAAACAATTTCCTCCCTCCACTATCTCTAGTATAGAAAAGTTAACTTTAGACACTGCAGGGGTCCTAAAAGAGCCCTTGGCATGAAAGCCATAAAGACATTTTATATTTCCTATTCTAACCCTTCAGAGAGAGATGAGGATCAAAGGACTGAAGCCATTTTCAGAATTTGAGAATTCTGTGCAAGGTGCTCAGGAAAGGTTTATAGGAGCTGCTGAAGGCAGCCTGTTCTGAGCATGCTACAGGCAGTCCCAGCAGCTGGAAAAGAGAATTACTGGAACCTTTCTGGAGGAAAAGGGTGGCATCCCTGAGAAGGTATGGTGGGAAACAGGGTATCTAGCAGTATTCAGGAGGATCTTAGGTGTAGGGTCTTTCACCCAGGGGGAAGAGGTAGCAGTAGAGTGCTGGAGGGGGAGACCCTTTGCGGGTCAAGAGGAGGACACTTGTGTCACTCATCTGTACCAGTGGACAACAGTAAGTTTTAAGTGAAGAAGAATCCTTTTCTGGGGGTTGTTTGGAAGGGAAAGAAGGCACTGAACCCTCAGTGAAGTCTCAAAATCCAGAATAAAAATAACTGATAGAAAGAGTGTAATGCTGATGTTGCAGTAAGGTACCTTACAGTAAATACACTTTAAAACCAAGGTTTCTTTGCTTGTCCCTTTATTGTTTCTAGTAACAGTGTCCCTGTAGAAATGAAGAATTCTGTGACACACAGGCAGAAGTCACCTCCACACCTCTGCTTGACAGTGTTTAGACTGATGATTCACATGAAATGAATTTTATTGTATTTCTTAAAAATCAGCAAAAAACTGCATTGCAAGACAGTCATGACAGTGTCATCCTCATACAGCAAGAGAAGCTTTCCTCACCCTTCTCTGGTTAAGGTTAAGGCATGGCAATGTTAGCTAAACAATCTGCATGTGTAACTTCAGTGTCTAGTTAAAACCATAAATCCTCTTGTATATTATTGCTGATCTGATTGCACCTTCCACTAATTTTCAAGCTTGCACTTCTTCTTTCATTGTTTTTTTGTTTTGTTTTAGGCAAACAAGTATACATTTCTTCAGACAGATCAGTCATTCTTTCACAAAGCTGATCAATGTTATAGATGATGCAGGTTCTGCAGCCATAAGTATGTAGACTATTATTGGAAATAAAGCTTGGTTGATTTTCAATTTCACTATATCTTTATCTGACATAAATCTCAAACTGGAAACAATTTTCATTTAGTTTAGTCAAATCTTTTTGATTTAGTGAAGTCTTTTGCACAGGTGGGGCATAGCTGGAAGAAAGGGTATAGTTAATGTTGAAAGTATTCAAATAACAATAACAGTAAGCTTGAGTCCAAGGATTTAAACTAAGCCATCAATCAGTCAATGAGTTCCTGCAGCTCTCCAGAGGGGACACAACACAAGTGAAGATTCAGCTCAGTGCAGTTCAAAACATTCCAGCTGGAGCTTTAGGGTTAAGCATGGCTTTAACATTTGTCCCTTTGCATGAAGGTACTGACAGCCTTGTTATTTTTAATAATATGGCTATGTGTTGTGCTTTTTGTGAAACACTACTGAACATGCTTATTTTGGAGTCCCAGTGAGGATCTTGTCATACTTATGATTTGTTTCCTGCCAAATTTGGAAGCCTTTGTGTTTAAGAGAAAATAGATGGAGATGACTGACTTTTTAAGGAGAGTATAGGATGGAAGAGCTGGCTCAACCAAAAGCAGTTTGATCATGTCTTTGGGCAGAGTCATTCAGTGCCATGGTGCCTCCATTCCCTTTTTTCTCTAAAAAATTTAAAGCAACGATTGCTTCTTGAGCATATTGGGTGGTCAAATTCACTGGTATACTGTTAAAATTGTTCTCCTAGAAGTGCAAGAGGTGAGTAATGACTGTAGGGTCACAACAATAGATAAATAGAAAATGAGCTGTCAAAGGGAGAGGACCTGCAAAACTTGGTATTGTGTCTCCCAATATAAATTGGTTTCTCACTTCCCTGATAGATAAGAAGGGACGTTTGCCTTCCACAGAAACTGGATTTTTATAAACAAATAATATTTCAGAACGGAAATTGAGCTGATTCCTAGCTTCCTTCTATTTCAAAGCGTTTGAGATTCCCCTACATTTATCAGTTTTAAACTCATTCTCTGACATTATGCAGTTTTCCTCCCGCAGTGAGCGTTTGCTGCACGATCCCAGAATCTCCGTGGAGGGAAGCCCATTGCTCAGTGTCAGAGCCTCCTCTTCTGGTCGGCTGGAGGGGTAGCATCAGACTCCCAGAGCTGGAAATGTCAGCTTGCTTTTCCAGCCAGTGAAACAGAATGGGATGAGAGATGGGGAACAGGGGAACATTTGTTACTGTTGGCTGCATTTCATGTGATGCAATGCTGAAAGCTCAGTGCTGCTGCTCAGTATTAGACATTTGCCCTTCACAGTCAGCAGTGATTTCAGAAATTCCACATTAATCTGGTTTTGATGCTGAACTGGAGAAAAAAAATAATTCTACAATATTCTCCCAGGAATAAGCTGAATCAGAGATTTTTTTTTTTGTTAGTCACAAGAGGAAAGAGCTAAATATGCTGCTGATGGGGCAGTAATTCTTTAGATGAAGTAGCACACCTGCTCCCTTAGACACGTCCTGTTTCATCCATTTCCCCCCTGCAACACAGGGAAAACAACTACTCTAAAACTATGAAAAATATGAACTCAAGATGGAGATTGCTAACTTGGCACTGCTGGGCTCTTAGGAATTCTAGTGCTGAGTTGCCAGTGTGCTGGTATTCCAGCTAGAAGTTGTTTGAGGAGCAAAACTAGAACTCCATTTGTGCCAAAAGGGAACCAAATCATCAGCCATCATTTTTTATGGCTATCCTATAATTTTCCCTTTGCCTACTGCTACTGTCCAGTAATACCAAGACTATGAAAATGCATTAAGGTTAAGGAGATATGTGGCATTTATCTCACTAGCAGCTGAAACTGATACTTTACCATCAGCTCTCCTTGCTTGTCCTTTTATTTTGGAGTATAGGGAGTAACCCACAGTTAACTAAAAGCCACAGAGTTTTCAGGGTCACAAACAAATATAACTCTGGCATATTCTTTTTATTCTGTTACTTCTGTGTTCACTTTTTTTTTAATAATTGTTTTGTCCCTCTCTTCTGGCATGTAAAAATGGTTTGCCCAAGTGACGACTTAATTTTTGAATATGGCCTTGTGCATTCGTGCCTCTTTTTAAACACATTTTTAGAGGGAACGCCTGATTTCTGTTTATTTAGTGGTATCTGGAAGCTTTCAATAGGCCACTGAAAGGGATTGTTGCTTGCCATTTTCAGTGTCAGGGTATAATGACCTAAGTATCTATTGCAAATGTATTTATTTAAAAAGGCACAGTCTGAAAATGCTTTTAGGATTATCTGTTTCTACAGCCTCAGGCCGTTATTAGTGCCAGCTAAAATCTCTTCCTGTTTATCACTAAGAAAAATTATCTCAGTTCATTTTATCTGCCTTACATTTTTGATTCAAAATGTCTTAAATGTGTTTAGTGTTCTGATTATTTATATCGTTAGACCTTTAGGGTTTTTTTCAATAAATTTCAATTAATCAAGCCATATTATCTTGATTTTTTTTTTCAAATGTATGTTCCCTGAACTTATATATGCAATATAGAAAAATCCAAGAGGGCTGTATAAATATTTATTTTTCTAGTGAACCATAGAATCAAAATGAGTAAATTACATTAATGATAACCAATACTATCAAAAGTATAGAAGTAGAGGCCAGGTTATTCTCAGGCCTATATTTCATGCAAGGCTGTGGGGGAGCTGAGTGCAAGGTGTTAAAAATGGTGATTGAATTGCCACTGAATGGGGCAAAATGTCACTGCAGGCTACCACCTGCTCTTGAGCTGGCTTTTATTGAGGCCAGATTGTGGGTTCCATTTCTTCTTCAGGATGATATCCCCTGCCTGTCCCTGTCCCCTGAGCTGGACTGCAGCAAGTAGCCAGCATTACTGGGCCTCTTAACTGTGAGCATTTTTCTTTTTTGATAAATCTTCTATTTTGGTTTCACTAAGGTTTGTTTTTAGTGAATCATTTATGAAACTGCGGTGTTGGACTGTGTTTCTCCAGGAGGAGTTTTTGGTAGATTTTTTTGAATCTGAACACCAGCACAGACTTCTATGGGTATAGGTATTGTAGGAGAGATTCCTTTGACTAAGACAGCACCTGCTGTCCTAGTTAGGAATATTATCTGGGACAGGACTGTAGGATCATACACACACCTCCATGCTCAAGCACACATTCCCTCAAGTGGAATTTATGCAGGAATGATCAGCATAGGAGCATCCTCCCTGTGGAGCAGTACCTGTTCTCGAGTCCTGTTGGTCTCTCTGCTAACCCTGCTGCATGGCCTGATCAGCATGACCCAGAGCCCAGGAAAGCAGTGCATAACCTCCATAACTTCGAGTGCAGTCATAGAAAACAGAGCAGTGTGGTTTAGAATCATTTTGTCTTTATAATAACGGCATTGACTTCTATGGTTGTACGTGATCTGAAATTATTCTGACCTCAAGACATTTTTAAGATTTCTTAATTATCCTAGAAATTAATGGACAGTGTTGTCATAATATAAAATTATTGCTGTGAGGTTGACTAGTATCAAATGCTTTCTCAATGTTAAGCTTTACTTGTTGATTTCAACTAAAATCCAGTAAAAAATGCCTGAGTTTGTTTTGCTTCCCTTATTTTGAAACAATGCATTTCTTTGAAAAATCTTCCCTGAAAGTTTGAATGCTTTGGCCCCAATCTGTTTATTGCTAGTTTATGACTATGTTTGAAGCATTAATTGCAGATATGTTATTTTTGCATGTGTTCTATGATTGCTCTTTTCTTTTTTGTCTTTTCTTGGCCTGCATGTTTGCTACTACAGGAACCTGCTTGGGAAATCAATGGCAACAGAACAACCTTCAGCCCTCTAACTAACACGGCGACTGGGCCTATGGGTAGTGTTTTAGCAACCAATGGAACATTTTCAGGCTACCTCAACCAGCAAGAGATCAGCTTTTCAAATAGCTCTTCCTACCTAAGGACTACCACAGTTAGATCTTCCATGTCCTCTCAGTCTGTGACTCCTGACATTTCACCTGCCAAGAGCACTCTAGGTTCCAAAGCAAGCCCTGCTTTGGCTGGTGGCAGTAGCCCTGCACACCAGCTGAGCCCTGCGAGGCAGTATAACAACCCCATTGGCCTTTACTCGGCAGAGACCCTGAGGGAAATGGCTGAGATGCATAAATTGAGTCTCAACCGAAGGGCTTCGGAAGGTGGACTTCCTAGAGGGTAGGTAACATGGTACCATCTTTAATTATGTCAATAAGTAATGAACTTGCTGAACAGTGAATGTAATGCTGCTTTACCCTGTTGTGCATTTCTCTGGCAATCATGATTAAGGTCTGGATCAATGATTAAATTTTCCAGTAGCCCCCAAAATATACCCACATTGCTGTTACAGAACAATGGTCTTTGGTATCTGAAGTGGAGCATGGATTGGCAATAGTCAGCAGGGCATGAGGGGGAACACTAGGACTGAAGTAACTGTGATCATCTCAGGGTTGTGGCACTCAGCAGTTCTAACTAATGCATGGAGTCTCAGAGAACCAAGTATTGCTGTCAGACATCAGAGCAGCTGCTATAAACCACACCTGATCTTTGGTACTTGGCTAAAGAGAAATAGCTTTGACCAGCAAATCTGACACGCTCAGCTACTGGAGTGTCCTGCTGCAATTCCTCCCTTAATGTGTTGGCTTTCCTATGCAAAATGAGTCAGAATTGCAATATTTTGAATCCTCTGGTATGAAAACTGTCTGTCTTGCATCTATTAGCTTTAATGTTAACTTTGCTGTAACAAGGAATGATCTCCAAATAGTTTGATCCTTATTGTCAAGGTTTTCCATATTCTTGTATTGCAGATCATCTGTTTAATTAGTAGGTTTGTAAAGTGGGGAACTTGGACTACAGTACATGAGAAAAAGCAGTGAGAATCAGGTTTTCCTAATTTTTTTGCCTTCATGTATAAATTGTCAAACAAATCTAATTTTTTAGTTTATTTGTGGTTTGGGGTTTTTTTTTTAAATGAAGATGAATTTCTTGTTATGAGTATGTGGAAAGTGTATTTTCAACACTAGGGACTTGGCTATATAAGGAAAACCAGAAAATTCCAGCAAGCCACTCGAGGTCTGATAGCAAATGCATAACTTCAAGTACTTTATATCCCTTTGCAGAAGCTCTCTGCAAAAGTAAAGCCAAGAGGTTTTAAGCTGTAGCAAAGTAGGGATATTTCTTCCTATTAAAAGAGCATGTACACCTGTTTTAGATGATTCAAGCAGTTTTAGATGATTCATTGCGACTCTCTTGAGCACTCAGCATTAACAATCCTAATTAACTTATCTGAGAAAATTCTATCCTCCCTTCTCATACTGGATAATTAAGTAAAGCAATTACCATTTAAAAGAAAATAATTTCAGTTAGTAAGCAAGATCAGCAAAATAAACCTCAAAATACTTCTCTCTTAATTCACAGTTTTCTGAAGAATACCAATTCTTGTCTTATTTCAATATGCAGAGCTTCCTGGGAGTGTGTCTTGCTATCTTTTTCCCCACTATGTTCATATCCCTCCTGAATACCTGCAGGGGTGAGGGCGAAGGGGCTGAATTTTGGATGGCTCAGCATTGTGACTGTTTGTTATCAGAATTCCAACAGAGCTGCATCCATCACTCACCAAAGTCAGTGTGAGCCTTTCTATTCAGTTTGAACTAGATTTTAGGGAGTTGCTGTCTATCTGCCTTTACCATCTGTAACACTGATGAACAAACAAGAAAATAAAAAAACCCTTATCCTGCAGCACAGGAACATTCTGAAAAGATGGAAAGAGCTCAGAAGCACTAAATAAATGTGTCTTGGAAGGTAACTTCTCTGAGATTTAGAGAACTGTACATCCCTGTTGACATGCAGAGAAAATTCAGAGCTCAATAGTGCTGTCATTCCCATTCCCACTTGAGAGTTATCCATGAAGTAAGAAGCATCTTGTCTCCTGCTCTGTGGAAAAAAACATGGAACCTGTAACTACCTTGGGACTTGGTGGCATCCATGATAATCTCAACCTCATAGTGGATATATGTGAACGAGGAAAGGACTGTGAGCACTGCAAAATCTGGCCTTTGTTGGGAACATTCTTACCATATAATACAACATGATTGTGATATTGTGGTGCTCCAAAACGGAATTCATTGTGCTTTCACAAACGTGCACTTAGCTGTATGGTAAAAGCTGTAAGGAAGTTCAAGCATGGGGAGTGATTTTAAGGTTCTGTGTCCTATTCACCAAATGATTTAAACTTAATTGTGTGAATTGCTGTTACAGCTTTAGCTAAACCCTTTGGAAAATCCTATCAAGAAGCTGAAATTAATTTTGAGATTATTTCCTTGATCTGTGAAGAATAACAAAGCATCTGTTTCTCTGATACACTTTACATTAAAGCTTTATCACTCTGGCCCAAGGTGAAAAATAAGCCTGTTAGGTGTGTGGAACGTGATGTGCTGAAAGCTCTGGAGAGTATTAATAAATATGAACAGTGAGTCACAGTTTGTAACATGTGCATCTTTTTCATTCCAGTGTAAGTTATTTTTCACATTGTAGGTCAAGGGCAGTAAATACCTGTCCCACAAGTACGTGCCAGGTGGCTTGGGTTACTGGCTTCTTACTGTGTGACCTCTGCGAGCAGCAAGTTGGGTGTTTCAGACATGTCCCTATATAGAATCAAACTAAAATAATGCATGGCTTTGAACTGGGAGGAATTTTCTTATCTCATGCTAAACATAAGGAGAAGCAAAGCTATACTGTTTTTGATTGAAGCTATAGGAGCCTCTTCACATCTCAAAAATCTTTACTGAGACGTAACTGCTGAGCTGTTCTTAGTTTGTGCACATAATGTTTCTTTTATTTCAACATACTTTTATATTCCTCTAATTAAGGTGTATTTTAGGAGTTTGGTAGTTCTGCCTTTAAAATATTGTTTTATATGTAAGGTAGATGCCTGGATGAGTCAGAAAATGATACCATTGCACATAGTTTCATTGTAAATGAGTGCCCAGCTGTCCTGCATACACCTAAAATGGATATAGGATCACTGATGTGCTTACAGGCTGCAGCTTGTTCCTAATATATCTCTACCAGTTCCTGTAAGAGACTGATATATTTGGCTTAATGTAGGGTTTATAAAGCTAGAAGAATATTTTCAAATCTGAGAGTTTGACCAGTAGCTGCAGAGGATGATCTGTGATGGCTTTGCTATGGAAATGCAGAAGTGCAAAGTCTTTACGGCAGCTTTGGCTCATTAGAGTGCTTTTGATCATGAAAAAGGCTGTTGGATGAGCCAAGGCTGAAGGATCATATGTTGGAAGAAGCAGTAATATCAAAGGTTCTGCAAGGAAAAAGCAGGAGGAGCCAAATCCACTTGGAATGTCACTCTTAACAGTGTAACTTTGCTGTCCAGTATTTCGTCTCCATCCCAGATACAGAAATGTCACAGTAGCAAGCTGGAAGGCTCAATGCCTACTTCCATCAACAGCATTCCATGCAGCCAAGTAAGAAGAAAAGTTTATTAGCTGACCCTGGGTCTCTCCCTCTTTACTTTGCACAAAATGTGATTAATTAGTCTTCAACCAAGAAAAGAACAGAATGTGGGTATTCTAAGCTTTGGAAAAAAAAAAAAAAGTTAAAAGAAACATCATAGCCCATTACTGCGATTTGTGCAACCATCATAAAGAGTTATTAGGAAGACCGCCCTAGTCCAGACTGAGCCCACTCTGTTCTGCACTCCCAGCTTTAGCCTGTGTTATGCTGCTTTGGAATTACTGTGCAAGCACCATCACTGGTTTATGCAGAGGTGCAGGAATGGAGCATGAACGTACCTTTTTTTCCTACTGTATACATACCAAATGGAATGAAATATCCTGCTATGGATAGCCCAGAAAACATGTAATGCACAGCTTGCTTCGTTTCATGTGGAATAAATTAGGAATGACTATTCCAAAGTTAATTGGCTTACACCCCTCTTGGCATAATGTAGGTACAGTCATTTATAGGCCAATACTTTGTTATATACAAAGGCATTTTCCTTAGTTTTAGATTTAAACATTTACCAGTATATTCTTTGGATCTTCTCCAGCATGTAAAAGACTTAAAAATCAATTTTGCAAAACCAACTCTGAGGGTGGCCTGAGGAGAACAGACTTCATCCCTGAATATTCAGTATCTAAGAGAAAAATGTAGTCTCTACCACTCATTTGCTATTTTCAGATGAGAACATACTCTGCAAATCCTCCTTTCTTCCCTCTGCTCCCCCCTCCCTACACTTTGGTAGTAGTACTTTTAAGGATGCACAGCAATAAAATCGTGTTCAAGGGTCAGCCAAAATGCCATGGTACCCCACTAAGTCCTAGTGGATCAACTATAATCCCTGCATTTTTTCCTTTCTTAATCATGTTGGGGTTTTTAGGCATACATTTACCTTTTGTTCTTATTTGTAGATGGTCTGAAAAGAGCTGTAGTAATCTTTTGTAAATATCTTTTGCCCTTTGCAGTCTACAAAGTATTGACTTTTTCTGTGTGGTTGGTTTTGATGTTGTTTGTTCTCTTTCTCTTCTTCTAGGTCATAACCAACACCACTGCCAAGTTAGTATCACCTCTGTGTAGTGCCAGATATTTGTGTGACACTGTGTGTGAAGATGTGTTTTCTGGGGTAGCATGATCCCCTGCATTCCTGCTGTGTCTGCTTGCAAGTGCAAGTACTTTTTTAAACATCTGCTTGGTGTGGCAGGCGCCCTGCGCTGCCCCTGCTGTCCAGCAGTGCTCCCGCTTGGCATTTCTTGGTGATGCTCTAATGCTGTGAATGGAGCTGCCACCTGAGCCTGCTCAGTTCTTCTAAAAGCTTTCAGGTGGTTTTGCTTCTACTGGCAGGTTTTTCTTTAAGTTATCTTCATGCCTTCCGAGTTCAGTGAGCATTATCTGAGCCTTTTTTGGTGTGTTATTAGTAAAGTACTTTCAGCTTCAATGTTAAATTAATTTCCAAAGTCTGCTATAATTTAAATTTAGGTTGGAGTAAGATATTGGTACAGAAAAAAATATACAAAGTGATTTACCTTGATAAATCTATTGCCCAAAAAAGATATAACTATTGATATGAAAATGTGATTGGTCTGCTTTATTTAGGAGAGTTCAGAGAGTCCTCAGTTTTGAGCTTTAGTTTTTCTAAGGGCAGAGGATTGTCTCTAAACTCTCGCTTTTTGCCTCTGACCTGTGTTGTCCATAAATTGCTGGAGACTGGGTTAAATTGAGTATAAAATAAATAATTCTAGTAGTTAAATGTCAAATTTAAACTGACAGTACAAAGTTAGAAGTAGTAGAATACATGAAGTAATATTTAGTGCATATAATTTACAGTGATCTGGCATTCTCTGTTGGTTTCAATGAGGTGTGGGTGTGATGATGTAAATCCTTTGGAGTGAAAAACCCTAGCCAATTTACATTAATTATTCTGACAGGATTGTCTTAGAAAGCAGAAGTTACTTTATAGGGGTGTTTGTAATCTTACTTGCTTTGGGATTTATTTTTCCTAATCCTTTTCCAGCTTGGGAGAAAGATCCCATTCATTTGCAGAGCTGCAGCCTTACCTCTGCCACTTGTCCTAGAGCCCGGCACCCCTTACAAGCACTAATATCTTCTGTTTGCTTCCCGAGTTAGAAAAAGAACTCATCAGTTGGAAATCTGTACTTTTTTTTCTGTTATTTTTATGGTAATCCTGTTAACTTCAGTGGAAGTTTTGCCTTGGTGTGTGTAATGTGACTAAAACCTCTTGAAAGACATCACTAAAACTGTTTAAAGACCACAAGTGAAAGCCCAAATGACTCCTGCTGCTACCATGAGGGAAGTTTAGGCTGTTCTAACATTAGTAGCTTTGATTTCTATAACTGACTGTGGAAACCAATTGCTTAAAACATTATTCTTTAAAGGTGGCATATTTAACCTCTGTCTTTTCATTCACACAATCTTCTCAGATCTTGGCTTTACAATCTCTTCAGTGCTTTCAACAGTGTGAAAGAAAGAGAACGCTAAATTCAAGATCTTGAGGACCTGTGTTTGTAATTACCATGTGATTGTTTAGGCTATTACAAAGAAAAGAGATATTGTTGTTGAAGTCAGGCATGTGCATGCTCAGTACAGCAACCTGCATGTCTCTGCACATCACCCCTCAACAGATGATGTCAGTGTAATTATAGAATTGTCAGAGTTGATGAATAGTTAAAGAAGATGTATTTTAAATGTGAGAATGTCTTGGTAAAAAGACAGTTTTCACTTTTTGAGTGCATAATGCAGTTTCCAGTTCCCTCCCTTAAAATGTTGACGTGCAACTGAAGGCTGTGGCTGTAATGCAGTGTGTGCACCTGTGTGTCTCTGGTCCTTGAGCATGTGGCTGTCAATGTTCTATCAAGGATTTGCAATGATATTTGACTGTCTCTCTCTGTCCATCTTTAGTCAGGGCATCCCACCAAACAAAAGGCTGAAAACATAGTGGAATCCCCTGGCTGGCTTCAGAGGTGGCACAGCACGTGTGATAATCTCCAGAAAATTAAGTCAGATTGCTACCAGCCTTACTTGATTTTACTTTTTCCTCCATGCTGGGATGAGGGTTCAGTTTTAACTCTCACCCTCTGGGGCTGCGCATGGTAAACAGGAACACTGTTGTTTGTGTAAAGAGGAAAACTTACTAATAGCCAATAAACTTACAGTTTAATGTCTTAAACTGAAAAGGAAAATTGTTCCAATCAAATGGGATTAAATTTTTCAGCATGTCTTCTGCAGGGGGAAATATATCCATTTCTAGCTTTTGGGTTCAGTTCTAAATGAAACATTTATGAAATATCTGTTATTTCACAAAGGAAAGAATTCCCAGTTTTGTCCAGTTTGGTGAGTGTATGGAATCTCTCCTCCTGGCATCCTTCTGCTGCTGGCGGGACAAGAACAGCAGACTAGAGATTCACCTGATCTCCCATAGGTTGAAGAAGAGCAGCTACCTCAGCTGAGGTTTAGCTTGTTCATTGGAACTCAGGGCGCTGCTCAGTCCTAGCTCTAGGACTATGTACAACTCAGCCCTACAAGAAAACCAGCTGCTCTTTGGTTGCAGTCTGACATGAAACTGATTCATTCTGGTGTCATTCATTCACTTGCTTTTGGGGCTCAGTCAGCTATAAAATCTTTCCTCTTAAATGGAGTCACTGGAAACTAAGGCAACAACTCTTCCAATTGCAATTGTCCAGTTGGTTGCAATGTAAGATATTTTGGTCTGGGACTGAGCATTGATCATGCCATAGCAGCACTTGGGGCTGGCCATACAGAGATTTTGGGAAGATTTAGTCTTTGTGAGGAAAGCCTTGCAGATTAAAAGGCGCAAGTATTAAATTTCACTTTGATTAATAACCCAGACAGAAAGTACCGAAACCTTCCAAGTAATAGACGACCTGGTATCTGTTCACTCCACTGCACTTTCTAGACCTTTGTAAGACCCTTCTGAAAACATGAATGGATGAAGGAAAAAAAGTGGGAATTCTCTGCACTGTGTATGTACGTCCCATGGGCATGCATATATACAAACATGTGCATGTTTGTATACACTTAGATGTATACGTGCATGTAACAACAGAATTTTAATATATGTAAGTATCACACAAAATACTTAAGGATTTTTTGTGATATTTTAAAACGGTGACAGCTATTTCACCTTTTTTTTCATTTGTATACATTATGAGCCAACCCAAAAATGACATCCATTAGCACAGCCATCTTTTTGCTGTGGCTTGGTGCTTATGTTGTTGGCTCTTCTCTGATGAGAACCTTTGCTGGTGAGATGCCATGAACAGATGTGCACACTCATCTCTTGGTGGTGCTTCCTTCACTTAACTTCACGCCTCTCTCCTTTCTTCCCCTCCCTTCCCCTCGGAACCTCACCCTTTCATAACCCAGCACGGACTTCACGGAGCGTTTCAACCCCAGTGTCCTGAAGGACTCTGCCCTGTCTACACACAAACCCATTGAGGTGAAGGGCCTTGGCGGCAAGGCTACCATAATTCACGCGCAGTATAACACCCCGATCAGCATGTATTCCCAGGATGCTATCATGGATGCAATTGCAGGCCAGGCACAAGCCCAGGGTGGAGAATTTGCTGGGTAAGGTTATTTCCTTCTGTGTAATGCTCTTTCTCTGCATGATACTTGTAACATCCCTACCTGCATGACACATTTGCTCTTCTTGGACTCCTTTTTTCCTGGGGTATATTACACACTTCCTAGATGGCGTTCGAAAGCACTTCCATGTTTTGAAGTTAAAAGGATGGATCAGTAGAAAATCATAGCATGGTTTGTTGTTGGAAGGGACCTTAAAGATCATCTAGTTCCAGTCCCCCTGCCATGGTCAGGGATACCTTAATTTTACCTAGCTTTTTTGGTATTCCTCCTAGAACTGGTAAGCCCCACAAAAATACCTCTAGTGCTCTGTATGTGATATCGGATGGATTTTCATTTTTGATGACTGTGATTTATAATAGCCACTATTATATGCATAGCTCAGAAAGGACAGAAAAGGGGGGTGGAATTTTTATTGATACCTGAAGAATGCAAAATATTTATTTAGCACTGGCTACTGGTTTACTTTTCAGAACAGAGTGGTTTGCTGTATTTTCCCTGTCCCTAGTTTACGTACAGTACATGTGTTTTACACATACCCTTTGGACTATGGCAAAATCCACTCTTTGATAACTCTGCTTTTCCAATGCATGTTTCTGGATATCTTACCTGATTAACTTATCTAGAGTTGTAATAACTTTACATATGCAATAAATGTAGCAAGGTTTCTCTCTTACCATGTGTGCTTCTACCCAAAATAGAACTTGCCTTCCTTTGATATGACGCCAATATATAGGTATAGCAAGACACTTTAACGTAGTTTCTTTTCCATATGTTAGCTGCAGGCTTACTCAAAATGAGGATGATTTATGTATTTGCTTGTGCTCCATTTTACTGGCCATTTTTCTCTTTTTTTATAATTATTTTTCTTTACCTCTAAGTTTTTGCATCAATATTGTTGCTCATCACAGCTCTCCCTCATGATGGGTCACAAGCAACACCTTTAGCTGGCTTTGGCCATGACTCAGTGAATCTCCACAGGTGTTGAGTAGACTCATATTTCCAATTAGTGAAGTACAAAGAAGTTCATTTGTGTTCTTTGTGAGGGTTCACATCCTTCATAAGCGTGGATTATATGAGACATTTTATGATACATTAGCACTTTCTTGAAATGCTGTAGCATTACACGATGCAAATAGTAATGTTTTAAAAAAATACCTATTTAAATTATCAGATGATTATAAAGTTAATGCTGAATATGTGGATCCTTTTCATTTTATGTTTTCTTCAGTTTCCTCTAATATTCTGAACTTTAATTTGCAGTGGAAATCAAGATGTTTTTTAGCTTGCTTAATTGATCGAGTCTGAGATAAGATTATGCTTAATGCAGAAGTATTTGTATGAGAATTTTTTAATATAAAAGCAGACCAAATTTTGTGCTGGTTCATTTTGTCTCAATTATCAGCCTATAATTTGGTCTTGGTTCTTAATTAATCATCTTAGTCCTTTTCATTTGTGCACAAGTGTCTCTAGGATGGTAAGGACACTCAGACTGCACATCTAAAGGGCAGACAGCAGCTGGAAACAGTTTACTTGCTTTATTGGTGATGGACAGGCTTAAGATAAGAATTCATTTTTCTAGTTTGACCATTTGAAATCAGTGATGATGTAACTTCATGAGATCAGAGTCAGGCTCTTGTCACTTAGAAAATAAGCCACTCTTAAAGGATCACCATGGAAAACATCAAGGGAAGAGCATAATTTTTCATACAGTGGTCACTCAGACTCCATGCTGAAACTTAAAGATAGAAAATTTTGAATGCCCTGATTTTATATCTTTTCCTATTCTATGGTTTTGGTTTTTTTTAATTGCTCGTACTAAACCAAGAACCAAGAGTGAGTTGGCTGCAGTAAAACCATTTGGACAGTGCATTTTGAGTACACTTCTGTCAAACCACTTCTAAATTCCATTATGCAGTTCTAGCCAAATTTACAAGTCGCATAAAGACATAAATCTAGCACCTTTATCAGGAATAAGATCTGACAGTTAAAGTAGCGGAATCAATAATGTGATAGTACAAACTAAGGTCTTGTGTGTCCTCTACAATAAGTCAACTTCACTGGCTATTTACCAGTCTACATGAACTTGTTTGTTGGGATGTGGGGTTTTTACCTCTTAGAGCTTTTTTAAAATAGCTGGAATCAGTGTAATATCTGATGTCAGAATATTTTGTTGTATGTCTACAGGGGTAGAAGACTGCAGTGTTCCTAAGTTTCTACTTAATAGCTACTTAATTTAAATCTGGATAATGACTCCAGGGAGTTATTCATGTAGTAAACCATAGTTTATAATGAACTCCAAAAAATAAAATTCCATTGCTACTTATTCAGAGAGGTTTGACTGTCTTTAAAGCTTGTTTTAATCTTAAGAATGTGTGACTTAAATGATGATGAAAAAAAGGAAAATCATTTTTATTGACTCCTACTAGAATACCTTAAGGTCTAGAATGAAAACCTCCAACAGCTCTAACCCATTTGGGAAGAGGGTTTTTTTTTTTCAGTAGCATCAATTTAAAGTAATATGCTTAAAGATGCATGATATTTCTGCACATCCACGCCCAGATGGAAAGAAATTAAATTACAGAGAGGTATAACAGAGGTATTAACATAGTTATGTGCATCTTTAGGCTGTCTGTAAGAATCAACTGTCACATTTAGGTTTATGAAATGCTCATAATCAGTGGTGCACTATATTTTACACTTCTATGTTGAATGGCTCATATGTCCTAGTTACTCATCCACAATATAATTATGATTTAAAAAAAAGAAGAAAGCCTGCTGAATTAAAGACAGAGTTGGAAGTACTCCAATGCATTGCATTAATTTAGTTCAATTTATATGAGCATGTTTCACTCTGCTGGGGAGGTTAATTCACCAAGCTCCATTTCCTGCCTTAATCATCTACCATACGGATATTAATATGTCGTATTAATGCCACACATTGCTACTGTGAAATTTGTGGTCCAGCCTCCAGCTCGTTTTTTAACAATGCTTGAGTTAATGGCATATCTATACATAAACCTTTAAACTGCTTTTTTGTATATTGGTCATGATATAAAAAGAAAGCATTTCAGCTAGAGGATTTAAAGAGAGGAATTTGAACTTTCTGGGGCATGCACACAGCTGTTGCCACAGTGGTCCATGGTTGAAATCAGCAGCACTGTCTATCCCTATCCAGTGGTTCATTATCCACTCTACAGCTGGGAAATTTCCTGTCACATCCAGCAGGTTTTTAAACTTCAGCAAGATTAAAAAGTCATCGTGGGGATACGATGTTAAATGTTGGCCCAAATCAGGCAGTCACCTGTGGCAGTCATACAGGGCCAGGTTCTGGGCATGAAGCACCTCTGGGGACTTGAAAACAGGGTCATCTTTTGGGGAGCATTAACATGACAGAATAGCATAGCCAAGTGTCAGAAGCAGCAGCAGAAAAGTCCTGAGGGTGTTACTGACGTACTGTTGGTATTACAGAGAATCTCTTTTCCATGCAAAGACTTCTTTGCAGAAGGCAGAACTCACTACTGCAATTTCTTTCCTGCCTCAGCAAGCCCTTCAGCCATATGTGATGGGCCAGAAGAGGAGGACTACTGCTTTCTCTCCACTCTTCCATCTGAAGAAGGCTATGTCCATTGTTGCATACAGGAGTAACACTAATGGAAGCCACTGATGGCACAGCCTTCCCAAAATAAACAAGTCTGCATTCTGCCTTCTGTACCTGCTAGTGTTTGCATATTGTAAAGATTGTGGTCTAGGAAACATGAGCTAAAATAGGAGCTGGAAAATGCTGCTTCCTCCTACAGGCCATCTTTCACACTGAGAGACTTTTTTACATAAGTTGTATATTTTGTGGCACAGCTTAAACTGAAGATTCAAGTTTTTTTCTAAATTTACCTTTCAAAGCTGAGTTCCACCCCACAGCTGATTGTGCTGAAACACACAAAAAAACTTAACTGTGGTTTGTACTTTGGTGGCTCCTCAAGAAAGTGAGAAGTTTGCATATATGAGGGTTATGAAGAACATAAATATATGCTATTATGTGTAAATCCATCAAACCAGTGTATATTAGTGCTGAAGGAGTGTGTCAGCTGGAAAATACTGATATTTAAAGCACTACCTGGTACATATTTTTCATCACACTGTATGCTATTGCTGTATGTAGGATGTCAGACATACTTCCTAGCTTTTTCTTGACTCCTCTCAGGCTTTCAAATCACAGACCCAACTTCTTTGTAGATTTTCTCTGCACAGTGGTATCTCAGAGAGCACTTATTTTGAGCCCGAACCAAGGCAGAAACTGTTGGACCAAGTGGCCCTTAACTTTTAACAGAAATGTTTCTCGGTTCTCATGAAGTTGAGCTTGCTGCTTGCAAAGGTCTTTATGGAATAACATAAAGCTGTTACAATAAATCACTTGCTTCAAAAATAGACCTTGTATTTAGGGCAACCATGGAGCCAAGTTGCTCCAAGCACACATCATCCCCTCAGTGTATATTTCTGCAGCTCTGTTAATAGTTAATTTTAATTCTGCTATGCAGAAGTTATTTTCACTGGGGGGAAAAAAAAAAAAGCTATTGAGTTACTAAGCCTGTTTCTAGTCTACATCATAAATCAAAGAGAGGTTACCTCACTTGTGCTACAGACCTGTGTAGCTTTGATTTTAGGTGTGCACACTGGGTATGTCACTTTGCAAGATGATTAAGCATGTTTTAAGTCCCTGAGATACATTCTGTCATTAAAGATTTCAGATACTACTTATATGTGCAAGTCTTGGGTACAAGTCTAGACTTCTTGTGCTTCACATATTTAGTAGACAATGAATCCAGACTATGGCAGATGGAAGTTTAATTCAGTTTGAAAAAGAATCATCTCTAGAAAAAGCTATAAAAGCCTACTACATTATTTTTATAATGAAATATGGGGTTTGTTTCTAATTGCAACCTTAAGGTACACTGGCTGAACACTGTAATTTAAAGACATAACATAGAACAGTACCAATATGAAGTCATTTTTACAAGAAATAATATGGAATAAAAATTGTCAGAGAAATAAATGTTTTTGCCTGGCCTACTCTCCTTTATCACTCCAGATTATTCTAACCACTGTAAGCTTGTGTGCCTGCACTGGCTGAGGAATCATGATCAGGTATTTCCAAGCAGATTTGAATGATAACAGGCCCTTTCAGAGATAGAATGAGCCATAACATAAAATTGATCTATGTATCTTTTTAAGAAGTGATCATTTCAAAGCCATGTTGGGGATGGCTGGGCGAGAAACTGAGACCAGAGAGCTGCTTCCAACATTTCCCTTTCTGAATTGCAGTGCCCTCCCTATTAAGGATACTCACGTGGACAGTGCCTCTCCAGTGTATCAGGCTGTGCTTAAAACTCAGAACAAGCCTGAGGATGAGAGCGAGGACTGGAGCCGCCGCTCTGCCAACCTGCAGTCCAAGTCCTTTCGTATCCTTGCCCAGATGACTGGAACTGAGTACAGTAAGTTGAATGACAAAACATCCCCCTCATCCTGATTTTAGATTCATGTTTTTCCTTGCTGCCCTGGTATTGGCCACTGATACTCAGGGAAGACTCATGTCCAGGCTCATGTAGTTGTCAGCAAGGGTGAAGATCCTGGATGTAACTTGAGGGAATTCAGAAATCAAAGTCAGCAATCTCACCTTAACGCTTTATGAAGAAAATTCTTTGATCTGCCAGAGATCTCACCATGAAAGTATAACAGATTGTACAGTAAACGAGCATTTGGGACCCCATAGTTATTCCTACTTACAAATCAAGTCTCTGCAGTACAGTCTTTGGGTTTCCTACAGCCTAGACATACAGAGCTGTCCATTCTTTAGACAAAAATGATAAACAAGTAACAGTCATTTGTACAGTAACACTTATAGAAGTGACTTCTGGAGGTCAAAAAAACCCGTGGATCACCATTTGTATGGAATCTATGGCTCTATCAGCCCTGTTGTCTAAACCTAGATCTGACACGAATGTCACGGAGCTGTAACTTTGTTGCTTGTTGCCTATGGAAATGTTGTTATGGTTACTTGGTACTAACCTCACAGGTGGTTTCTGATGAAGAGAGAAGGAAGGTCAGGGTCTTTTCCTGCATCGGGGAAATATTGAGTATTTCCTCCCCCATTAATCTGCTGCTGCTGTCTCTCCTGCTTTGTACAAAACAGCAGGACCTCTCTGTAGAATCATTGCCTACAGCTGTGAAACATTGCTAGTAATGAATGGGAAAGTAGTTGTAATAGCTACTTTCCTGCTGACATCCTCCTTCCTGTCCCTAGGGAACCGCTCCTCTTCATGATGTTCTTACAAATTCCACTGCTGCAAAGTCAACATGAATGCACCTTTAGATATGCTTTTGATATGTTTCTAAAGAATTTATAATACCATAAAGCCAATTCATTTCTTTCTGTTTTTTAACTGAAACATTTTTTTTCTACAGTGCAAGATCCAGATGAAGAAGCCCTGAGGAGGTCAAGGTAGGCAACTCCCTGTGAAAAATACAGCTTTATCCTTCCTTATAACCCAATAATGTTTTTAAATGGCATTAATGTGAACTTCCTTTATTATATTTTTGTCCTAAATTATTCTAATACATTTACTTAAAAAAATCACTAAAATTAAAACGCTGACATTGAGAGGCATTTGAATGAGAAAGATAACAAATTAGCATGCTTTTAGGAAAAACAGTGCAAATTTCCTGATGTGTGTGATCAAATCTGAAAGCTCTCTGCTCATGCAACTTCTCTGTACTTTTCTGGATGTGTGAATGTGATGAGTTCCAAGCCCTGTGTAACTACTTGACTGTGTAAGTGGATAAAAATATATAATGTTGTGATGGCACTGAAATTTGTGAGCAATTTATTTGGATGACCCTCTGACTGACATTTGATTTTCCTTAAATGATACAGTAAAGGAATTGTTTCCATACATACCCATAATCATTAGCTTATGTTTTGTTTGAATAAATATGACCTAAATTTGTAGAATATGGAAGCACAGGACTGCTTTTGCTAATGGATAAATGTATTTGTTTCATGGGATGAATCAAAAAACATGGAAAAAGTGGATATGTTCAGAGATATAATATGGAATTAAAGATTTATCATCATCCTGCATAGCCAGGAAATAGATGTATTAAAGATTCTTATTGAGCTTAAAAACTGCAGTTGAATCAGGAGCATCCTGCATGCAAGCCTTACTTTCTGTTTGCATGCTTCAAATCCTGTTTCACATTAGCTGCTCTAGGCCGCAGGCTGGGTTTGTGATGTGTTTGGTACTCAATCTACCTCCTCTTCTTTTTCTGTTTTTTTTTTTACTGCCATGTGGCTTCTTTAAAGCTTCTGAGCTTTTGATCACAGTGCAGGTTACAAATGTTGAATCAGTGAGAAAGATACCTGCTATCTTCCCTGTGAGAATACAAGAATGCTTTCAGTTGGTGTCTGCTATAAACCTTCCCCTGCAGTTCACCCAAGTTCATGGCTGGGTGCCCGAACATCAGGCTTGACGTTACAGCCCTCAGTGATTTATTTCTTCCCTCAAATGTGCAAGCCTAATTCTCATTACATGTATTGTGCATTATCTGTTTTGATGTAATAGCACACATCCAAATCCTTATTATGATGGGATTTAAAGCAGTGTGCTGAACTTAACAGTGCCACATTCATATCTGAGAGTAATATGTTGTTTTTAAGAAATAATCTCTCTAGGTGTAGTCTGTGGCTTTGGAAAATAAAAAAATAGTGAAACTTTACATGGTATATGTTGACAATAATTATCTGGTAACACATCAACACATGTAAATTGCACAATCTAGCCAGTGTAACTTCAAGCACATGACTGTGTACACTGTGCTTTTCACATTTTCTTTAGGTATCACTGTGTTATCCTTTTCTTTCCCAAGGACGATGCTGGTTATGTTTAGGCACATCTGAACAGGTTT